>NC_141162.1:42221269-42543054 GCF_053477565.2 Lygodium microphyllum
ATAACCAAGTTAATTTATTAATAAGCTTGATAAAGTCAACCCTGAACAACTTGTCAATTTCTTCCTTGACTTGCTTAGCATAATTGGGATTCGTTCTATATCTCTTTTGAATAATTGGCTTAGCATCCTTCTTAAGATTGATCCTATGTTGAGGATCAAACCCCTTCATGTCTGTATAGTCCCAAGCAAAGATATCTTGAAACTTTTGACATAACTTGATAAGATTATTCTTGAAAGTTTCCTCCCCACATTGATGCTTACCTTTATGAGTTTAGTCTCTCCTTGCTCATTTAGGTTGACCTCCTGAACTTCATCTTCAACTACTCTTGCATATCTTCTCATAGTATACTCATACCTCTACTTAGCTTGAATAATGGCCTTTTGTCCTTCCTCACATCAAGGTTGTCCATACCCTTAGAAACCTTACACTATTGATTTTTAGGTCCTAATTCCCGAATTAATTTATACTCCTCATTTCTTAGGTTCTCTTGAAATTCAAGCTGCTCTTAATCCTTAAGAAGTCCACATGAATGCTGTCCTAACTAGCTTTGATATGCAATTCGAACAGTTTGCTATTCCAAAACTATATTTCCTCCAGTTATGGAAGAATCTTGATACTCTTGAATGATGCCAATAATATCCATCTCAAACATTGGGACCACAAAGGATTTTCTTATAGGAACAATTCTTCCTCATCATCTTTCACTTCATCTACAAGATTAATAGTTTGAGCTACCACATATCTAGCAGAACTCTTTAAGGTTACCTTGTTAATTGTGGATAATCTAATCTCCTTGAGACCCTTGGGGATACATACATAATCATTTCCACAATCATGCTTCAACTTGGCTAAAAGATTTACGAAATTAAAGAAAAGGGATAGGGTAGTGATCCTGTTGGGTGCCAAACGTCAAGGGAAAACGAGTGAACCAATCGAGGGACCAGCCAAGGTCAAGGAGGTAAACCTAGCCAAGGAAGGGGAGACACCCCGACCGGTCTTCATTGCCGATGACTTGACTGAGGAAGAGGAAACGAGTCTTGTTGCTCTCTTGCGAGAGTACATAGATGTATTCGCTTGGTCCTTAGAAGAGCTTAAGGGGGTAGATCCGAGTGTAGTGACTCATAACATACCCATGACACCAGATGCTATGCCAGTTAAGCAGTGACCGTACCCTATGAATCCAAAACACGCTCATGCGGTCAAGGAAGAGATTGACAAGCTGATGAGAGCAGGATTCATTTACGAAATTGAGCACATGGACTGGGTATCGCCCATAGTCATTGTCATGAAGAAGAACAGAAAAATCAGAGTGTGGTCAATTACAAGAAGGTGAACGCTGCTACTAAGAGGGACAACTATCCATTGTCGTACACCGAGCACATGCTTGAAAGAGTGGCTGGCAAGGAAGTCTATAGTTTTTTGGATGGCTTCTTGGGATACAATCAGGTGCAAGTGCATCTTGCCGACAGGCATAAGACTGCCTTTGCCACTGAGTGGGGCGTCTTTGCTTACATAGTCATGCCCTTCGGGTTGACTAATGCCCCTACCACCTTCCAACGCCTCATGTGTGCCATATTTAAAGACATGCTTCGCAAAGAGTTGGAAGTCTTCATAGATGACTTGTGTGTTCACTCGACCTGGAGAGAACACTTAGACAAACTTCGAGCAGTCGTTGAGCGGTGTCGCCTATATTGTCTCTCCCTGAACCCCTTAAAGTGCCAATTTTGGGTGAAGCATGGATGCATCATCCTAGGCCACGTGGTGTCAAAGAATGGCATTGCCATTGACTTCTCGAAAGTCAGGGTTATTGTTGATCTTCCGCCCCCAATCAACTATAGGGGAGTTCAATGCTTCTTAGGCCATACGGGATACTATCAGCGGTTTGTGTTGAATTACGCGTTGATTGCCAGACCCTTATACAAGTTGCTAATTGTCTTTGAATGGATTGAAGCATGCCAACGAGCATATGAAGAGTTGAAGAAGGCTCTAACCACATCACCGATTCTACGAGCCCCAGATTGGACCATTACCTTCCACGTGCATATTGATGCCTCGAAATTTGCTGTGGGGGCAGTGTTGTGCCAACCTGGCGAACACAAACTTGACTACCCAGTGAGCTTTGCTAGTAGACAACTCACTGAGATGGAAATGAATTACTCGACGACATAGAGAGAGGGCTTGGCCATGGTGTTTGCTGTGAAGAAAGTCTGGCATTATCTATTGGCTACACCCTTTACCTTCTTTGTGGACCATCAAGCCTTGCTATATCTAGTGAATAAACCTTTGCGCTATAGGATGCATAGCTCGGTGGCTCCTTCTGCTTTTGGAGTTTGACTTCTCCGTGGTTGTACGGAAAGGAAAACAACACTACATGGCTGACCATATGTCACGCATCCCCATGGGAGAGGCCGCTAGAGAAGGCATGGCCGATGAATTGCCAGACTCCCATCTCTTTAACCTTTCCAGCGAGAGAGATTTATTTAAGGCTGATCTAATGCTATATTGGGCAAATGACATAGTCCAAGTGCTTGAGCACGGACTGCCTAAGCGATTGATAGAAAAGGCAAGACTTAGGCAACTCATCCTCAAGATCCAACCCTACTAGTTGATAGCATGCCAGTTATATCGACTAGGGCAAGATGGACTGCTGCGTAGATGCATGTGTGAGCATGAGATGCACGATATGCTCTCAGAGGTGCACAATGGAATCACTAATGGGCACTTTAGCAGAGACATGACAGCCCGCAAGGTGCTGCAGTCTCAACTATGGTGGCCAACACTGTTTCGTGATGCATCATGATTCGTTAAGCATTGTGACGAGTGTTAGCGAACAAAGGTCCGGATTTGCAAGGATCAAATGGAGTTGACCTCAATCATTGCATAAAAACCCTTCGAAAAATAGGGAATTGACTTCATAAGACCCATCAGCCCAGTTGCACAGTATTCATAGGCTAGATACATGGTGCGCAGATCGGATGCTGTACACTTGCGTAGTGAATGCCGGAAGGTCCCCAAGAACAATAGAACTCTACTTTTTGCACAAAATTCAATGTAAAAAGCATGAACGACATGAACAAGAGACCAATTGGGTGCAATCTCCCCCCATGCCTTGTGTGAGCGCTCCACAAAGCATGTATTTTATGTATTATTCATCTTCAAGCTCAAATAATAGCCCAAATTACAAAATAGCAAGCTTTTAGCTTTTGAGTTTGCTTTAACACAAAATAGGAATAAAGCTTATGGACGGTGCCCAAAGAGTCTGGCATGCCCAATACAATGTCCAAGTAGAAATAACATAATCGTGCGCCTATGGGTATACAAAATAATAATAAATATCCAACGCCTCAATAAATAGACGTGACAAAATATAGGCGCCATGCCTAAGGTATGCGCCCATCAAAATATAATCAATAAATCGAATACTCGCTATCCTCCAATGCTTTCCTCCGCCACTGCTGCTATCTCTACACATCAACTGAAGCATTCACAATCGTTAGTAAAATAATACAATTAAACCGACAAAAGTGAATATCTAGCAGTCTTCAGCTACATAAATAAATCAACTGGTTAGAAATAAATCCTCACCTTAATTTATTACGAGTGTGCACTCTAAACTCATAAACGTTTATTAATTTAATATGCATTTTGCAGAATCACCCGCTATGGAATCACCCATGTACACACTAAATCAATGAAACGCCCGCAAAGGACAGGCGTCCCCATCAACTTCTCGCAAAAAGAATCCACTTTGTGTATGAGCCCGGGTCATCAAAGTTTACGGAATCCACCGTGGCACGAAATCCACCGTGAAATATGCCTCTTGGCATCATACCCCCGGGGTGGGATAGCAATTGACCTAAATTGCTATTAGCTCAATGTGGAGCTAACAAAGTGGGGAAAGCATTTAAGTCTCTAGCGTGCATCCATTGTGCTTCTTCTACAGGATGGTTCTTAAATTTAACTAGATATCTAGAATATCTTCAGCCAGTTCTAGTGGTCATAAAGTCAGTATCTATGATAGCTTCAGGTTCAAGTATTTCAGTCTCTTCCTCTAACAAAGGTGGGTTTTCATAAACAGGGTGTACAGGTAATTGGCCTTTAAAGGGTCTTAATAAACTAATGTGAAATGTGTTGTGAATTTTCCAGTGAGGTGGTAATTCTATCTTGAATGCATTGTCATTAATTTTATGAATGATCCTAAATGGTCCATAGAATCTAGGGGCTAATTTCACAACTGGGTGTCTATCTACACTTTGTAGTCTACGTTTTTCTATTCTCAACCAAATAGTAGGGTGAGAGCATGGAAGAGATGAAGAAGAGAGCTGAGGAATGGGTAGGGCAAAATGAAAGAAGGGTGAAGACACTGGCGCGGCGCTTAGCTCTTGTAGAGAAAGAGAAGATCCTTGCAGAGAGCAAAGCTAAAGCCACCCAGGTTGCCTTTAATACCTAGCAAAAGGCCTTCCTAGATACACTGATGGACACCACCCGCCTAGAAGAAGGAGAGTCATTGGAGGTGGTTAAGAAGAAACTTAGTATCGCACGCAGAGCTCTACACGCAAGGCTGCAGATGCCACCCCAACCTGTGGAGGTTAAGCTAAGGCTGGATGATCAACGAAATTATCTGTTATTACTAGCCGACCTAACCCCCCAGGAAATTGATGCAATAGGGTTTGAAGAAGGAACACAACAAGGAGACCAGCAAGGGGATGAAGCTGAACTTCAATTTGATATGGGAAGGTTTAGAGAAGAGGTGATCTCATAGCCCTCCTCACCGCTATCGGAGGGGTTTTTGTCGAAAGGTCGAATCCACCAGGGATCAGAAGTAGAAGGAAGTAGAGATAGGAGATGGAAGAGAAGATAGAGAATACCCAAGTGGTAAACACTACAAAGACAAATCACAATGAATTGAATCAATATGTATTGAAAGAACTTGGAATCTTCACACTACTCAGAAGCAATATCCAGGCATTAGATCTCTTGGGGCTTCTTCGTAGAACAAAACGTGCATAAAAATTACAGCTCCTTCTCTGCTGCTCAGAACCCAAATCTGATGGCTCCGTTGGCTCTAAAAGGGGGGGTAAAACTTCAGGACACCTGCTCGCGGATCTCCTAGATCACTCCTTTTTCTTTCAGTTTAATCTGCAGTATTCAGCCTGTTTACAGCGATCGCGATGCGTGCGATTTCGTCAATCTGTCCCTCTTGTGAAAATCCCCTAATTGGCTAAAAAAGTAAATAGCTTTTTGCATGCCATCCTAATCTAGAAGCTTTTTCTAACTTTTTTGGATTTTTACAATAAATAATATAAAAAATAGATTAAAATTATCCAAAATCTAGTATTTTCGGATAATCCATGCAACTCACACTAGTATTAATGGCTCAGATCACATTGACTCTCTAGATCAATAAAGAAGTCGGATGATGATGCATTCCATACTTTTCCATACTGTGTCCTCATAACATCACGAGATCCACCCCCTCTGAACCTGTACATCCTCCAGTATGCGCCAAAATCCTAGTTGTCACCGGATTCTGAGTCCTCCTCATCCTCTGCAACCATATCCTTTACTTCTTCATCTTCCATATCTTCCTGGTGGCTAGCCCCTGTATCAAGACCACTATTTTCTTCCAATTTTGGCAACTCATAGGTAGTAGATTCCCACCTTTTGAATAATTTGATTCTTTTCCCTACTATCAGAAGTTTGATGACTGTCCCATCCAGCTCATTTAATGCATAAGTAGCATTATCAAACACCTGTCTTACCACCTAGGGTCCAAACCATCTTTTGGAAACTTTACGCATGACACTATGCTGGTTATCTAAGCTGCTATCATAAACCAATACCCAATCCCCATCTTGTATGGTTCTTGGTCTCAGTCTACGTCTTTTGTCAAACTGTTTCTTATTCTATATCCTTGCTACCCTTAACTTTGCAGTTGCTGCCTCTATGTCTTTTGTCTTTCTTTCCAACTGTCTTATGCATAAGGCCAACAACTTCTCTCGATTCAACTCCTCCTCCCAAGGTAACACACTCCATGTGATTGTCATCTCTTCTATCGGCATGATAAGTTTTTGACCATACATCAGTTCTGCAGGCATATATCCTGTAGCAGCACTATGAGTTGTTCTGTCGGCCCACAAAGCATAAGGGAGCAATCATGGCCACTCTTTTACCTTCTCTCCACATGCTTTTGCCAATGCCTTCACAATAGGCGGGTGAACTCTTTCACTTTTTCCATTTCCTTCAGGGTTATAGGCTAAAGTTAAAGCAAGCTTTATCCCCAACCGTGCAAAGAAATCATGAGCTTCATCTACATTCGACTCACCCCTATCTGCTGTAATTTTTCCCACACAGCCATACCGACAAAAGATCTCTTCTAAGAGAAAAGTGCAAACGGCATTTGTTGTCTTAGTATGTAGAGCTCTCCCTTCCTCTTGATTAGTCAAGTCTTCATGGGCAAGCACAAGATATCTCATTTGCCAAATACCTGTAGGCATCGTGACTAAATCCACCACCCACTTAAAATGAAGAGACAATGGATATGTGGGTTGCAATCCATCCTGATGTCTCACAGATGAATACATTTGACATGTCGTACATGTTTCCACAAAGTGAGCAACATCCTTATACATACCCTGCCACCAATATCTTTCTTTGATCTTTGCAAAAGTACCCCAAACACCTCTATGACCAGCACATAAGCTTTCATGAAATTCTTGCATAACAGTTACTTGTGAAGCTCTATCACCCAAAACTCGCAATGGCATACCCTATTTCTTTTTAGCATATTTCCATAAGTATCCATCTTTTAAGAAAAATCCATAGGCTTTCCTCTTGATCTTCTTAAACTCCTCATCTGACCATTCATCTCTCTTTGTTAATGTACTGAGATATTGACCAATTCTCAGCCACTCTCCTGCATATTTGTCTTCCAGAAACACTTCTACACAAGATGCAAAACATCCAAAGTGTCTTCACTTTGTTCTCCAAGCTTCTGTTAATGCTGTAGCAACACCTTGCATTGCAAAATTCACTCTTGCAACATCGTTTTTAGCCATAAGAAATTCATCTTCTTCCTCCTCATCTATCATCCCGTCTTCATTCTCATAACGTGCTCGAGATAACATGTCTGCCACTGGGTTATCCCTTCCTACAATATGCTGAAATTCAGGGTTCAAAGATTTGATGTATGCAATCCATCGGAGTATAGCAATGTCCGGAGTAGTACAACTAGTAATCATACCCAATACCAGCAAACAATCGGTCTCAATGACTACATGAGCACCCATAAAATACTCCTTATCACATTTAAGGGCTGTCACAATTCCCCATAATTCTCTTTTAACCTGTGGATATCTTCTCTGTCGTTTAGTCAATACTTTAGCACCAAAGCGAATTGCATATCTTTGTCCTTCCTCATCATCTTGCCCAATTGCCCATCCAATCCCGATTGGGCTTGTATCAACAATAATAATGATAGGCTTTCCATGTGAATAGTCAGCCTTTCTCAATGTAGGAGCGGATTTTAAGAGTTGCTTCAATTTCTTCATTGCTTTCTGATGCTTCCTTTCCCAATGAAATTTCTGACCTTTCCTTAGAAGCTAATAAAGAACATTGGCTACATGTGCAAAGAGAGGAATCCATATCAAATAGAACACACATGCACCCAATCTACGCACCTTTGATACATTCGTGCATACATCTTGCATTCTATCAATCCCATCTATTTTTACTGGTGATGGCCTTCGCCCATAAGGCCCACACATATGTCCAACAATCAAAACCTCTTCAACTCCAAAGATAGACTTTTGTCTAGAAATAGTTAAATGCACCTCTTCTAGATGTGTCAAAATCCTCTCACAATCCACAATATGGTATGCAACAAACTGTCTGCATCCATCTCTTCATTATTTTCATCCACTGCACACCCTTTGATTGGAACATCATCCAAGAAGGGCATAGTCAATTGTGGTATAAAATCCCTGAGTACCCTATTCATAGCATTTGTCATGTGTGCCACTGAGTTTGTTGCACCTTGTGGGAGAGTACACATCCGTACTAACCCCAAAGGAGTCCTCATGGTTGTGATATCCCTGCTTTCAATTGCAAGCTGAAACCGGTCATAACCCGAGTAAAGATCACCCAAAGAATAGATCACTCTGCCTGCAAAAGCCTCTGCAACTTCATCAACCACAGGACTTGCACCCACATTTCTTATGGGGTCACTTTATTGACCGGTTTCATGTCTTGAATAAATCTCAAAGCCCCATTCTTTTTGGGCACAGTAAACCAATGATTTGAGTACGGGGCTAAAGAAGGCTCCAAGATCTTCATACAAATCTTTTCATTTAGCAAATCCATCAGCTTTGGCAAGTAAGCTTTAGGCACTGGAATAGGCCTCAAGTTCCATGGTACATGTGGCACAGTAAATATGACCATAGGAGAGACAACATTTGGATCCGCACAACCTATTTCACTTGGCTGAAATGCAAATGCCTTCCCATGTCTAGCCAGCATCCGCATAAAATAGTCTCTCTCAGCAGGCAAAAAAAACCCTTATGCACCAACTTTCAATTCCTGTAATGTTTTAGATGTAAACTGATGACCTATATCTTTAGGATCCCGTAAGCTTGGCTGCCTTGACACTTTTTCATACATACTCTCACTCTCTGGTGAAAGTGGCAAAGAAATTGGTTTCACCTTTTTGTCAAATGTCTTATACTTTGTCTCCACAAGTGCTTCAGCCCATTGTAATCCTTCTTGCTGAGCAAACAATGCTATAACATCATACATATCCAAAGAACATACTGACAACACTCTGTTTCCAGCCTCATTTTCTGCATGTATAGTTGCTAAAATTTCAGCCATAGTGTCAGTAATATTCAGCCCATAAAGATGCCTGAAATGCCATCATTTTCAGCTAACAACCCCAATGCTCTCAGTTTCTTAGTAGCCCATTTCATAGATATGCGTTCAGCCCTACACATAGCTTCCATAGGCTTAAACCAACATCAACTGTTTGCTGTAAACTGAGAATTACCAATAGTAAATACATGCTTCATTTCATCAAGAGGCGAGTACACCCACTGAACAACACTACTATAGCCCCGCATTACAACGGTGCTTAATGAAAATCCAGGTCTTTGAATTCCCTTGCATTTGGAACCAAAGGAGACTCTCGAAGCATATCCTGATTTCTAAGATGATTAACACAAACAGTAAGAAATTGGACTGCTTTTCTCCCATCCTTGCTTCTGACTCTTGCTTAAGCAGAACCATCATCAAGCACCTACGTACACTTGTAATATAGGACTGTCCCAAAATCATTGCATATGAGGAATTATCTTACACAAAGAAATGTTGCTCTTCCTGTACATCACCAATCATCACTTTTACATTAGGACATGCAGCATAGAGCTCCCTTGAAGAATTATTTGCAGCCCTCATTCGCCAACCATGATCAGTGTCTACAGGCCATGCACCATTTTCATACAATCCCTACTCAATGACATTTATCTCAGACCCATGGTCAAGTAAAGCAACACAAGGAGTTTCACGTTCCCCTATTTTCACTACCATTTCAGTGGTAGCTCTAGCCCAATGATTTCTTGTGTAGTGACTTCGAGGAATAAATCCTAGAGTCTCTTCTCCATATTGTTGCATTTTCCTTACTCCACCATGCATATTGCTACAAGACAATGCATTTTCAGCCACTTTCTTCTCTTTTCCACATGCTGTCCATTGATTAGTAGCATCCTGCATAGACAATCATGTACTTACTTCATGCTCATATTCAGCCCGAATACCCAACAAACCAGTTTCCTCTTCAAAATGCAGCAATGCACTAGTAGTATCACCAAGAAACTGATGCTTCCTTTTAATTATTTCAATGATCTCATCATGAAATTCTCGCTTGGCAATGCTAAGCACCTCTCCCAAGGTAAATTCCACCTGACTGTTTAAGATCCGTTCTTCAAGAACGTTCTTAAGATCTGTGGCTGTCTCAATGTCAGATTGCAACTTATATCCTGGCTGCTTGCCCTTCTTTTTGCCCTCTTGTTTGTTATCTTGTTTTTGCTCCTGACCGACCTCTTCCATAACATGCTCAATCATAGAAATATATTTAAACAAAAATAACAAGTCAAGCATATATATGCTCATTAGTTTCTCAGTCAAAGCCATGTTTTGATATTACTTTGACATGAAGTAGGTCCCACTTTTAAGTCTATTTCCAAGTAGTTAGTAAGGGTTTCAAGGACAATTTTAATTAGATAGTATTACCTAATTGTAACAGGTTAAAACCTCAACCCTTTGACATGTATTAGGTTCCACTTTTAAGTTAGCTAATAGCCTAAGTCTATTATCAAGTAGCTAGCAAGGTTTTGAAGGATAATTTTTACTAGATAGTATTCTTCAATATACTTGCCTAAATGAGCACTTGCATGCACTCATAGTGGAGCAAGTCCTTGCTCTTCCTCACTCTTACTTGATAACACTCTCTTCTATACAAGATCCTCTTGTTATGCAGGATCATCTTTCCTCACCTCCAATGGTGAGAAAAATGCACACGCTTTAGATTAGAAAACCTTGTGTGCATAGTGTAGATATAACCATATGTTATAATTTGCACATACTTTCAAATGGAGATATCTAACACACTCTTTTCCATAATTGTATTGGACAATGATAGCCCTTTCATTCAACTCCTAACGTGTGCTACTAGTATTGGTGAGGGACCACCCAGATTGCTTGGTGTGGTAGTGAGAAATTTTCATGATGGCCTATTTCTATTGAGGGTTTCCTTGAGAACCCATTGATGGCGATGGGCTTCTCATACAACCAAAACAATATCCTAAGCATCTTTTAACATGACCTCTCTTCGGAGGCCTATGGTGTCCATAACTATTGCTACCCTCCTAGGATGGATCCACTGATTGGGTTGATGGAGTGGAATAAGAGCTTTGGATCACAAATCAAATTCACATTGGAGCACGCAATGTTAAAATGCATGATGTAATTAGACTTTATGCAAACAATGCATGGGAACCTACCTATGGACTTGTTAATGTTGAAAGGGTTGTCATAAGAGTCTATATTGTCATTTGTGCAAGACCGAGGACTATTTATATACTCCCATATCTCATTTGGCAATGGGGGATCCTCAAAGAAGGCTATATTTTCACCATACGTTAATCACATGTTTCCTTAGCCCTTTTAGTATGAAGTTTGACATTCTAAGATGAGGATCTTGGCCAAATCAACTTGTTCAATTACATGAATAGAAACATCTATAAAAACATAACATATATAGGATTAGTGGCATTTATCTATATAAAGTATACCCCAATCTAATAACATACAATAGTATATGCCAATGTATAGCCTAGCCTATGCCTACATATAGTTTAGTCTATGATTGTCTCTAACCTAGCCTATGCCTACACCTACCTTAGCTTGCACATACTAGTGTGTGCCTGCCTCCACCTTATCATATGCCTATGTAGGTATGGCTAAGCATAGGATAGGTATAGGCTAAGCATAGACTTGGCATAGGCATGGGCTAAGCACATGCTAGCCATAATCATAGGCCAAGCTAGGCATGGCATAGGATAATTGGCTAAGCATAACATAGGTATAGGGTAGGTATAGGCTAAGCATAGACTAGGCATAGGCATAGGCTAGCCATAAGCATAGGCTAGCCATAAGCATAGGCTAGACTAGGGCATGGCATAGGATAAGTGGTCTAAACCTCTTCGTATACTACTCATCACTACCTAACCATCACACGTCTTTGTAATGAAAGTGTCTCTAAGTGTTCTATCCATCTTGCACAATAGTAAGTGCAGCTCTCACCTTTTTAAAAGAAATTATTTTTACCCTCAAGTAATACATGGACAAATTGCAAATGCATCTCACGAATGAATGGTGCCTAAAATGATACAACAAATCCTTCAAACTTTACATTGGTTTACACAAATTAATTTTGGCAACCTTGATTGCCTCCCTGCTCTTCATATCTAGCTTCAAACTAGCCTTCTATAGATTACCTTCTCTAACACTAACAAAAATCATGTGTGGAATATAAAGATTTCTTTGATTACCAAGATGCGGCCTTCATTTTTAAGGATGGTGTTTGTTATGGCCTCCAAGACCACAACAAGAACACATAAAAACACCAAACTACATGAAATTATCTTGTTGCTACTTGCAAAAAATAACTTCATGAATCAATTCATGGCCATTTTAGGCATTTAATATTCAAGAATGATATGCATAAATGAAATACATATTATAATCATTAACACAAAATTACTATCCTGAAAAATATAATGTAGTGTACTGCCATCACGACCATTCCTAATTAAATAACTTGAAGTATATATAATTACTATTCAAGAGACCAACACAAGTAGATAGAACAAGACATCAACTACCATATTTTGGCATTGTCTTGAAAAATTTCGCATTTTCGATCATGTAGAATATAAAAGGTTACAACTTCTTGAATCACAAGACAAATGCTTGAACTTCAAGTGAGCATCATATGAAATATAGTCACTTTACACATGTTGATACTGATACGTGCATGCATATAAGTACTAAGGTATAAAAGTACTAAATAGATGATGGAATCAGAGCCTTAACACCTGGCACAGCCTAGTGGATGACTAGGACAGTTAGGACTCGAACCCAGGAGCATGTAGCTAACTATCAAAAAGCATGAAAATTGATTATCATGAAAATTAACTCAGAGAACACAATTATGCCTTTCTAGAGGCCTTGCACCCCTTGACAAGCCACATTAAGCAGTAGTGAGAGTAGAGCCCCTCTAGGATACTCAAAGCCCTCTGGTGCAATTGCATAACTAGTCCTAAAAGTTAGTGAAATGAATTAAAAACCGTAATGATGAAAACAAAAAAGTACAATAGCGATAAAAGTTAAAGAGTTCTAAAGACATAAAGGATAATATCCGTGTATGAGGACATCTACACAACTAAATCATTAGCGCTATGCACTATAGCAGTATCATGATTCCTAGCACTAAACTCTTGATTACCTTCATGAATCACCTTTGCAAATACATCTTCTTTGTTAACAAACTTAAAATCCTTTTGCTACAATAATGATTCCACATAATCCTCACTTTGTCTTTTTGCTTCCAAAGCATTTTCCAACTTAGCATTCAAGTTCATACACCTAGTCTCTAACTCAGTCACCCTTTGAGCCATTGCATGTTTCTCTTGCACCAATGCATCATGTTTTGCTAAAACAAAGATATATTTAAGCATGTTATATGGCGCGGATATCACACCATCAAATTTCTCAACAACCAACTGCCATGCATTTTTAACATCACTCAACAAAGCATTTATGATATCTTCAACTTTAGACTTCAATACCACAGAGGCATCTATATCAACCTCCACATTCTCCAAGATTCACTGCTCCACCTCGTGAAGAGGTTGGAATCTCTCTAATAGCAAATTATATTCCACTTGCAGATTTTCATACATTTCCATGAAAGTTTCCATCTTTGCCAGGCATTTACCTTGAAGCTCATTTGTCCATCTTTCAAACAAGGCAATAGACATTTTATTCTTATTTGTCAACTGCTACATTTTTGCAATTTTCTAAACATGTGGCAATTCCAATGAGTCATACTCAATTTATTTGATCTGCAACTATTTAGATGAATCCTTTGATTTCTTTTGTTGAACATGTAACTGAACTTGCAATTGTTTTACTCTAGTTGCAGTCTGAACATTATCTTGATCATACGATGAAAATAAGTCGTCACTTTCTACATTACACCCATTGCATCAAAGACACTACCAACAATCAAATCATCAATTTGAGAAGGCATAGAAGTAGATGGAGCATTTGCTACATAAGCAGCCACATGCTCATCAACCAATGTATCCTTTGCATGAACTTGAGCATCAACAGAAACATCCTGATATTTTTCGTCCGATGTATGCATACTCTAAAGCCATATTCTACCAATTTTTTGCTTTTTCTAAGAATATATGTGACCTTTAGTTTTAGAGGTATCAACATTACACACATCTTGGTTATCCTCTTCACAAATTCCAAAGCAATTTGTCGTGCATAGGCCTCATCATAATCCACCTGAAGCAAATCCTTATATATGGCTTGCATATCTTTATCACCATCAAAGAGATCATCAACATCTTTAGCATGATCTAAACCATTAGTTTTAGCATCTAGCTCAATTGTATCATGTGAGAAAGAAGATGGATTCATCTTGAACAAATAGACTTCAATTAATTCAGGATATTGAGACCTGGAAAATTCGTACAATCTTGCCAAAAAACATCCCATCCTAGATTTATGAAAGACGTTCTTGGATTTCGATACCTTAATATCAGTCATTAAATGCTCATGCAACAAACTGACCCAGTCAGGCATTCCATGATTTTCAGCATAATAAATGATCATGTATGTCTCCCTAGCAATAATGTTGGTCTTTATGAACATCATAAAGTGTTCCATGAACCTCCTTAACTACAATTTTTGAATTGCATCAATCCATTTCAAAATGTGTACATTCGTGGGTTCTGCAAGGTCACCAAAAGTCGGATGCATTTGTTCTTTCAAATACCACCATGATGTCGGATTGTCATTCATAAGAAGAGAAAAAACACAACTGACTATTGTTGTAGTCAATTCAATACGTCCTGCAATTTTGCCGTCCGACTGTCTTAACATGTCCAACTCCATTGATGCATGCACATTTGCAACCCATCTATCCCATGGCAAATGGGTATATGCATATAAGACAATTTTCTCTAGCCATATTCGATGGACATCCTCTTAAACATTAATAACCAAAGTTGAATCAACAAAAGGAGTACCTATAGCACTCGAGCTAGAAAGATGAACTGCATGCAATGGTGTCGTATCATTTTCCTTGAAATGAGTAGACTTGTCATCATGGGCCACATTGAACTCATCTTCATCATCATCATCATCCGAGTGAGTGCATTTTGACGTGCTGAAGTGCATTGTATATGAGTCACAGTGGGTGAACAGGTCGAGTTGTGGAAGACGATGGGGAGAAAGATGAGAAAATTAAAAAACCTATCTCATGGTCCATTTGAATGTAGAAGTCTAAGTCCTCATTGAGTTCAACTCCTTTTGTAACATTGTCACATCATGATCATGAACTCGTGACCTTTCACACATGTAACCGTCCTTAACTAATTCCTTTGTCCCAATTGGAATAATTAGATTAATAGTGAAATAATAAGGTTAAACAAGCCTTTTAAGTCTAGATCCATTGACTATAGGTTTCAGAACATTACCTTGCAAATCCTTTAATATAAATGTGCCACGTCCAAGGTCTTTACAAATTATAAATGGCCCTATATATCGAAGCTTCAACTTATCAAAAAATTTGCCAAGTTGGGAATTATAAACCACAACCTAGTCCCCTTCTTCAAAATTTTTCTTTTCAATGTGCCTATTCACCCAAGCTGCTTGTCTCCACCACTAATATGGGGTAACTCTTGAAATATAGGTAGCTAACATCGTCCTCCTCTAGCTTCAAGAGCTGTTCCAACCTATGTTGTGGGGACTTTTTAGGATCCAGCTTGTATTCTATAGCAACTCTCAAACTTGGAACCACAAAATCCATAGGCACCATAGCCTCTAATCCATATACTATCCCTAAAAGGTGTAAGTCCCGTTGTTAGTTTATATGTAGTCCGGAAAGCCCACAATACATAATCCAACTTTTCATCCCAATCTTTCCCATTGTCCTCAACTATTTTCTTGAGAATACGGAGCAAAATCTTGTTGGAGCTCTCTACTTGCCCATTAGCTTGCACAGGTGATAAGGAGAAAACTTATTATGCAATATCATGTGCCTAACTGTTAGTTGCTGAATAATGTGATTTAAAAATGTTTACCCCTATCATTGAACAACTCTATAGGGGATCCAAACTTGGTCACGATGTTAGAATATAAAAATCTGGCCACATTAGGGTTGCTATATTGTCATTCTGGGCTTGAACCTCCACCTACTTTGTGTAATAGTTAGTGCAAACCAAGACATACTGATTACTTGTCCTTTTAGCATAGTTGGCTTGATAGGTCCAACAAAATCAACCCCACATTTCTGAAATGGCTCAAGCGATAGTGTAGGATGATCCTATATGATTATCCTTGTCAACCGAATGACCCTCCTTCAAACATTGTAGACATTCTTTGGCATATTGATGGGCATTCCTCAAGATAGTAGGCCACCACAATCTTGCATGCAATATTTTCTTACCTATAATTTCTCTAGAAAAATGACCACCTAACACTTCAAAATGAGCATCATAAAGGATCGCTCGCTATCAATATTCAGGAACACACATTCTCAAGACATTATCAACTCCTCTCTTGTATAATGTATTCATAATAACCTAAATGATCTACTCTTCAATGCTAACTTCCTTCTTTGATCTACTGTAAGGTATACCGGCATAACCCCTTCTTGCAGGAAATGTAACAACTAGTCATAATATGAATCAGGGTCTACTACCTGAACTTCAAAAAGTTCACCATCAGGATGCTAATCGGAAATTACTCCTAATTTTGCATAAGATAATCAACCACTGCATGCTCTTTTCCAGGAATATGAATAGCCTTGAAATGAAACTCTTACAACAACAATATCATCTAGCCAATCTGCCCGTTTAACTGAGGTTTATTAATCAAAAACAAAAAATCTTGTGGTCCACATGAAATATCACTTGATTACCTATCAAGTAATGTCTAAATTTCTGCATAGAGAAAACCATACCAAGTGCTTCTCTCTTTGTGTGACTGAATAATTCTTTTCAGCATCACTCAATTTCTACTTGCATAATAAATTGGTCTAAACCATCTAGGTACCTTATCTTGTGTAAGCACTACCCCCACAGCAAGATCAGAGGCATCCACAAATACAAGTAACAGTAGGTCCCATATAGGAAGCATTAATATTGGGGCCACCACTAACATTTTGTTGAGAATGTTAAAAGATTTTTCTTGATCTGTCCTCCAAACAAATTGCATGTCCTTCTTGGTTAAAGTGGTAAGGGGAAAACACATATGTGACAAGTACCTCAAGTACTTGCTATGCCATTTCACTTAACCCACAAATCTCATGACTTCCTACACATTAGTTGGAGCTTTAGCCTTATAAACCACTGCTATTTTTCTTGGATCTATAGCCATGCCTTCTTAAGATAAAATATGGCCCAAAAGTACTCACCTCTTTCTTGCAAAAATAGTCTTGAACGAGTTTAGAGACATTCCAAATCTCTTACACCTTTCAAAGCATAGCTTGAGGTGCTTCAAATGCTCCCTCATGCTGCCAAAAACATAGAAATCATCAATAAATACTCTCATAAAGGTTGTCAAATATAGCTCAAAAGTCTTGTGGACTGCTCCTTAAACCTTAGGAGGTTCATTCTTCAAGCCAAAATTCATGCCCGTAAAATAGGTTCCCCACCCTGTAATGAAAGCAGTTTTATCCATATCCTTTGGATGCATCTTGATTTGATTGTAGCCTAAAAAACCATCTAGAAAGCTATACACCTCATGTCCTACTACATCATCAAGCAAGGAATCTATACAAGGTATCGGGAAAGGATCAATAATAGTGGTTGCATTCAATTTCCTATAATCCACACACACCCTAAAAAAGGTATCGAGAAAGATTCACTAATAGTAGCTACATTCAATTTCCTATCTCACACACACACACACACACACACACACACACACACACACACACACACACACACACACACACACACACACACACACACACACACACACACACACACACACACACACACACACACACACACACACACACACACACACCCTAATCATCTTGTTCTTCTTAGATACTGTTACAATGGGAGATAACCAAGTTAATTTATTAATAAGCTTGATAAAGTCAACCCTGAACAACTTGTCAATTTCTTCCTTGACTTGCTTAGCATAATTGGGATTCGTTCTATATCTCTTTTGAATAATTGGCTTAGCATCCTTCTTAAGATTGATCCTATGTTGAGGATCAAACCCCTTCATGTCTGTATAGTCCCAAGCAAAGATATCTTGAAACTTTTGACATAACTTGATAAGATTATTCTTGAAAGTTTCCTCCCCACATTGATGCTTACCTTTATGAGTTTAGTCTCTCCTTGCTCATTTAGGTTGACCTCCTGAACTTCATCTTCAACTACTCTTGCATATCTTCTCATAGTATACTCATACCTCTACTTAGCTTGAATAATGGCCTTTTGTCCTTCCTCACATCAAGGTTGTCCATACCCTTAGAAACCTTACACTATTGATTTTTAGGTCCTAATTCCCGAATTAATTTATACTCCTCATTTCTTAGGTTCTCTTGAAATTCAAGCTGCTCTTAATCCTTAAGAAGTCCACATGAATGCTGTCCTAACTAGCTTTGATATGCAATTCGAACAGTTTGCTATTCCAAAACTATATTTCCTCCAGTTATGGAAGAATCTTGATACTCTTGAATGATGCCAATAATATCCATCTCAAACATTGGGACCACAAAGGATTTTCTTATAGGAACAATTCTTCCTCATCATCTTTCACTTCATCTACAAGATTAATAGTTTGAGCTACCACATATCTAGCAGAACTCTTTAAGGTTACCTTGTTAATTGTGGATAATCTAATCTCCTTGAGACCCTTGGGGATACATACATAATCATTTCCACAATCATGCTTCAACTTGGCTAAAAGATTTACGAAATTAAAGAAAAGGGATAGGGTAGTGATCCTGTTGGGTGCCAAACGTCAAGGGAAAACGAGTGAACCAATCGAGGGACCAGCCAAGGTCAAGGAGGTAAACCTAGCCAAGGAAGGGGAGACACCCCGACCGGTCTTCATTGCCGATGACTTGACTGAGGAAGAGGAAACGAGTCTTGTTGCTCTCTTGCGAGAGTACATAGATGTATTCGCTTGGTCCTTAGAAGAGCTTAAGGGGGTAGATCCGAGTGTAGTGACTCATAACATACCCATGACACCAGATGCTATGCCAGTTAAGCAGTGACCGTACCCTATGAATCCAAAACACGCTCATGCGGTCAAGGAAGAGATTGACAAGCTGATGAGAGCAGGATTCATTTACGAAATTGAGCACATGGACTGGGTATCGCCCATAGTCATTGTCATGAAGAAGAACAGAAAAATCAGAGTGTGGTCAATTACAAGAAGGTGAACGCTGCTACTAAGAGGGACAACTATCCATTGTCGTACACCGAGCACATGCTTGAAAGAGTGGCTGGCAAGGAAGTCTATAGTTTTTTGGATGGCTTCTTGGGATACAATCAGGTGCAAGTGCATCTTGCCGACAGGCATAAGACTGCCTTTGCCACTGAGTGGGGCGTCTTTGCTTACATAGTCATGCCCTTCGGGTTGACTAATGCCCCTACCACCTTCCAACGCCTCATGTGTGCCATATTTAAAGACATGCTTCGCAAAGAGTTGGAAGTCTTCATAGATGACTTGTGTGTTCACTCGACCTGGAGAGAACACTTAGACAAACTTCGAGCAGTCGTTGAGCGGTGTCGCCTATATTGTCTCTCCCTGAACCCCTTAAAGTGCCAATTTTGGGTGAAGCATGGATGCATCATCCTAGGCCACGTGGTGTCAAAGAATGGCATTGCCATTGACTTCTCGAAAGTCAGGGTTATTGTTGATCTTCCGCCCCCAATCAACTATAGGGGAGTTCAATGCTTCTTAGGCCATACGGGATACTATCAGCGGTTTGTGTTGAATTACGCGTTGATTGCCAGACCCTTATACAAGTTGCTAATTGTCTTTTAATGGATTGAAGCATGCCAACGAGCATATGAAGAGTTGAAGAAGGCTCTAACCACATCACCGATTCTACGAGCCCCAGATTGGACCATTACCTTCCACGTGCATATTGATGCCTCGAAATTTGCTGTGGGGGCAGTGTTGTGCCAACCTGGCGAACACAAACTTGACTACCCAGTGAGCTTTGCTAGTAGACAACTCACTGAGATGGAAATGAATTACTCGACGACATAGAGAGAGGGCTTGGCCATGGTGTTTGCTGTGAAGAAAGTCTGGCATTATCTATTGGCTACACCCTTTACCTTCTTTGTGGACCATCAAGCCTTGCTATATCTAGTGAATAAACCTTTGCGCTATAGGATGCATAGCTCGGTGGCTCCTTCTGCTTTTGGAGTTTGACTTCTCCGTGGTTGTACGGAAAGGAAAACAACACTACATGGCTGACCATATGTCACGCATCCCCATGGGAGAGGCCGCTAGAGAAGGCATGGCCGATGAATTGCCAGACTCCCATCTCTTTAACCTTTCCAGCGAGAGAGATTTATTTAAGGCTGATCTAATGCTATATTGGGCAAATGACATAGTCCAAGTGCTTGAGCACGGACTGCCTAAGCGATTGATAGAAAAGGCAAGACTTAGTCAACTCATCCTCAAGATCCAACCCTACTAGTTGATAGCATGCCAGTTATATCGACTAGGGCAAGATGGACTGCTGCGTAGATGCATGTGTGAGCATGAGATGCACGATATGCTCTCAAAGGTGCACAATGGAATCACTAATGGGCACTTTAGCAGAGACATGACAGCCCGCAAGGTGCTGCAGTCTCAACTATGGTGGCCAACACTGTTTCGTGATGCATCATGATTCGTTAAGCATTGTGACGAGTGTTAGCGAACAAAGGTCCGGATTTGCAAGGATCAAATGGAGTTGACCTCAATCATTGCATAAAAACCCTTCGAAAAATAGGGAATTGACTTCATAAGACCCATCAGCCCAGTTGCACAGTATTCATAGGCTAGATACATGGTGCGCAGATCGGATGCTGTACACTTGCGTAGTGAATGCCGGAAGGTCCCCAAGAACAATAGAACTCTACTTTTTGCACAAAATTCAATGTAAAAAGCATGAACGACATGAACAAGAGACCAATTGGGTGCAATCTCCCCCCATGCCTTGTGTGAGTGCTCCACAAAGCATGTATTTTATGTATTATTCATCTTCAAGCTCAAATAATAGCCCAAATTACAAAATAGCAAGCTTTTAGCTTTTGAGTTTGCTTTAACACAAAATAGGAATAAAGCTTACGGACGGTGCCCAAAGAGTCTGGCATGGCCAATACAATGTCCAAGTAGAAATAACATAATCGTGCGCCTATGGGTATACAAAATAATAATAAATATCCAACGCCTCAATAAATAGACGTGACAAAATATAGGCGCCATGCCTAAGGTATGCGCCCATAAAAATATAATCAATAAATCGAATACTCGCTATCCTCCAATGCTTTCCTCCGCCACTGCTGCTATCTCTACACATCAACTGAAGCATTCACAATCGTTAGTAAAATAATACAATTAAACCGACAAAAGTGAATACCTAGCAGTCTTCAGCTACATAAATAAATCAACTGGTTAGAAATAAATCCTCACCTTAATTTATTACGAGTGTGCACTCTAAACTCATAAACGTTTATTAATTTAATATGCATTTTGCAGAATCACCCGCTATGGAATCACCCATGTACACACTAAATCAATGAAACGCCCGCAAAGGACAGGCGTCCCCATCAACTTCTCGCAAAAAGAATCCACTTTGTGTATGAGCTCGGGTCATCAAAGTTTACGGAATCCACCGTGGCACGAAATCCACCGTGAAATATGCCTCTTGGCATCATACCCCCGGGGTGGGATAGCAATTGACCTAAATTGCTATTAGCTCAATGTGGAGCTAACAAAGTGGGGAAAGCATTTAAGTCTCTAGCGTGCATCCATTGTGCTTCTTCTACAGGATGGTTCTTAAATTTAACTAGATATCTAGAATATCTTCAGCCAGTTCTAGTGGTCATAAAGTCAGTATCTATGATAGCTTCAGGTTCAAGTATTTCAGTCTCTTCCTCTAACAAAGGTGGGTTTTCATAAACAGGGTGTACAGGTAATTGGCCTTTAAAGGGTCTTAATAAACTAATGTGAAATGTGTTGTGAATTTTCCAGTGAGGTGGTAATTCTATCTTGAATGCATTGTCATTAATTTTATGAATGATCCTAAATGGTCCATAGAATCTAGGGGCTAATTTCACAACTGGGTGTCTATCTACACTTTGTAGTCTACGTTTTTCTATTCTCAACCAAATAGTAGGGTGAGAGCATGGAAGAGATGAAGAAGAGAGCTGAGGAATGGGTAGGGCAAAATGAAAGAAGGGTGAAGACACTGGCGCGGCGCTTAGCTCTTGTAGAGAAAGAGAAGATCCTTGCAGAGAGCAAAGCTAAAGCCACCCAGGTTGCCTTTAATACCTAGCAAAAGGCCTTCCTAGATACACTGATGGACACCACCCGCCTAGAAGAAGGAGAGTCATTGGAGGTGGTTAAGAAGAAACTTAGTATCGCACGCAGAGCTCTACACGCAAGGCTGCAGATGCCACCCCAACCTGTGGAGGTTAAGCTAAGGCTGGATGATCAACGAAATTATCTGTTATTACTAGCCGACCTAACCCCCCAGGAAATTGATGCAATAGGGTTTGAAGAAGGAACACAACAAGGAGACCAGCAAGGGGATGAAGCTGAACTTCAATTTGATATGGGAAGGTTTAGAGAAGAGGTGATCTCATAGCCCTCCTCACCGCTATCGGAGGGGTTTTTGTCGAAAGGTCGAATCCACCAGGGATCAGAAGTAGAAGGAAGTAGAGATAGGAGATGGAAGAGAAGATAGAGAATACCCAAGTGGTAAACACTACAAAGACAAATCACAATGAATTGAATCAATATGTATTGAAAGAACTTGGAATCTTCACACTACTCATAAGCAATATCCAGGCATTAGATCTCTTGGGGCTTCTTCGTAGAACAAAACGTGCATAAAAATTACAGCTCCTTCTCTGCTGCTCAGAACCCAAATCTGATGGCTCCGTTGGCTCTAAAAGGGGGGGTAAAACTTCAGGACACCTGCTCGCGGATCTCCTAGATCACTCCTTTTTCTTTCAGTTTAATCTGCAGTATTCAGCCTGTTTACAGCGATCGCGATGCGTGCGATTTCGTCAATCTGTCCCTCTTGTGAAAATCCCCTAATTGGCTAAAAAAGTAAATAGCTTTTTGCATGCCATCCTAATCTAGAAGCTTTTTCTAACTTTTTTGGATTTTTACAATAAATAATATAAAAAATAGATTAAAATTATCCAAAATCTAGTATTTTCGGATAATCCATGCAACTCACACTAGTATTAATGGCTCAGATCACATTGACTCTCTAGATCAATAAAGAAGTCGGATGATGATGCATTCCATACTTTTCCATACTGTGTCCTCATAACATCACGAGATCCACCCCCTCTGAACCTGTACATCCTCCAGTATGCGCCAAAATCCTAGTTGTCACCGGATTCTGAGTCCTCCTCATCCTCTGCAACCATATCCTTTACTTCTTCATCTTCCATATCTTCCTGGTGGCTAGCCCCTGTATCAAGACCACTATTTTCTTCCAATTTTGGCAACTCATAGGTAGTAGATTCCCACCTTTTGAATAATTTGATTCTTTTCCCTACTATCAGAAGTTTGATGACTGTCCCATCCAGCTCATTTAATGCATAAGTAGCATTATCAAACACCTGTCTTACCACCTAGGGTCCAAACCATCTTTTGGAAACTTTACGCATGACACTATGCTGGTTATCTAAGCTGCTATCATAAACCAATACCCAATCCCCATCTTGTATGGTTCTTGGTCTCAGTCTACGTCTTTTGTCAAACTGTTTCTTATTCTATATCCTTGCTACCCTTAACTTTGCAGTTGCTGCCTCTATGTCTTTTGTCTTTCTTTCCAACTGTCTTATGCATAAGGCCAACAACTTCTCTCGATTCAACTCCTCCTCCCAAGGTAACACACTCCATGTGATTGTCATCTCTTCTATCGGCATGATAAGTTTTTGACCATACATCAGTTCTGCAGGCATATATCCTGTAGCAGCACTATGAGTTGTTCTGTCGGCCCACAAAGCATAAGGGAGCAATCATGGCCACTCTTTTACCTTCTCTCCACATGCTTTTGCCAATGCCTTCACAATAGGCGGGTGAACTCTTTCACTTTTTCCATTTCCTTCAGGGTTATAGGCTAAAGTTAAAGCAAGCTTTATCCCCAACCGTGCAAAGAAATCATGAGCTTCATCTACATTCGACTCACCCCTATCTGCTGTAATTTTTCCCACACAGCCATACCGACAAAAGATCTCTTCTAAGAGAAAAGTGCAAACGGCATTTGTTGTCTTAGTAGGTAGAGCTCTCCCTTCCTCTTGATTAGTCAAGTCTTCATGGGCAAGCACAAGATATCTCATTTGCCAAATACCTGTAGGCATCGTGACTAAATCCACCACCCACTTAAAATGAAGAGACAATGGATATGTGGGTTGCAATCCATCCTGATGTCTCACAGATGAATACATTTGACATGTCGTACATGTTTCCACAAAGTGAGCAACATCCTTATACATACCCTGCCACCAATATCTTTCTTTGATCTTTGCAAAAGTACCCCAAACACCTCTATGACCAGCACATAAGCTTTCATGAAATTCTTGCATAACAGTTACTTGTGAAGCTCTATCACCCAAAACTCGCAATGGCATACCCTATTTCTTTTTAGCATATTTCCATAAGTATCCATCTTTTAAGAAAAATCCATAGGCTTTCCTCTTGATCTTCTTAAACTCCTCATCTGACCATTCATCTCTCTTTGTTAATGTACTGAGATATTGACCAATTCTCAGCCACTCTCCTGCATATTTGTCTTCCAGAAACACTTCTACACAAGATGCAAAACATCCAAAGTGTCTTCACTTTGTTCTCCAAGCTTCTGTTAATGCTGTAGCAACACCTTGCATTGCAAAATTCACTCTTGCAACATCGTTTTTAGCCATAAGAAATTCATCTTCTTCCTCCTCATCTATCATCCCGTCTTCATTCTCATAACGTGCTCGAGATAACATGTCTGCCACTGGGTTATCCCTTCCTACAATATGCTGAAATTCAGGGTTCAAAGATTTGATGTATGCAATCCATCGGAGTATAGCAATGTCCGGAGTAGTACAACTAGTAATCATACCCAATACCGGCAAACAATCGGTCTCAATGACTACATGAGCACCCATAAAATACTCCTTATCACATTTAAGGGCTGTCACAATTCCCCATAATTCTCTTTTAACCTGTGGATATCTTCTCTGTCGTTTAGTCAATACTTTAGCACCAAAGCGAATTGCATATCTTTGTCCTTCCTCATCATCTTGCCCAATTGCCCATCCAATCCCGATTGGGCTTGTATCAACAATAATAATGATAGGCTTTCCATGTGAATAGTCAGCCTTTCTCAATGTAGGAGCGGATTTTAAGAGTTGCTTCAATTTCTTCATTGCTTTCTGATGCTTCCTTTCCCAATGAAATTTCTGACCTTTCCTTAGAAGCTAATAAAGAACATTGGCTACATGTGCAAAGAGAGGAATCCATATCAAATAGAACACACATGCACCCAATCTACGCACCTTTGATACATTCGTGCATACATCTTGCATTCTATCAATCCCATCTATTTTTACTGGTGATGGCCTTCGCCCATAAGGCCCACACATATGTCCAACAATCAAAACCTCTTCAACTCCAAAGATAGACTTTTGTCCAGAAATAGTTAAATGCACCTCTTCTAGATGTGTCAAAATCCTCTCACAATCCACAATATGGTATGCAACAAACTGTCTGCATCCATCTCTTCATTATTTTCATCCACTGCACACCCTTTGATTGGAACATCATCCAAGAAGGGCATAGTCAATTGTGGTATAAAATCCCTGAGTACCCTATTCATAGCATTTGTCATGTGTGCCACTGAGTTTGTTGCACCTTGTGGGAGAGTACACATCCGTACTAACCCCAAAGGAGTCCTCATGGTTGTGATATCCCTGCTTTCAATTGCAAGCTGAAACCGGTCATAACCCGAGTAAAGATCACCCAAAGAATAGATCACTCTGCCTGCAAAAGCCTCTGCAACTTCATCAACCACAGGACTTGCACCCACATTTCTTATGGGGTCACTTTATTGACCGGTTTCATGTCTTGAATAAATCTCAAAGCCCCATTCTTTTTGGGCACAGTAAACCAATGATTTGAGTACGGGGCTAAAGAAGGCTCCAAGATCTTCATACAAATCTTTTCATTTAGCAAATCCATCAGCTTTGGCAAGTAAGCTTTAGGCACTGGAATAGGCCTCAAGTTCCATGGTACATGTGGCACAGTAAATATGACCATAGGAGAGACAACATTTGGATCCGCACAACCTATTTCACTTGGCTGAAATGCAAATGCCTTCCCATGTCTAGCCAGCATCCGCATAAAATAGTCTCTCTCAGCAGGCAAAAAAAACCCTTATGCACCAACTTTCAATTCCTGTAATGTTTTAGATGTAAACTGATGACCTATATCTTTAGGATCCCGTAAGCTTGGCTGCCTTGACACTTTTTCATACATACTCTCACTCTCTGGTGAAAGTGGCAAAGAAATTGGTTTCACCTTTTTGTCAAATGTCTTATACTTTGTCTCCACAAGTGCTTGAGCCCATTGTAATCCTTCTTGCTGAGCAAACAATGCTATAACATCATACATATCCAAAGAACATACTGACAACACTCTGTTTCCAGCCTCATTTTCTGCATGTATAGTTGCTAAAATTTCAGCCATAGTGTCAGTAATATTCAGCCCATAAAGATGCCTGAAATGCCATCATTTTCAGCTAACAACCCCAATGCTCTCAGTTTCTTAGTAGCCCATTTCATAGATATGCGTTCAGCCCTACACATAGCTTCCATAGGCTTAAACCAACATCAACTGTTTGCTGTAAACTGAGAATTACCAATAGTAAATACATGCTTCATTTCATCAAGAGGCGAGTACACCCACTGAACAACACTACTATAGCCCCGCATTACAACCGTGCTTAATGAAAATCCAGGTCTTTGAATTCCCTTGCATTTGGAACCAAAGGAGACTCTCGAAGCATATCCTGATTTCTAAGATGATTAACACAAACAGTAAGAAATTGGACTGCTTTTCTCCCATCCTTGCTTCTGACTCTTGCTTAAGCAGAACCATCATCAAGCACCTACGTACACTTGTAATATAGGACTGTCCCAAAATCATTGCATATGAGGAATTATCTTACACAAAGAAATGTTGCTCTTCCTGTACATCACCAATCATCACTTTTACATTAGGACATGCAGCATAGAGCTCCCTTGAAGAATTATTTGCAGCCCTCATTCGCCAACCATGATCAGTGTCTACAGGCCATGCACCATTTTCATACAATCCCTACTCAATGACATTTATCTCAGACCCATGGTCAAGTAAAGCAACACAAGGAGTTTCACGTTCCCCTATTTTCACTACCATTTCAGTGGTAGCTCTAGCCCAATGATTTCTTGTGTAGTGACTTCGAGGAATAAATCCTAGAGTCTCTTCTCCATATTGTTGCATTTTCCTTACTCCACCATGCATATTGCTACAAGACAATGCATTTTCAGCCACTTTCTTCTCTTTTCCACATGCTGTCCATTGATTAGTAGCATCCTGCATAGACAATCATGTACTTACTTCATGCTCATATTCAGCCCGAATACCCAACAAACCAGTTTCCTCTTCAAAATGCAGCAATGCACTAGTAGTATCACCAAGAAACTGATGCTTCCTTTTAATTATTTCAATGATCTCATCATGAAATTCTCGCTTGGCAATGCTAAGCACCTCTCCCAAGGTAAATTCCACCTGACTGTTTAAGATCCGTTCTTCAAGAACGTTCTTAAGATCTGTGGCTGTCTCAATGTCAGATTGCAACTTATATTCTGGCTGCTTGCCCTTCTTTTTGCCCTCTTGTTTGTTATCTTGTTTTTGCTCCTGACCGACCTCTTCCATAACATGCTCAATCATAGAAATATATTTAAACAAAAGTAACAAGTCAAGCATATATATGCTCATTAGTTTCTCAGTCAAAGCCATGTTTTGATATTACTTTGACATGAAGTAGGTCCCACTTTTAAGTCTATTTCCAAGTAGTTAGTAAGGGTTTCAAGGACAATTTTAATTAGATAGTATTACCTAATTGTAATAGGTTAAAACCTCAACCCTTTGACATGTATTAGGTTCCACTTTTAAGTTAGCTAATAGCCTAAGTCTATTATCAAGTAGCTAGCAAGGTTTTGAAGGATAATTTTTACTAGATAGTATTCTTCAATATACTTGCCTAAATGAGCACTTGCATGCACTCATAGTGGAGCAAGTCCTTGCTCTTCCTCACTCTTACTTGATAACACTCTCTTCTATACAAGATCCTCTTGTTATGCAGGATCATCTTTCCTCACCTCCAATGGTGAGAAAAATGCACACGCTTTAGATTAGAAAACCTTGTGTGCATAGTGTAGATATAACCATATGTTATAATTTGCACATACTTTCAAATGGAGATATCTAACACACTCTTTTCCATAATTGTATTGGACAATGATAGCCCTTTCATTCAACTCCTAACGTGTGCTACTAGTATTGGTGAGGGACCACCCAGATTGCTTGGTGTGGTAGTGAGAAATTTTCATGATGGCCTATTTCTATTGAGGGTTTCCTTGAGAACCCATTGATGGCGATGGGCTTCTCATACAACCAAAACAATATCCTAAGCATCTTTTAACATGACCTCTCTTCGGAGGCCTATGGTGTCCATAACTATTGCTACCCTCCTAGGATGGATCCACTGATTGGGTTGATGGAGTGGAATAAGAGCTTTGGATCACAAATCAAATTCACATTGGAGCACGCAATGTTAAAATGCATGATGTAATTAGACTTTATGCAAACAATGCATGGGAACCTACCTATGGACTTGTTAATGTTGAAAGGGTTGTCATAAGAGTCTATATTGTCATTTGTGCAAGACCGAGGACTATTTATATACTCCCATATCTCATTTGGCAATGGGGGATCCTCAAAGAAGGCTATATTTTCACCATACGTTAATCACATGTTTCCTTAGCCCTTTTAGTATGAAGTTTGACATTCTAAGATGAGGATCTTGGCCAAATCAACTTGTTCAATTACATGAATAGAAACATCTATAAAAACATAACATATATAGGATTAGTGGCATTTATCTATATAAAGTATACCCCAATCTAATAACATACAATAGTATATGCCAATGTATAGCCTAGCCTATGCCTACATATAGTTTAGTCTATGATTGTCTCTAACCTAGCCTATGCCTACACCTACCTTAGCTTGCACATACTAGTGTGTGCCTGCCTCCACCTTATCATATGCCTATGTAGGTATGGCTAAGCATAGGATAGGTATAGGCTAAGCATAGACTTGGCATAGGCATGGGCTAAGCACATGCTAGCCATAATCATAGGCCAAGCTAGGCATGGCATAGGATAATTGGCTAAGCATAACATAGGTATAGGGTAGGTATAGGCTAAGCATAGACTAGGCATAGGCATAGGCTAGCCATAAGCATAGGCTAGCCATAAGCATAGGCTAGACTAGGGCATGGCATAGGATAAGTGGTCTAAACCTCTTCGTATACTACTCATCACTACCTAACCATCACACGTCTTTGTAATGAAAGTGTCTCTAAGTGTTCTATCCATCTTGCACAATAGTAAGTGCAGCTCTCACCTTTTTAAAAGAAATTATTTTTACCCTCAAGTAATACATGGACAAATTGCAAATGCATCTCACGAATGAATGGTGCCTAAAATGATACAACAAATCCTTCAAACTTTACATTGGTTTACACAAATTAATTTTGGCAACCTTGATTGCCTCCCTGCTCTTCATATCTAGCTTCAAACTAGCCTTCTATAGATTACCTTCTCTAACACTAACAAAAATCATGTGTGGAATATAAAGATTTCTTTGATTACCAAGATGCGGCCTTCATTTTTAAGGATGGTGTTTGTTATGGCCTCCAAGACCACAACAAGAACACATAAAAACACCAAACTACATGAAATTATCTTGTTGCTACTTGCAAAAAATAACTTCATGAATCAATTCATGGCCATTTTAGGCATTTAATATTCAAGAATGATATGCATAAATGAAATACATATTATAATCATTAACACAAAATTACTATCCTGAAAAATATAATGTAGTGTACTGCCATCACGACCATTCCTAATTAAATAACTTGAAGTATATATAATTACTATTCAAGAGACCAACACAAGTAGATAGAACAAGACATCAACTACCATATTTTGGCATTGTCTTGAAAAATTTCGCATTTTCGATCATGTAGAATATAAAAGGTTACAACTTCTTGAATCACAAGACAAATGCTTGAACTTCAAGTGAGCATCATATGAAATATAGTCACTTTACACATGTTGATACTGATACGTGCATGCATATAAGTACTAAGGTATAAAAGTACTAAATAGATGATGGAATCAGAGCCTTAACACCTGGCACAGCCTAGTGGATGACTAGGACAGTTAGGACTCGAACCCAGGAGCATGTAGCTAACTATCAAAAAGCATGAAAATTGATTATCATGAAAATTAACTCAGAGAACACAATTATGCCTTTCTAGAGGCCTTGCACCCCTTGACAAGCCACATTAAGCAGTAGTGAGAGTAGAGCCCCTCTAGGATACTCAAAGCCCTCTGGTGCAATTGCATAACTAGTCCTAAAAGTTAGTGAAATGAATTAAAAACTGTAATGATGAAAACAAAAAAGTACAATAGCGATAAAAGTTAAAGAGTTCTAAAGACATAAAGGATAATATCCGTGTATGAGGACATCTACACAACTAAATCATTAGCGCTATGCACTATAGCAGTATCATGATTCCTAGCACTAAACTCTTGATTACCTTCATGAATCACCTTTGCAAATACATCTTCTTTGTTAACAAACTTAAAATCCTTTTGCTACAATAATGATTCCACATAATCCTCACTTTGTCTTTTTGCTTCCAAAGCATTTTCCAACTTAGCATTCAAGTTCATACACCTAGTCTCTAACTCAGTCACCCTTTGAGCCATTGCATGTTTCTCTTGCACCAATGCATCATGTTTTGCTAAAACAAAGATATATTTAAGCATGTTATATGGCGCGGATATCACACCATCAAATTTCTCAACAACCAACTGCCATGCATTTTTAACATCACTCAACAAAGCATTTATGATATCTTCAACTTTAGACTTCAATACCACAGAGGCATCTATATCAACCTCCACATTCTCCAAGATTCACTGCTCCACCTCGTGAAGAGGTTGGAATCTCTCTAATAGCAAATTATATTCCACTTGCAGATTTTCATACATTTCCATGAAAGTTTCCATCTTTGCCAGGCATTTACCTTGAAGCTCATTTGTCCATCTTTCAAACAAGGCAATAGACATTTTATTCTTATTTGTCAACTGCTACATTTTTGCAATTTTCTAAACATGTGGCAATTCCAATGAGTCATACTCAATTTATTTGATCTGCAACTATTTAGATGAATCCTTTGATTTCTTTTGTTGAACATGTAACTGAACTTGCAATTGTTTTACTCTAGTTGCAGTCTGAACATTATCTTGATCATACGATGAAAATAAGTCGTCACTTTCTACATTACACCCATTGCATCAAAGACACTACCAACAATCAAATCATCAATTTGAGAAGGCATAGAAGTAGATGGAGCATTTGCTACATAAGCAGCCACATGCTCATCAACCAATGTATCCTTTGCATGAACTTGAGCATCAACAGAAACATCCTGATATTTTTCGTCCGATGTATGCATACTCTAAAGCCATATTCTACCAATTTTTTGCTTTTTCTAAGAATATATGTGACCTTTAGTTTTAGAGGTATCAACATTACACACATCTTGGTTATCCTCTTCACAAATTCCAAAGCAATTTGTCGTGCATAGGCCTCATCATAATCCACCTGAAGCAAATCCTTATATATGGCTTGCATATCTTTATCACCATCAAAGAGATCGTCAACATCTTTAGCATGATCTAAACCATTAGTTTTAGCATCTAGCTCAATTGTATCATGTGAGAAAGAAGATGGATTCATCTTGAACAAATAGACTTCAATTAATTCAGGATATTGAGACCTGGAAAATTCGTACAATCTTGCCAAAAAACATCCCATCCTAGATTTATGAAAGACGTTCTTGGATTTCGATACCTTAATATCAGTCATTAAATGCTCATGCAACAAACTGACCCAGTCAGGCATTCCATGATTTTCAGCATAATAAATGATCATGTATGTCTCCCTAGCAATAATGTTGGTCTTTATGAACATCATAAAGTGTTCCATGAACCTCCTTAACTACAATTTTTGAATTGCATCAATCCATTTCAAAATGTGTACATTCGTGGGTTCTGCAAGGTCACCAAAAGTCGGATGCATTTGTTCTTTCAAATACCACCATGATGTCGGATTGTCATTCATAAGAAGAGAAAAAACACAACTGACTATTGTTGTAGTCAATTCAATACGTCCTGCAATTTTGCCGTCCGACTGTCTTAACATGTCCAACTCCATTGATGCATGCACATTTGCAACCCATCTATCCCATGGCAAATGGGTATATGCATATAAGACAATTTTCTCTAGCCATATTCGATGGACATCCTCTTAAACATTAATAACCAAAGTTGAATCAACAAAAGGAGTACCTATAGCACTCGAGCTAGAAAGATGAACTGCATGCAATGGTGTCGTATCATTTTCCTTGAAATGAGTAGACTTGTCATCATGGGCCACATTGAACTCATCTTCATCATCATCATCATCCGAGTGAGTGCATTTTGACGTGCTGAAGTGCATTGTATATGAGTCACAGTGGGTGAACAGGTCGAGTTGTGGAAGACGATGGGGAGAAAGATGAGAAAATTAAAAAACCTATCTCATGGTCCATTTGAATGTAGAAGTCTAAGTCCTCATTGAGTTCAACTCCTTTTGTAACATTGTCACATCATGATCATGAACTCGTGACCTTTCACACATGTAACCGTCCTTAACTAATTCCTTTGTCCCAATTGGAATAATTAGATTAATAGTGAAATAATAAGGTTAAACAAGCCTTTTAAGTCTAGATCCATTGACTATAGGTTTCAGAACATTACCTTGCAAATCCTTTAATATAAATGTGCCACGTCCAAGGTCTTTACAAATTATAAATGGCCCTATATATCGAAGCTTCAACTTATCAAAAAATTTGCCAAGTTGGGAATTATAAACCACAACCTAGTCCCCTTCTTCAAAATTTTTCTTTTCAATGTGCCTATTCACCCAAGCTGCTTGTCTCCACCACTACTATGGGGTAACTCTTGAAATATAGGTAGCTAACATCGTCCTCCTCTAGCTTCAAGAGCTGTTCCAACCTATGTTGTGGGGACTTTTTAGGATCCAGCTTGTATTCTATAGCAACTCTCAAACTTGGAACCACAAAATCCATAGGCACCATAGCCTCTAATCCATATACTATCCCTAAAAGGTGTAAGTCCCGTTGTTAGTTTATATGTAGTCCGGAAAGCCCACAATACATAATCCAACTTTTCATCCCAATCTTTCCCATTGTCCTCAACTATTTTCTTGAGAATACGGAGCAAAATCTTGTTGGAGCTCTCTACTTGCCCATTAGCTTGCACAGGTGATAAGGAGAAAACTTATTATGCAATATCATGTGCCTAACTGTTAGTTGCTGAATAATGTGATTTAAAAATGTTTACCCCTATCATTGAACAACTCTATAGGGGATCCAAACTTGGTCACGATGTTAGAATATAAAAATCTGGCCACATTAGGGTTGCTATATTGTCATTCTGGGCTTGAACCTCCACCTACTTTGTGTAATAGTTAGTGCAAACCAAGACATACTGATTACTTGTCCTTTTAGCATAGTTGGCTTGATAGGTCCAACAAAATCAACCCCACATTTCTGAAATGGCTCAAGCAATAGTGTAGGATGATCCTATATGATTATCCTTGTCAACCGAATGACCCTCCTTCAAACATTGTAGACATTCTTTGGCATATTGATGGGCATTCCTCAAGATAGTAGGCCACCACAATCTTGCATGCAATATTTTCTTACCTATAATTTCTCTAGAAAAATGACCACCTAACACTTCAAAATGAGCATCATAAAGGATCGCTCGCTATCAATATTCAGGAACACACATTCTCAAGACATAATCAACTCCTCTCTTGTATAATGTATTCATAATAACCTAAATGATCTACTCTTCAATGCTAACTTCCTTCTTTGATCTACTGTAAGGTATACTGGCATAACCCCTTCTTGCAGGAAATGTAACAACTAGTCATAATATGAATCAGGGTCTACTACCTGAACTTCAAAAAGTTCACCATCAGGATGCTAATCGGAAATTACTCCTAATTTTGCATAAGGTAATCAACCACTGCATGTTCTTTTCCAGGAATATGAATAGCCTTGAAATCAAACTCTTACAACAACAATATCATCTAGCCAATCTGCCCGTTTAACTGAGGTTTATTAATCAAAAACAAAAAATCTTGTGGTCCACATGAAATATCACTTGATTACCTATCAAGTAATGTCTAAATTTCTGCATAGAGAAAACCATACCAAGTGCTTCTCTCTTTGTGTGACTGAATAATTCTTTTCAGCATCACTCAATTTCTACTTGCATAATAAATTGGTCTAAACCATCTAGGTACCTTATCTTGTGTAAGCACTACCCCCACAGCAAGATCAGAGGCATCCACAAATACAAGTAACAGTAGGTCCCATATAGGAGGCTTTAATATTGGGGCCACCACTAACATTTTGTTGAGAATGTTAAAAGATTTTTCTTGATCTGTCCTCCAAACAAATTGCATGTCCTTCTTGGTTAAAGTGGTAAGGGGAAAACACATATGTGACAAGTACCTCAAGTACTTGCTATGCCATTTCACTTAACCCACAAATCTCATGACTTCCTACACATTAGTTGGAGCTTTAGCCTTATAAACCACTGCTATTTTTCTTGGATCTATAGCCATGCCTTCTTAAGATAAAATATGGCCCAAAAGTACTCACCTCTTTCTTGCAAAAATAGTCTTGAACGAGTTTAGAGACATTCCAAATCTCTTACACCTTTCAAAGCATAGCTTGAGGTGCTTCAAATGCTCCCTCATGCTGCCAAAAACATAGAAATCATCAATAAATACTCTCATAAAGGTTGTCAAATATAGCTCAAAAGTCTTGTGGGCTGCTCCTTAAACCTTAGGAGGTTCATTCTTCAAGCCAAAATTCATGCCCGTAAAATAGGTTCCCCACCCTGTAATGAAAGCAGTTTTATCCATATCCTTTGGATGCATCTTGATTTGATTGTAGCCTAAAAAACCATCTAGAAAGCTATACACCTCATGTCCTACTACATCACCAAGCAAGGAATCTATACAAGGTATCGGGAAAGGATCAATAATAGTGGTTGCATTCAATTTCCTATAATCCACACACACCCTAAAAAAGGTATCGAGAAAGATTCACTAATAGTAGCTACATTCAATTTCCTATAACACACACACACACACACACACACACACACACACACACACACACACACACACACACACACACACACACACACACACACACACACACACACACACACACACACACACACACACACACACACACACACACACACTAATCATCTTGTTCTTCTTAGATACTGTTACAATGGGAGATAACCAAGTTAATTTATTAATAAGCTTGATAAAGTCAACCCTGAACAACTTGTCAATTTCTTCCTTGACTTGCTTAGCATAATTGGGATTCGTTCTATATCTCTTTTGAATAATTGGCTTAGCATCCTTCTTAAGATTGATCCTATGTTGAGGATCAAACCCCTTCATGTCTGTATAGTCCCAAGCAAAGATATCTTGAAACTTTTGACATAACTTGATAAGATTATTCTTGAAAGTTTCCTCCCCACATTGATGCTTACCTTTATGAGTTTAGTCTCTCCTTGCTCATTTAGGTTGACCTCCTGAACTTCATCTTCAACTACTCTTGCATATCTTCTCATAGTATACTCATACCTCTACTTAGCTTGAATAATGGCCTTTTGTCCTTCCTCACATCAAGGTTGTCCATACCCTTAGAAACCTTACACTATTGATTTTTAGGTCCTAATTCCCGAATTAATTTATACTCCTCATTTCTTAGGTTCTCTTGAAATTCAAGCTGCTCTTAATCCTTAAGAAGTCCACATGAATGCTGTCCTAACTAGCTTTGATATGCAATTCGAACAGTTTGCTATTCCAAAACTATATTTCCTCCAGTTATGGAAGAATCTTGATACTCTTGAATGATGCCAATAATATCCATCTCAAACATTGGGACCACAAAGGATTTTCTTATAGGAACAATTCTTCCTCATCATCTTTCACTTCATCTACAAGATTAATAGTTTGAGCTACCACATATCTAGCAGAACTCTTTAAGGTTACCTTGTTAATTGTGGATAATCTAATCTCCTTGAGACCCTTGGGGATACATACATAATCATTTCCACAATCATGCTTCAACTTGGCTAAAAGATTTACGAAATTAAAGAAAAGGGATAGGGTAGTGATCCTGTTGGGTGCCAAACGTCAAGGGAAAACGAGTGAACCAATCGAGGGACCAGCCAAGGTCAAGGAGGTAAACCTAGCCAAGGAAGGGGAGACACCCCGACCGGTCTTCATTGCCGATGACTTGACTGAGGAAGAGGAAACGAGTCTTGTTGCTCTCTTGCGAGAGTACATAGATGTATTCGCTTGGTCCTTAGAAGAGCTTAAGGGGGTAGATCCGAGTGTAGTGACTCATAACATACCCATGACACCAGATGCTATGCCAGTTAAGCAGTGACCGTACCCTATGAATCCAAAACACGCTCATGCGGTCAAGGAAGAGATTGACAAGCTGATGAGAGCAGGATTCATTTACGAAATTGAGCACATGGACTGGGTATCGCCCATAGTCATTGTCATGAAGAAGAACAGAAAAATCAGAGTGTGGTCAATTACAAGAAGGTGAACGCTGCTACTAAGAGGGACAACTATCCATTGTCGTACACCGAGCACATGCTTGAAAGAGTGGCTGGCAAGGAAGTCTATAGTTTTTTGGATGGCTTCTTGGGATACAATCAGGTGCAAGTGCATCTTGCCGACAGGCATAAGACTGCCTTTGCCACTGAGTGGGGCGTCTTTGCTTCCATAGTCATGCCCTTCGGGTTGACTAATGCCCCTGCCACCTTCCAACGCCTCATGTGTGCCATATTTAAAGACATGCTTCGCAAAGAGTTGGAAGTCTTCATAGATGACTTGTGTGTTCACTCGACCTGGAGAGAACACTTAGACAAACTTCGAGCAGTCTTTGAGCGGTGTCGCCTATATTGTCTCTCCCTGAACCCCTTAAAGTGCCAATTTTGGGTGAAGCATGGATGCATCATCCTAGGGCACGTGGTGTCAAAGAATGGCATTGCCATTGACTTCTCGAAAGTCAGGGTTATTGTTGATCTTCCGCCCCCAATCAACTATAGGGGAGTTCAATGCTTCTTAGGCCATACGGGATACTATCAGCGGTTTGTGTTGAATTACGCGTTGATTGCCAGACCCTTATACAAGTTGCTAATTGTCTTTGAATGGACTGAAGCATGCCAACGAGCATATGAAGAGTTGAAGAAGGCTCTAACCACATCACCGATTCTACGAGCCCCAGATTGGACCATTACCTTCCACGTGCATATTGATGCCTCGAAATTTGCTGTGGGGGCAGTGTTGTGCCAACCTGGCAAACACAACCTGGACTACCCAGTGAGCTTTGCTAGTAGACAACTCACTGAGATGGAAATGAATTACTCGACGACATAGAGAGAGGGCTTGGCCATGGTGTTTGCTGTGAAGAAAGTCTGGCATTATCTATTGGCTACACCCTTTACCTTCTTTGTGGACCATCAAGCCTTGCTATATCTAGTGAATAAACCTTGCGCTATAGGATGCATAGCTCGATGGCTCCTTCTGCTTTTGGAGTTTGACTTCTCCGTGGTTGTACGGAAAGGAAAACAACACTACATGGCTGACCATATGTCACGCATCCCCATGGGAGAGGCCGCTAGAGAAGGCATGGCCGATGAATTGCCAGACTCCCATCTCTTTAACCTTTCGAGCGAGAGAGATTTATTTAAGGCTGATCTAATGCTATATTGGGCAAATGACATAGTCCAAGTGCTTGAGCACGGACTGCCTAAGCGATTGATAGAAAAGGCAAGACTTAGGCAACTCATCCTCAAGATCCAACCCTACTAGTTGATAGCATGCCAGTTATATCGATTAGGGCAAGATGGACTGCTGCGTAGATGCATGTGTGAGCATGAGATGCACGATATGCTCTCAGAGGTGCACACTGGAATCACTAATGGGCACTTTAGCAGAGACATGACAGCCCGCAAGGTGCTGCAGTCTCAACTATGGTGGCCAACACTGTTTCGTGATGCATCATGATTCATTAAGCATTGTGACGAGTGTTAGCGAACAAAGGTCCGGATTTGCAAGGATCAAATGGAGTTGACCTCAATCATTGCATAAAAACCCTTCGAAAAATAGGGAATTGACTTCATAAGACCCATCAGCCCAGTTGCACAGTATTCATAGGCTAGATACATGGTGCGCAGATCGGATGCTGTACGCTTGCGTAGTGAATGCCGGAAGGTCCCCAAGAACAATAGAACTCTACTTTTTGCACAAAATTCAATGTAAAAAGCATGAACGACATGAACAAGAGACCAATTGGGTGCAATCTCCCCCCATGCCTTGTGTGAGCGCTCCACAAAGCATGTATTTTATGTATTATTCATCTTCAAGCTCAAATAATAGCCCCAATTACAAAATAGCAAGCTTTTAGCTTTTGAGTTTGCTTTAACACAAAATAGGAATAAAGCTTACGGACGGTGCCCAAAGAGTCTGGCATGCCCAATACAATGTCCAAGTAGAAATAACATAATCGTGCGCCTATGGGTATACAAAATAATAATAAATATCCAACGCCTCAATAAATAGACGTGACAAAATATAGGCGCCATGCCTAAGGTATGCGCCCATCAAAATATAATCAATAAATCGAATACTCGCTATCCTCCAATGCTTTCCTCCGCCACTGCTGCTATCTCTACACATGAACTGAAGCATTCACAATCGTTAGTAAAATAATACAATTAAACCGAGAAAAGTGAATACCTAGCAGTCTTCAGCTACATAAATAAATCAACTGGTTAGAAATAAATCCTCACCTTAATTTATTACGAGTGTGCACTCTAAACTCATAAACGTTTATTAATTTAATATGCATTTTGCAGAATCACCCGCTACGGAATCACCCATGTACACACTAAATCAATGAAACGCCCGCAAAGGACAGGCGTCCCCATCAACTTCTCGCACAAAGAATCCACTTTGTGTATGAGCCCGGGTCATCAAAGTTTACGGAATCCACCGTAAAACCTCACGGAATCCACCGTGGCACGAAATCCACCGTGAAATATGCCTCCTGGCATCATACCCCCGGGGTGGGATAGCAATTGACCTCAATTGCTATTAGCTCAATGTGGAGCTAACAAAGTGGGGAAAGCATTTAAGTCTCTAGCGTGCATCCATTGTGCTTCTTCTACAGGATGGTTCTTAAATTTAACTAGATATCTAGAATATCTTCGGCCAGTTCTAGTGGTCATAAAGTCAGTATCTATGATAGCTTCAGGTTCAAGTATTTCAGTCTCTTCCTCTAACAAAGGTGGGTTTTCATAAACAGGGTGTACAGGTAATTGGCCTTTAAAGGGTCTTAATAAACTAATGTGAAATGTGTTGTGAATTTTCCAGTGAGGTGGTAATTCTATCTTGAATGCATTGTCATTAATTTTATGAATGATCCTAAATGGTCCATAGAATCTAGGGGCTAATTTCACAACTGGGTGTCTATCTACACTTTGTAGTCTACGTTTTTCTATTCTCAACCAAATAGTAGGGTGAGAGCATGGAAGAGATGAAGAAGAGAGCTGAGGAATGGGTAGGGCAAAATGAAAGAAGGGTGAAGACACTGGCGCGGCGCTTAGCTCTTGTAGAGAAAGAGAAGATCCTTGCAGAGAGCAAAGCTAAAGCCACCCAGGTTGCCTTTAATACCTAGCAAAAGGCCTTCCTAGATACACTGATGGACACCACCCGCCTAGAAGAAGGAGAGTCATTGGAGGTGGTTAAGAAGAAACTTAGTATCGCACGCAGAGCTCTACACGCAAGGCTGCAGATGCCACCCCAACCTGTGGAGGTTAAGCTAAGGCTGGATGATCAACGAAATTATCTGTTATTACTGGCCGACCTAACCCCCCAGGAAATTGATGCGATAGGGTTTGAAGAAGGAACACAACAAGGAGACCAGCAAGGGGATGAAGCTGAACTTCAATTTGATATGGGAAGGTTTAGAGAAGAGGTGATCTCATAGCCCCCCTCACCGCTATCGGAGGGGTTTTTGTCGAAAGGTCGAATCCACCAGGGATCAGAAGTAGAAGGAAGTAGAGATAGGAGATGGAAGAGAAGATAGAGAATACCCAAGTGGTAAACACTACAAAGACAAATCACAATGAATTGAATCAATATGTATTGAAAGAACCTGGAATCTTCACACTACTCAGAAGTAATATCCAGGCATTAGATCTCTTGGAGCTTCTTCGTAGAACAAAACGTGCATAAAAATTACAGCTCCTTCTCTGTTGCTCGGAACCCAAATCTGATGGCTCTGTTGGCTCTAAAAGGGGGGGTAAAACTTCAGGACACCTGCTCACGGATCTCCTAGATCACTCCTTTTTCTTTCAGTTTAATCTGCAGTTTTCAGCCTGTTTACAGCGATCGCGATGCGTGCGATTTCGTCAATCTGTCCCTCTTGTGAAAATCCCCTAATTGGCTGAAAAAGTAAATAGCTTTTTGCATGCCATCCTAATCTAGAAGCTTTTTCTAACTTTTTTGGATTTTTACAATAAATAATATAAAAAATAGATTAAAATTATCCAAAATCTAGTATTTTTGGATAATCCATGCAACTCACACTAGTATTAATGGCTCAGATCACATTGACTCTCTAGATCAATAAAGAAGTCGGATGATGATGCATTCCATACTTTTCCATACTGTGTCCTCATAACATCACGAGATCCACCCCCTCTGAACCTGTACATCCACCGGTATGCGCCAAAATCCTAGTTGTCACCGGATTCTGAGTCCTCCTCATCCTCTGCAACCATATCCTTTACTTCTTCATCTTCCATATCTTCCTGGTGGCTAGCCCCTGTATCAAGACCATTATTTTCTTCCAATTTTGGCAACTCATAGGTAGTAGATTCCCACCTTTTGAATAATTTGATTCTTTTCCCTACTATCAGAAGTTTGATGACTGTCCCATCCAGCTCATTTAATGCATAAGTAGCATTATCAAACACCTGTCTTACCACCTAGGGTCCAAACCATCTTTTGGAAACTTTACGCATGGCACTATGCTGGTTATCTAAGCTGCTATCATAAACCAATACCCAATCCCCATCTTGTATGGTTCTTGGTCTCAGTCTACGTCTTTTGTCAAACTGTTTCTTATTCTATATCCTTGCTACCCTTAACTTTGCAGTTGCTGCCTCTATGTCTTTTGTCTTTCCTTCCAACTGTCTTATGCATAAGGCCAACAACTTCTCTCGATTCAACTCCTCCTCCCAAGGTAACACACTCCATGTGATTGTCATCTCTTCTATCGGCATGATAAGTTTTTGACCATACATCAGTTCTGCAGGCATATATCCTGTAGCAGCACGTAGAGCTCTCCCTTCCTCTTGATTAGTCAAGTCTTCATGGGCAAGCACAAGATATCTCATTTGCCAAATACCTGTAGGCATCATGACTAAATCCACCATCCACTTAAAATGAAGAGACAATGGATATGTGGGTTGCAATCCATCCTGATGTCTCACAGATGAATACATTTGACATGTCGTACATGTTTCCACAAAGTGAGCAACATCCTTATACATACCCTGCCACCAATATCTTTCTTTGATCTTTGCAAAAGTACCCCAAACACCTCTATGACCAGCACATAAGCTTTCATGAAATTCTTGCATAACAGTTACTTGTGAAGCTCTATCACCCAATACTCGCAATGGCATACCCTATTTCTTTTTAGCATATTTCCATAAGTATCCATCTTTTAAGAAAAATCCATAGGCTTTCCTCTTGATCTTCTTAAACTCCTCATCTGACCATTCATCTCTCTTTGTTAATGTACTGAGATATTGACCAATTCTCAGGCACTCTCCTGCATATTTGTCTTCCAGAAACACTTCTACACAAGATGCAAAACATCCAAAGTGTCTTCACTTTGTTCTCCAAGCTTCTGTTAATGCTGTAGCAACACCTTGCATTGCTAAATTCACTCATGCAACATCGTTTTTAGCCATAAGAAATTCATCTTCTTCCTCCTCATCTATCATCCCATCTTCATTCTCATAACGTGCTCGAGATAACATGTCTGCCACTGGGTTATCCCTTCCTACAATATGCTGAAATTCAGGGTTCAAAGATTTGATGTATGCAATCCATCGGAGTATAGCAATGTCCGGAGTAGTACAACTAGTAATCATACCCAATACCGGCAAACAATCGGTCTCGATGACTACATGAGCACCCATAAAATACTCCTTATCACATTTAAGGGCTGTCACAATTCCCCATAATTCTCTTTTAACCTGTGGATATCTTCTCTGTCGTTTAGTCAATACTTTAGCACCAAAGCGAATTGCATATCTTTGTCCTTCCTCATCATCTTGCCCAATTGCCCATCCAATCCCGATTGGGCTTGTATCAACAATAATAATGATAGGCTTTCCATGTGAATAGTCAGCCTTTCTCAATGTAGGAGGGGATTTTAAGAGTTGCTTCAATTTCTTCATTGCTTTCTGATGCTTCCTTTCCCAATGAAATTTCTGACCTTTCCTTAGAAGCTAATAAAGAACATTGGCTACATGTGCAAAGAGAGGAATCTATATCAAATAGAACACACATGCACCCAATCTACGCACCTTTGATACATTCGTGCATACATCTTGCATTCTATCAATCCCATCTATTTTTACTGGTGATGGCCTTCGCCCATAAGGCCCACACATATGTCCAACAATCAAAACCTCTTCAACTCCAAAGATAGACTTTTGTCCAGAAATAGTTAAATGCACCTCTTCTAGATGTGTCAAAATCCTCTCACAATCCACAATATGGTATGCAACAAACTGTCTGCATCCATCTCTTCATTATTTTCATCCACTGCACACCCTTTGATTGGAACATCATCCAAGAAGGGCATAGTCAATTGTGGTATAAAATCCCTGAGTACCCTATTCATAGCATTTGTCATGTGTGCCACTGAGTTTGTTGCACCTTGTGGGAGAGTACACATCCGTACTAACCCCAAAGGAGTCCTCATGGTTGTGATATCCCTGCTTTCAATTGCAAGCTGAAACCGGTCATAACCCGAGTAAAGATCACCCAAAGAATAGATCACTCTGCCTGCAAAAGCCTCTGCAACTTCATCAACCACAGGACTTGCACCCACATTTCTTATGGGGTTACTTTATTGACCGGTTTCATGTATTGAATAAATCTCAAAGCCCCATTCTTTTTGGGCACAATAAACCAATGATTTGAGTACGGGGCTAAAGAAGGCTCCAAGATCTTCATACAAATCTTTTCATTTAGCAAATCCATCAGCTTTGGCAAGTAAGCTTTAGGCACTGGAATAGGCCTCAAGTTCCATGGTACATGTGGCACAGTAAATATGACCATAGGAGAGACAACATTTGGATCCGCACAACCTATTTCACTTGGCTGAAATGCAAATGCCTTCCCATGTCTAGCCAGCATCCGCATAAAATAGTCTCTCTCAGCAGGCAAAAAAAACCCTTATGCACCAACTTTCAATTCCTGTAATGTTTTAGATGTAAACTGATGACCTATATCTTTAGGATCCCGTAAGCTTGGCTGCCTTGACACTTTTTCATACATACTCTCACTCTCTGGTGAAAGTGGCAAAGAAATTGGTTTCACCTTTTTGTCAAATGTCTTATACTTTGTCTCCACAAGTGCTTCAACCCATTGTAATCCTTCTTGCTGAGCAAACAATGCTATAACATCATACATATCCAAAGAACATACTGACAACACTCTGTTTCCAGCCTCATTTTTTGCATGTATAGTTGCTAAAATTCCAGCCATAGTGTCAGTAATATTCAGCCCATAAAGATGCTTGAAATGCCATCATTTTCAGCTAACAACCCCAATGCTCTCAGTTTCTTAGTAGCCCATTTCATAGATATGCGTTCAGCCCTACACATAGCTTCCATAGGCTTAAACCAACATCAACTGTTTGCTGTAAACTGAGAATTACCAATAGTAAATACATGCTTCATTTCATCAAGAGGCGAGTACACCCACTGAACAACACTACTATAGCCCCGCATTACAACCGTGCTTAATGAAAATCCAGGTCTTTGAATTCCCTTGCATTTGGAACCAAAGGAGACTCTCGAAGCATATCCTGATTTCTAAGATGATTAACACAAACAGTAAGAAATTGGACTGCTTTTCTCCCATCCTTGCTTCTGACTGTTGCTTAAGCAGAACCATCATCAAGCGCCTACGTACACTTGTAATATAGGACTGTCCCAAAATCGTTGCATATGAGGAATTATCTTACACAAAGAAATGTTGCTCTTCCTGTATATCACCAATCATCACTTTTACATTAGGACATGCAGCATAGAGCTCCCTTGAAGAATTATTTGCAGCCCTCATTCGCCAACCATGATCAGTGTCTACAGGCCATGCACCATTTTCATACAATCCCTACTCAATGACATTTATCTCAGACCCATGGTCAAGTAAAGCAACACAAGGAGTTTCACGTTCCCCTATTTTCACTACCATTTCAGTGGTAGCTCTAGCCCAATGATTTCTTGTGTAGTGACTTCGAGGAATAAATCCTAGAGTCTCTTCTCCATATTGTTGCATTTTCCTTACTCCACCATGCATATTGCTACAAGACAATGCATTTTCAGCCACTTTCTTCTCTTTTCCACATGCTGTCCATTGATTAGTAGCATCCTGCATAGACAATCATGTACTTACTTCATGCTCATATTCAGCCCGAATACCCAACAAACCAGTTTCCTCTTCAAAATGCAGCAATGCACTAGTAGTATCACCAAGAAACTGATGCTTCCTTTTAATTATTTCAATGATCTCATCACGAAATTCTCGCTTGGCAATGCTAAGCACCTCTCCCAAGGTAAATTCCACCTGACTGTTTAAGATCCGTTCTTCAAGAACATTCTTAAGATCTGTGGCTGTCTCAATGTTAGATTGCAACTTATATCCTGGCTGCTTGCCCTTCTTTTTGCCCTCTTGTTTGTTATCTTGTTTTTGCTCCTGACGGACCTCTTCCATAACATGCTCAATCATAGAAATATATTTAAACAAAAATAACAAGTCAAGCATATATATGCTCATTAGTTTCTCAGTCAAAGCCATGTTTTGATATTACTTTGACATGAAGTAGGTCCCACTTTTAAGTCTATTTCCAAGTAGTTAGTAAGGGTTTCAAGGACAATTTTAATTAGATAGTATTACCTAATTGTAACAGGTTAAAACCTCAACCCTTTGACATGTATTAGGTTCCACTTTTAAGTTAGCTAATAGCCTAAGTCTATTATCAAGTAGCTAGCAAGATTTTGAAGGATAATTTTTACTAGATAGTATTCTTCAATATACTTGCCTAAATGAGCACTTGCATGCACTCATAGTGGAGCAAGTCCTTGCTCTTCCTCACTCTTACTTGATAACACTCTCTTCTATACAAGATCCTCTTGTTATGCAGGATCATCTTTCCTCACCTCCAATGGTGAGAAAAATGCACACGCTTTAGATTAGAAAACCTTGTGTGCATAGTGTAGATATAACCATATGTTATAATTTGCACATACTTTCAAATGGAGATATCTAACACACTCTTTTCCATAATTGTATTGGACAATGATAGCCCTTTCATTCAACTCCTAATGTGTGCTACTAGTATTGGTGAGGGACCACCCAGATTGCTTGGTGTGGTAGTGAGAAATTTTCATGATGGCCTATTTCTATTGAGGGTTTCCTTGAGAACCCATTCATGGCGATGGGCTTCTCATACAACCAAAACAATATCCTAAGCATCTTTTAACATGACCTCTCTTCGGAGGCCTATGGTGTCCATAACTATTGCTACCCTCCTAGGATGGATCCATTGATTGGGTTGATGGAGTGGAATAAGAGCTCTGGATCACAAATCAAATTCACATTACACCCATTGCATCAAAGACACTACCAACAATCAAATCATCAATTTGAGAAGGCATAGAAGTAGATGGAGCATTTGCTACATAAGCAGCCACATGCTCATCAACCAATGTATCCTTTGCATGAACTTGAGCATCAACAGAAACATCCTGATATTTTTCGTCCGATGTATGCATACTCTAAATCCATATTCTACCAATTTTTTGCTTTTTCTAAGAATATATGTGACCTTTAGTTTTAGAGGTATCAACATTACACACATCTTGGTTATCCTCTTCACAAATTCCAAAGCAATTTGTCGTGCATAGGCCTCATCATAATCCACTTGAAGCAAATCCTTATATATGGCTTGCATATCTTTATCACCATCAAAGAGATCATCAACATCGTCAACATCTTTAGCATGATCTAAACCATTAGTTTTAGCATCTAGCTCAATTGTATCATGTGAGAAAGAAGATGGATTCATCTTGAACAAATAGTCTTCAATTAATTCAGGATATTGAGACCTGGAAAATTCGTACAATCTTGCCAAAAAACATCCCATCCTAGATTTATGAAAGACGTTCTTGGATTTCGATACCTTAATATCAGTCATTAAATGCTCATGCAACAAACTGACCCAGTGAGGCATTCCATGATTTTCAGCATAATAAATGATCATGTATGTCTCCCTAGCAATAATGTTGGTCTTTATGAACATCATAAAGTGTTCCATGAACCTCCTTAACTACAATTTTTGAATTGCATCAATCCATTTCAAAATGTGTACATTCGTGGGTTCTGCAAGGTCACCAAAAGTCGGATGCATTTGTTCTTTCAAATACCACCATGATGTCGAATTGTCATTCATAAGAAGAGAAAAAACACAACTGACTATTGTTGTAGTCAATTCAATACGTCCTGCAATTTTGCCGTCCGACTGTCTTAACATGTCCAACTCCATTGATGCATGCACATTTGCAACCCATCTATCCCATGGCAAATGGGTATATGCATATAAGACAATTTTCTCTAGCCATATTCGATGGACATCCTCTTAAACATTAATAACCAAAGTTGAATCAACAAAAGGAGTACCTATAGCACTCGAGCTAGAAAGATGAACTGCATGCAATGGTGTCGTATCATTTTCCTTGAAATGAGTAGACTTGTCATCATGGGCCACATTGAACTCATCTTCATCATCATCATCATCCGAGTGAGTGCATTTTGACGTGCTGAAGTGCATTGTATATGAGTCACAGTGGGTGAACAGGTCGAGTTGTGGAAGACGATGGGGAGAAAGATGAGAAAATTAAAAAACCTATCTCATGGTCCATTTGAATGTAGAAGTCTAAGTCCTCATTGAGTTCAACTCCTTTTGTAACATTGTCACATCATGATCATGAACTCGTGACCTTTCACACATGTAACCGTCCTTAACTAATTCCTTTGTCCCAATTGGAATAATTAGATTAATAGTGAAATAATAAGGTTAAACAAGCCTTTTAAGTCTAGATCCATTGACTATAGGTTTCAGAACATTACCTTGCAAATCCTTTAATATAAATGTGCCACGTCCAAGGTCTTTACAAATTATAAATGGCCCTATATATCGAAGCTTCAACTTATCAAAAAATTTGCCAAGTTGGGAATTATAAACCACAACCTAGTCCCCTTCTTCAAAATTTTTCTTTTCAATGTGCCTATTCACCCAAGCTGCTTGTCTCCACCACTACTATGGGGTAACTCTTGAAATATAGGTAGCTAACATCGTCCTCCTCTAGCTTCAAGAGCTGTTCCAACCTATGTTGTGGGGACTTTTTAGGATCCAGCTTGTATTCTATAGCAACTCTCAAACTTGGAACCACAAAATCCATAGGCACCATAGCCTCTAATCCATATAGTATCCCTAAAAGGTGTAAGTCCCGTTGTTAGTTTATATGTAGTCCGGAAAGCCCACAATACATAATCCAACTTTTCATCCCAATCTTTCCCATTGTCCTCAACTATTTTCTTGAGAATACGGAGCAAAATCTTGTTGGAGCTCTCTACTTGCCCATTAGCTTGCACAGGTGATAAGGAGAAAACTTATTATGCAATATCATGTGCCTAACTGTTAGTTGCTGAATAATGTGATTTAAAAATGTTTACCCCTATCATTGAACAACTCTATAGGGGATCCAAACTTGGTCACGATGTTAGAATATAAAAATCTGGCCACATTAGGGTTGCTATATTGTCATTCTGGGCTTGAACCTCCACCTACTTTGTGTAATAGTTAGTGCAAACCAAGACATACTGATTACTTGTCCTTTTAGCATAGTTGGCTTGATAGGTCCAACAAAATGAACCCCACATTTCTGAAATGGCTCAAGCGATAGTGTAGGATGATCCTATATGATTATCCTTGTCAACCGAATGACCCTCCTTCAAACATTGTAGACATTCTTTGGCATATTGATGGGCATTCCTCAAGATAGTAGGCCACCACAATCTTGCATGCAATGTTTTCTTACCTATAATTTCTCTAGAAAAATGACCACCTAACACTTCAAAATGAGCATCATAAAGGATCGCTCGCTATCAATATTCAGGAACACACATTCTCAAGACATAATCAACTCCTCTCTTGTATAATGTATTCATAATAACCTAAATGATCTACTCTTCAATGCTAACTTCCTTCTTTGATCTACTGTAAGGTATACCGGCATAACCCCTTCTTGCAGGAAATGTAACAACTAGTCATAATATGAATCAGGGTCTACTACCTGAACTTCAAAAAGTTCACCATCAGGATGCTAATCGGAAATTACTCCTAATTTTGCATAAGGTAATCAACCACTGCATGTTCTTTTCCAGGAATATGAATAGCCTTGAAATCAAACTCTTACAACAACAATATCATCTAGCCAATCTGCCCGTTTAACTGAGGTTTATTAATCAAAAACAAAAAATCTTGTGGTCCACATGAAATATCACTTGATTACCTATCAAGTAATGTCTAAATTTCTGCATAGAGAAAACCATACCAAGTGCTTCTCTCTTTGTGTGACTGAATAATTCTTTTCAGCATCACTCAATTTCTACTTGCATAATAAATTGGTCTAAACCATCTAGGTACCTTATCTTGTGTAAGCACTACCCCCACAGCAAGATCAGAGGCATCCACAAATACAAGTAACAGTAGGTCCCATATAGGAGGCTTTAATATTGGGGCCACCACTAACATTTTGTTGAGAATGTTAAAAGATTTTTCTTGATCTGTCCTCCAAACAAATTGCATGTCCTTCTTGGTTAAAGTGGTAAGGGGAAAACACATATGTGACAAGTACCTCAAGTACTTGCTATGCCATTTCACTTAACCCACAAATCTCATGACTTCCTACACATTAGTTGGAGCTTTAGCCTTATAAACCACTGCTATTTTTCTTGGATCTATAGCCATGCCTTCTTAAGATAAAATATGGCCCAAAAGTACTCACCTCTTTCTTGCAAAAATAGTCTTGAACGAGTTTAGAGACATTCCAAATCTCTTACACCTTTCAAAGCATAGCTTGAGGTGCTTCAAATGCTCCCTCATGCTGCCAAAAACATAGAAATCATCAATAAATACTCTCATAAAGGTTGTCAAATATAGCTCAAAAGTCTTGTGGGCTGCTCCTTAAACCTTAGGAGGTTCATTCTTCAAGCCAAAATTCATGCCCGTAAAATAGGTTCCCCACCCTGTAATGAAAGCAGTTTTATCCATATCCTTTGGATGCATCTTGATTTGATTGTAGCCTAAAAAACCATCTAGAAAGCTATACACCTCATGTCCTACTACATCATCAAGCAAGGAATCTATACAAGGTATCGGGAAAGGATCAATAATAGTGGTTGCATTCAATTTCCTATAATCCACACACACCCTAAAAAAGGCATCGAGAAAGATTCACTAATAGTAGCTACATTCAATTTCCTATAACACACACACACACACACACACACACACACACACACACACACACACACACACACACACACACACACACACACACACACACACACACACACACACACACACACACACACACACACACACACACACACACACACACACACACACACACACACACACACACACCCTAATCATCTTGTTCTTCTTAGATACTGTTACAATGGGAGATAACCAAGTTAATTTATTAATAAGCTTGATAAAGTCAACCCTGAACAACTTGTCAATTTCTTCCTTGACTTGCTTAGCATAATTGGGATTCGTTCTATATCTCTTTTGAATAATTGGCTTAGCATCCTTCTTAAGATTGATCCTATGTTGAGGATCAAACCCCTTCATGTCTGTATAGTCCCAAGCAAAGATATCTTGAAACTTTTGACATAACTTGATAAGATTATTCTTGAAAGTTTCCTCCCCACATTGATGCTTACCTTTATGAGTTTAGTCTCTCCTTGCTCATTTAGGTTGACCTCCTGAACTTCATCTTCAACTACTCTTGCATATCTTCTCATAGTATACTCATACCTCTACTTAGCTTGAATAATGGCCTTTTGTCCTTCCTCACATCAAGGTTGTCCATACCCTTAGAAACCTTAGACTATTGATTTTTAGGTCCTAATTCTCGAATTAATTTATACTCCTAATTTCTTAGGTTCTCTTGAAATTCAAGCTGCTCTTAATCCTTAAGAAGTCCACATGAATGCTGGCCTAACTAGCTTTGATATGCAATTCGAACAGTTTGCTATTCCAAAACTATATTTCCTCCAGTTATGGAAGAATCTTGATACTCTTGAATGATGCCAATAATATCCATCTCAAACATTGGGACCACAAAGGATTTTCTTATAGGAACAATTCTTCCTCATCATCTTTCACTTCATCTACAAGATTAATAGTTTGAGCTACCACATATCTAGCAGAACTCTTTAAGGTTACCTTGTTAATTGTGGATAATCTAATCTCCTTGAGACTCTTGGGGATACATACATAATCATTTCCACAATCATGCTTCAACTTGGCTAAAAGATTTACGAAATTAAAGAAAAGGGATAGGGTAGTGATCCTGTTGGGTGCCAAACATCAAGGGAAAACGAGTGAACCAATCGAGGGACCAGCCAAGGTCAAGGAGGTAAACCTAGCCAAGGAAGGGGAGACACCCCGACCGGTCTTCATTGCCGATGACTTGACTGAGGAAGAGGAAACGAGTCTTGTTGCTCTCTTGCGAGAGTACATAGATGTATTCGCTTGGTCCTTAGAAGAGCTTAAGGGGGTAGATCCGAGTGTAGTGACTCATAACATACCCATGACACCAGATGCTATGCCAGTTAAGCAGTGACCGTACCCTATGAATCCAAAACACGCTCATGCGGTCAAGGAAGAGATTGACAAGCTGATGAGAGCACGATTCATTTACGAAATTGAGCACATGGACTGGGTATCACCCATAGTCATTGTCATGAAGAAGAACAGAAAAATCAGAGTGTGGTCAATTACAAGAAGGTGAACGCTGCTACTAAGAGGGACAACTATCCATTGTCGTACACCGAGCACATGCTTGAAAGAGTGGCTGGCAAGGAAGTCTATAGTTTTTTGGATGGCTTCTTGGGATACAATCAGGTGCAAGTGCATCTTGCCGATAGGCATAAGACTGCCTTTGCCGCTGAGTGGGGCGTCTTTGCTTACATAGTCATGCCCTTCGGGTTGAGTAATGCCCCTGCCACCTTCCAACGCCTCATGTGTGCCATATTTAAAGACATGCTTCGCAAAGAGTTGGAAGTCTTCATACATGACTTGTGTGTTCACTCGACCTGGAGAGAACACTTAGACAAACTTCGAGGAGTCTTTGAGCGGTGTCGCCTATATTGTCTCTCCCTGAACCCCTTAAAGTGCCAATTTTGGGTGAAGCATGGATGCATCATCCTAGGGCACGTGGTGTCAAAGAATGGCATTGCCATTGACTTCTTGAAAGTCAGGGTTATTGTTGATCTTCCGCCCCCAATCAACTATAGGGGAGTTCAATGCTTCTTAGGCCATACGGGATACTATCAGCGGTTTGTGTTGAATTACGCGTTGATTGCCAGACCCTTATACAAGTTGCTAATTGTCTTTGAATGGACTGAAGCATGCCAACGAGCATATGAAGAGTTGAAGAAGGCTCTAACCACATCACCGATTCTACGAGCCCCAGATTGGACCATTACCTTCCACGTGCATATTGATGCCTCGAAATTTGCTGTGGGGGCAGTGTTGTGCCAACCTGGCGAACACAACCTGGACTACCCAGTGAGCTTTGCTAGTAGACAACTCACTGAGATGGAAATGAATTACTCGACGACATAGAGAGAGGGCTTGGCCATGGTGTTTGCTGTGAAGAAAGTCTGGCATTATCTATTGGCTACACCCTTTACCTTCTTTGTGGACCATCAAGCCTTGCTATATCTAGTGAATAGACCTTGCGCTATAGGATGCATAGCTCGGTGGCTCCTTCTGCTTTTGGAGTTTGACTTCTCCGTGGTTGTACGGAAAGGAAAACAACACTACATGGCTGACCATATGTCACGCATCCCCATGGGAGAGGCCGCTAGAGAAGGCATGGCCGATGAATTGCCAGACTCCCATCTCTTTAACCTTTCCAGCGAGAGAGATTTATTTAAGGCTGATCTAATGCTATATTGGGCAAATGACATAGTCCAAGTGCTTGAGCACGGACTGCCTAAGCGATTGATAGAAAAGGCAAGACTTAGGCAACTCATCCTCAAGATCCAACCCTACTAGTTGATAGCATGCCAGTTATATCGACTAGGGCAAGATGGACTGCTGCGTAGATGCATGTGTGAGCATGAGATGCACGATATGCTCTCAGAGGTGCACAATGGAATCACTAATGGGCACTTTAGCAGAGACATGACAGCCCGCAACGTGCTGCAGTCTCAACTATGGTGGCCAACACTGTTTCGTGATGCATCATGATTTGTTAAGCATTGTGACGAGTGTTAGCGAACAAAGGTCCCGATTTGCAAGGATCAAATGGAGTTGACCTCAATCATTGCATAAAAACCCTTCGAAAAATAGGGAATTGACTTCATAAGACCCATCAGCCCAGCTGCACAGTATTCATAGGCTAGATACATGGTGCGCAGATCGGATGCTGTACGCTTGCGTAGTGAATGCCGGAAGGTCCCCAAGAACAAGAGAACTCTACTTTTTGCCCAAAATTCAATGTAAAAAGCATGAACGACATGAACAAGAGACCAATTGGGTGCAATCTCCCCCCATGCCTTGTGTGAGCGCTCCACAAAGCATGTATTTTATGTATTATTCATCTTCAAGCTCAAATAATAGCCCAAATTACAAAATAGCAAGCTTTTAGCTTTTGAGTTTGCTTTAACACAAAATAGGAATAAAGCTTACGGACGGTGCCCAAAGAGTCTGGCATGCCCAATACAATGTCCAAGTAGAAATAACATAATCGTGAGCCCATGGGTATACAAAATAATAATAAATATCCAACGCCTCAATAAATAGACGTGACAAAATATAGGCGCCATGCCTAAGGTATGCGCCCATCAAAATATAATCAATAAATCGAATACTCGCTATCCTCCAATGCTTTCCTCCGCCACTTCTGCTATCTCTACACATCAACTGAAGCATTCACAATCGTTAGTAAAATAATACAATTAAACCGACAAAAGTGAATACCTAGCAGTCTTCAGCTACATAAATAAATCAACTGGTTAGAAATAAATCCTCACCTTAATTTATTACGAGTGTGCACTCTAAACTCATAAACGTTTATTAATTTAATATGCATTTTGCAGAATCACCCGCTATGGAATCACCCATGTACACACTAAATCAATGAAACGCCCGCAAAGGACAGGCGTCCCCATCAACTTCTCGCACAAAGAATCCACTTTGTGTATGAGCCCGGGTCATCAAAGTTTACGGAATCCACCGTAAAACCTCACGGAATCCACCGTGGCACGAAATCCACCGTGAAATATGCCTCCTGGCATCATACCCCCGGGGTAGGATAGCAATTGACCTCAATTGCTATTAGCTCAATGTGGAGCTAACAAAGTGGGGAAAGCATTTAAGTCTCTAGCGTGCATCCATTGTGCTTCTTCTACAGGATGGTTCTTAAATTTAACTAGATATCTAGAATATCTTCGGCCAGTTCTAGTGGTCATAAAGTCAGTATCTATGATAGCTTCAGGTTCAAGTATTTCAGTCTCTTCCTCTAACAAAGGTGGGTTTTCATAAACAGGGTGTACAGGTAATTGGCCTTTAAAGGGTCTTAATAAACTAATGTGAAATGTGTTGTGAATTTTCCAGTGAGGTGGTAATTCTATCTTGAATGCATTGTCATTAATTTTATGAATGATCCTAAATGGTCCATAGAATCTAGGGGCTAATTTCACAATTGGGTGTCTATCTACACTTTGTAGTCTACGTTTTTCTATTCTCAACCAAATAGTAGGGTGAGAGCATGGAAGAGATGAAGAAGAGAGCTGAGGAATGGGTAGGGCAAAATGAAAGAAGGGTGAAGACACTAGCGCGGCGCTTAGCTCTTGTAGAGAAAGAGAAGATCCTTGCAGAGAGCAAAGCTAAAGCCACCCAGGTTGCCTTTAATACCTAGCAAAAGGCCTTCCTAGATACACTGATGGACACCACCCGCCTAGAAGAAGGAGAGTCATTGGAGGTGGTTAAGAAGAAACTTAGTATCGCACGCAGAGCTCTACACGCAAGGCTGCAGATGCCACCCCAACCTGTGGAGGTTAACCTAAGCCTGGATGATCAACGAAATTATCTGTTATTACTGGCCGACCTAACCCCCCAGGAAATTGATGCGATAGGGTTTGAAGAAGGAACACAACAAGGAGACCAGCAAGGGGATGAAGCTGAACTTCAATTTGATATGGGAAGGTTTAGAGAAGAGGTGATCTCATAGCCCCCCTCACCGCTATCGGAGGGGTTTTTGTCGAAAGGTCGAATCCACCAGGGATCAGAAGTAGAAGGAAGTAGAGATAGGAGATGGAAGAGAAGATAGAGAATACCCAAGTGGTAAACACTACAAAGACAAATCACAATGAATTGAATCAATATGTATTGAAAGAACCTGGAATCTTCACACTACTCAGAAGCAATATCCAGGCATTAGATCTCTTGGAGCTTCTTCGTAGAACAAAACGTGCATAAAAATTACAGCTCCTTCTCTGTTGCTCGGAACCCAAATCTGATGGCTCCGTTGGCTCTAAAAGGGGGGGTAAAACTTCAGGACACCTGCTCACGGATCTCCTAGATCACTCCTTTTTCTTTCAGTTTAATCTGCAGTTTTCAGCCTGTTTACAGCGATCGCGATGCGTGCGATTTCGTCAATCTGTCCCTCTTGTGAAAATCCCCTAATTGGCTGAAAAAGTAAATAGCTTTTTGCATGCCATCCTAATCTAGAAGCTTTTTCTAACTTTTTTGGATTTTTACAATAAATAATATAAAAAATAGATTAAAATTATCCAAAATCTAGTATTTTCGGATAATCCATGCAACTCACACTAGTATTAATGGCTCAGATCACATTGACTCTCTAGATCAATAAAGAAGTCGGATGATGATGCATTCCATACTTTTCCATACTGTGTCCTCATAACATCACGAGATCCACCCCCTCTGAACCTGTACATCCTCCGGTATGTGCCAAAATCCTAGTTGTCACCGGATTCTGAGTCCTCCTCATCCTCTGCAACCATATCCTTTACTTCTTCATCTTCCATATCTTCCTGGTGGCTAGCCCCTGTATCAAGACCACTATTTTCTTCCAATTTTGGCAACTCATAGGTAGTAGATTCCCACCTTTTGAATAATTTGATTCTTTTCCCTACTATCAGAAGTTTGATGACTGTCCCATCCAGCTCATTTAATGCATAAGTAGCATTATCAAACACTTGTCTTACCACCTAGGGTCCAAACCATCTTTTGGAAACTTTACGCATGGCACTATGCTGGTTATCTAAGCTGCTATCATAAACCAATACCCAATCCCCATCTTGTATGGTTCTTGGTCTCAGTCTACGTCTTTTGTCAAACTGTTTCTTATTCTATATCCTTGCTACCCTTAACTTTGCAGTTGCTGCCTCTATGTCTTTTGTCTTTCTTTCCAACTGTCTTATGCATAAGGCCAACAACTTCTCTCGATTCAACTCCTCCTCCCAAGGTAACACACTCCATGTGATTGTCATCTCTTCTATCGGCATGATAAGTTTTTGACCATACATCAGTTCTGCAGGCATATATCCTGTAGCAGCACTATGAGTTGTTCTGTCGGCCCACAAAGCATAAGGGAGCAATCATGGCCACTCTTTTACCTTCTCTCCACATGCTTTTGCCAATGCCTTCACAATAGGCGGGTGACCTCTTTCACTTTTTCCATTTCCTTCAGGGTTATAGGCTAAAGTTAAAGCAAGCTTTATCCCCAACCGTGCAAAGAAATCATTAGCTTCATCTACATTCGACTCACCCCTATCTGCTGTAATTTTTCCCACACAGCCATACCGACAAAAGATCTCTTCTAAGAGAAAAGTGCATACGGCATTTGTTGTGTTAGTACGTAGAGCTCTCCCTTCCTCTTGATTAGTCAAGTCTTCATGGGCAAGCACAAGATATCTCATTTGCCAAATACCTGTAGGCATCGTGACTAAATCCACCACCCACTTAAAATGAAGAGACAATGGATATGTGGGTTGCAATCCATCCTGATGTCTCACAGATGAATACATTTGACATGTCGTACATGTTTCCACAAAGTGAGCAACATCCTTATACATACCCTGCCACCAATATCTTTCTTTGATCTTTGCAAAAGTACCCCAAACACCTCTATGACCAGCACATAAGCTTTCATGAAATTCTTGCATAACAGTTACTTGTGAAGCTCTATCACCCAAAACTCTCAATGGCATACCCTATTTCTTTTTAGCATATTTCCATAAGTATCCATCTTTTAAGAAAAATCCATAGGCTTTCCTCTTGATCTTCTTAAACTCCTCATCTGACCATTCATCTCTCTTTGTTAATGTACTGAGATATTGACCAATTCTCAGCCACTCTCCTGCATATTTGTCTTCCAGAAACACTTCTACACAAGATGCAAAACATCCAAAGTGTCTTCACTTTGTTCTCCAAGCTTCTGTTAATGCTGTAGCAACACCTTGCATTGCTAAATTCACTCTTGCAACATCGTTTTTAGCCATAAGAAATTCATCTTATTCCTCCTCATCTATCATCCCATCTTCATTCTCATAACGTGCTCGAGATAACATGTCTGCCACTGGGTTATCCCTTCCTACAATATGCTGAAATTCAGGGTTCAAAGATTTGATGTATGCAATCCATCGGAGTATAGCAATGTCCGGATTAGTACAACTAGTAATAATACCCAATACCGGCAAACAATCGGTCTCAATGACTACATGAGCACCCATAAAATACTCCTTATCACATTTAAGGGCTGTCACAATTCCCCATAATTCTCTTTTAACCTGTGGATATCTTCTCTGTCGTTTAGTCAATACTTTAGCACCAAAGCGAATTGCATATCTTTGTCCTTCCTCATCATCTTGCCCAATTGCCCATCCAATCCCGATTGGGCTTGTATCAACAATAATAATGATAGGCTTTCCATGTGAATAGTCAGCCTTTCTCAATGTAGGAGCGGATTTTAAGAGTTGCTTCAATTTCTTCATTGCTTTCTGATGCTTCCTTTGCCAATGAAATTTCTAACCTTTCCTTAGAAGCTAATAAAGAACATTGGCTACATGTGCAAAGAGAGGAATCCATATCAAATAGAACACACATGCACCCAATCTACGCACCTTTGATACATTCGTGCATACATCTTGCATTCTATCAATCCCATCTATTTTTACTGGTGATGGCCTTCGCCCATAAGGCCCACACATATGTCCAACAATCAAAACCTCTTCAACTCCAAAGATAGACTTTTGTCCAGAAATAGTTAAATGCACCTCTTCTAGATGTGTCAAAATCCTCTCACAATCCACAATATGGTATGCAACAAACTGTCTGCATCCATCTCTTCATTATTTTCATCCACTGCACACCCTTTGATTGGAACATCATCCAAGAAGGGCATAGTCAATTGTGGTATAAAATCCCTGAGTACCCTATTCATAGCATTTGTCATGTGTGCCACTGAGTTTGTTGCACCTTGTGGGAGAGTACACATCCGTACTAACCCCAAAGGAGTCCTCATGGTTGTGATATCCCTACTTTCAATTGCAAGCTGAAACCGGTCATAACCCGAGTAAAGATCACCCAAAGAATAGATCACTCTGCCTGCAAAAGCCTCTGCAACTTCATCAACCACAGGACTTGCACCCACATTTCTTATGGGGTCACTTTATTGACCGGTTTCATGTCTTGAATAAATCTCAAAGCCCCATTCTTTTTGGGCACAGTAAACCAATGATTTGAGTACAGGGCTAAAGAAGGCTCCAAGATCTTCATACAAATCTTTTCATTTAGCAAATCCATCAGCTTTGGCAAGTAAGCTTTAGGCACTGGAATAGGCCTCAAGTTCCATGGTACATGTGGCACAGTAAATATGACCATAGGAGAGACAACATTTGGATCCGCACAACCTATTTCACTTGGCTGAAATGCAAATGCCTTCTCATGTCTAGCCAGCATCCGCATAAAATAGTCTCTCTCAGCAGGCAAAAAAAACCCTTATGCACCAACTTTCAATTCCTGTAATGTTTTAGATGTAAACTGATGACCTATATCTTTAGGATCCCGTAAGCTTGGCTGCCTTGACACTTTTTCATACATACTCTCACTCTCTGGTGAAAGTGGCAAAGAAATTGGTTTCACCTTTTTGTCAAATGTCTTATACTTTGTCTCCACAAGTGCTTCAGCCCATTGTAATCCTTCTTGCTGAGCAAACAATGCTATAACATCATACATATCCAAAGAACATACTGACAACACTCTGTTTCCAGCCTCATTTTCTGCATGTATAGTTGCTAAAATTTCAGCCATAGTGTCAGTAATATTCAGCCCATAAAGATGCCTGAAATGCCATCATTTTCAGCTAACAACCCCAATGCTCTCAGTTTCTTAGTAGCCCATTTCATAGATATGCGTTCAGCCCTACACATAGCTTCCATAGGCTTAAACCAACATCAACTGTTTGCTATAAACTGAGAATTACCAATAGTATATACATGCTTCATTTCATCAAGAGGCGAGTACACCCACTGAACAACACTACTATAGCCCCGCATTACAACAGTGCTTAATGAAAATCCAGGTCTTTGAATTCCCTTGCATTTGGAACCAAAGGAGACTCTCGAAGCATATCCTGATTTCTAAGATGATTAACACAAACAGTAAGAAATTGGACTGCTTTTCTCCCATCCTTGCTTCTGACTCTTGCTTAAGCAGAACCATCATCAAGCACCTACGTACACTTGTAATATAGGACTGTCCCAAAATCATTGCATATGAGGAATTATCTTACACAAAGAAATGTTGCTCTTCCTGTACATCACCAATCATCACTTTTACATTAGGACATGCAGCATAGAGCTCCCTTGAAGAATTATTTGCAGCCCTCATTCGCCAACCATGATCAGTGTCTACAGGCCATGCACCATTTTCATACAATCCCTACTCAATGACATTTATCTCAGACCCATGGTCAAGTAAAGCAACACAAGGAGTTTCACGTTCCCCTATTTTCACTACCATTTCAGTGGTAGCTCTAGCCCAATGATTTCTTGTGTAGTGACTTCGAGGAATAAATCCTAGAGTCTCTTCTCCATATTGTTGCATTTTCCTTACTCCACCATGCATATTGCTACAAGACAATGCATTTTCAGCCACTTTCTTCTCTTTTCCACATGCTGTCCATTGATTAGTAGCATCCTGCATAGACAATCATGTACTTACTTCATGCTCATATTCAGCCCGAATACCCAACAAACCAGTTTCCTCTTCAAAATGCAGCAATGCACTAGTAGTATCACCAAGAAACTGATGCTTCCTTTTAATTATTTCAATGATCTCATCATGAAATTCTCGCTTGGCAATGCTAAGCACCTCTCCCAAGGTAAATTCCACCTGACTGTTTAAGATCCGTTCTTCAAGAACGTTCTTAAGATCTGTGGCTGTCTCAATGTCAGATTGCAACTTATATCCTGGCTGCTTGCCCTTCTTTTTGCCCTCTTGTTTGTTATCTTGTTTTTGCTCCTGACGAACCTCTTCCATAACACGCTCAATCATAGAAATATATTTAAACAAAAATAACAAGTCAAGCATATATATGCTCATTAGTTTCTCAGTCAAAGCCATGTTTTGATATTACTTTGACATGAAGTAGGTCCCACTTTTAAGTCTATTTCCAAGTAGTTAGTAAGGGTTTCAAGGACAATTTTAATTAGATAGTATTACCTAATTGTAACAGGTTAAAACCTCAACCCTTTGACATGTATTAGGTTCCACTTTTAAGTTAGCTAATAGCCTAAGTCTATTATCAAGTAGCTAGCAAGGTTTTGAAGGATAATTTTTACTAGATAGTATTCTTCAATATACTTGCCTAAATGAGCACTTGCATGCACTCATAGTGGAGCAAGTCCTTGCTCTTCCTCACTCTTACTTGATAACACTCTCTTCTATACAAGATCCTCTTGTTATGCAGGATCATCTTTCCTCACCTCCAATGGTGAGAAAAATGCACACGCTTTAGATTAGAAAACCTTGTGTGCATAGTGTAGATATAACCATATGTTATAATTTGCACATACTTTCAAATGGAGATATCTAACACACTCTTTTCCATAATTGTATTGGACAATGATAGCCCTTTCATTCAACTCCTAACGTGTGCTACTAGTATTGGTGAGGGACCACCCAGATTGCTTGGTGTGGTAGTGAGAAATTTTCATGATGGCCTATTTCTATTGAGGGTTTCCTTGAGAACCCATTGATGGCGATGGGCTTCTCATACAACCAAAACAATATCCTAAGCATCTTTTAACATGACCTCTCTTTGGAGGCCTATGGTGTCCATAACTATTGCTACCCTCCTAGGATGGATCCACTGATTGGGTTGATGGAGTGGAATAAGAGCTTTGGATCACAAATCAAATTCACATTGGAGCACGCAATGTTAAAATGCATGATGTAATTAGACTTTATGCAAACAATGCATGGGAACCTACCTATGGACTTGTTAATGTTGAAAGGGTTGTCATAAGAGTCTATATTGTCATTTGTGCAAGACCGAGGACTATTTATATACTCCCATATCTCATTTGGCAATGGGGGATCCTCAAAGAAGGCTATATTTTCACCATACGTTAATCACATGTTTCCTTAGCCCTTTTAGTATCAAGTTTGACATTCTAAGATGAGGATCTTGGCCAAATCAACTTGTTCAATTACATGAATAGAAACATCTATAAAAACATAACATATATAGGATTAGTGGCATTTATCTATATAAAGTATACCCCAATCTAATAACATACAATAGTATATGCCAATGTATAGCCTAGCCTATGCCTACATATAGTTTAGTCTATGATTGTCTCTAACCTAGCCTATGCCTACACCTACCTTAGCTTGCACATACTAGTGTGTGCTTGCCTCCACCTTATCATATGCCTATGTAGGTATGGCTAAGCATAGGATAGGTATAGGCTAAGCATAGACTTGGCATAGGCATGGGCTAAGCACATGCTAGCCATAATCATAGGCCAAGCTAGGCATGGCATAGGATAATTGGCTAAGCATAACATAGGTATAGGGTAGGTATAGGCTAAGCATAGACTAGGCATAGGCATAGGCTAGCCATAAGCATAGGCTAGCCATAAGCATAGGCTAGACTAGGGCATGGCATAGGATAAGTGGTCTAAACCTCTTCGTATATTACTCATCACTACCTAACCATCACACGTCTTTGTAATGAAAGTGTCTCTAAGTGTTCTATCCATCTTGCACAATAGTAAGTGCAGCTCTCACCTTTTTAAAAGAAATTATTTTTACCCTCAAGTAATACATGGACAAATTGCAAATGCATCTCACGAATGAATGGTGCCTAAAATGATACAACAAATCCTTCAAACTTTACATTGGTTTACACAAATTAATTTTGGCAACCTTGATTGCCTCCCTGCTCTTCATATCTAGCTTCAAACTAGCCTTCTATAGATTACCTTCTCTAACACTAACAAAAATCATGTGTGCAATATAAAGATTTCTTTGATTACCAAGATGCGGCCTTCATTTTTAAGGATGGTGTTTGTTATGGCCTCCAAGACCACAACAAGAACACATAAAAACACCAAACTACATGAAATTATCTTGTTGCTACTTGCAAAAAATAACTTCATGAATCAATTCATGGCCATTTTAGGCATTTAATATTCAAGAATGATATGCATAAATGAAATACATATTATAATCATTAACACAAAATTACTATCCTGAAAAATATAATGTAGTGTACTGCCATCACGACCATTCCTAATTAAATAACTTGAAGTATATATAATTACTATTCAAGAGACCAACACAAGTAGATAGAACAAGACATCAACTACCATATTTTGGCATTGTCTTGAAAAATTTCGCATTTTTGATCATGTAGAATATAAAAGGTTACAACTTCTTGAATCACAAGACAAATGCTTGAACTTCAAGTGAGCATCATATGAAATATAGTCACTTTACACATGTTGATACTGATACGTGCATGCATATAAGTACTAAGGTATAAAAGTACTAAATAGATGATGGAATCAGAGCCTTAACACCTGGCACAGCCTAGTGGATGACTAGGACAGTTAGGACTCGAACCCAGGAGCATGTAGCTAACTATCAAAAAGCATGAAAATTGATTATCATGAAAATTAACTCAGAGAACACAATTATGCCTTTCTAGAGGCCTTGCACCCCTTGACAAGCCACATTAAGCAGTAGTGAGAGTAGAGCCCCTCTAGGATACTCAAAGCCCTCTGGTGCAATTGCATAACTAGTCCTAAAAGTTAGTGAAATGAATTAAAAACTGTAATGATGAAAACAAAAAAGTACAATAGCGATAAAAGTTAAAGAGTTCTAAAGACATAAAGGATAATATCCGTGTATGAGGACATCTACACAACTAAATCATTAGCGCTATGCACTATAGCAGTATCATGATTCCTAGCACTAAACTCTTGATTACCTTCATGAATCACCTTTGCAAATACATCTTCTTTGTTAACAAACTTAAAATCCTTTTGCTACAATAATGATTCCACATAATCCTCACTTTGTCTTTTTGCTTCCAAAGCATTTTCCAACTTAGCATTCAAGTTCATACACCTAGTCTCTAACTCAGTCACCCTTTGAGCCATTGCATGTTTCTCTTGCACCAATGCATCATGTTTTGCTAAAACAAAGATATATTTAAGCATGTTATATGGCGCGGATATCACACCATCAAATTTCTCAACAACCAACTGCCATGCATTTTTAACATCACTCAACAAAGCATTTATGATATCTTCAACTTTAGACTTCAATACCACAGAGGCATCTATATCAACCTCCACATTCTCCAAGATTCACTGCTCCACCTCGTGAAGAGGTTGGAATCTCTCTAATAGCAAATTATATTCCACTTGCAGATTTTCATACATTTCCATGAAAGTTTCCATCTTTGCCAGGCATTTACCTTGAAGCTCATTTGTCCATCTTTCAAACAAGGCAATAGACATTTTATTCTTATTTGTCAACTGCTACATTTTTGCAATTTTCTAAACATGTGGCAATTCCAATGAGTCATACTCAATTTATTTGATCTGCAACTATTTAGATGAATCCTTTGATTTCTTTTGTTGAACATGTAACTGAACTTGCAATTGTTTTACTCTAGTTGCAGTCTGAACATTATCTTGATCATACGATGAAAATAAGTTGTCACTTTCTACATTACACCCATTGCATCAAAGACACTACCAACAATCAAATCATCAATTTGAGAAGGCATAGAAGTAGATGGAGCATTTGCTACATAAGCAGCCACATGCTCATCAACCAATGTATCCTTTGCATGAACTTGAGCATCAACAGAAACATCCTGATATTTTTCGTCCGATGTATGCATACTCTAAAGCCATATTCTACCAATTTTTTGCTTTTTCTAAGAATATATGTGACCTTTAGTTTTAGAGGTATCAACATTACACACATCTTGGTTATCCTCTTCACAAATTCCAAAGCAATTTGTCGTGCATAGGCCTCATCATAATCCACCTGAAGCAAATCCTTATATATGGCTTGCATATCTTTATCACCATCAAAGAGATCATCAACATCTTTAGCATGATCTAAACCATTAGTTTTAGCATCTAGCTCAATTGTATCATGTGAGAAAGAAGATGGATTCATCTTGAACAAATAGTCTTCAATTAATTCAGGATATTGAGACCTGGAAAATTCGTACAATCTTGCCAAAAAACATCCCATCCTAGATTTATGAAAGACGTTCTTGGATTTCGATACCTTAATATCAGTCATTAAATGCTCATGCAACAAACTGACCCAGTCAGGCATTCCATGATTTTCAGCATAATAAATGATCATGTATGTCTCCCTAGCAATAATGTTGGTCTTTATGAACATCATAAAGTGTTCCATGAACCTCCTTAACTACAATTTTTGAATTGCATCAATCCATTTCAAAATGTGTACATTCGTGGGTTCTGCAAGGTCACCAAAAGTCGGATGCATTTGTTCTTTCAAATACCACCATGATGTCGGATTGTCATTCATAAGAAGAGAAAAAACACAACTGACTATTGTTGTAGTCAATTCAATACGTCCTGCAATTTTGCCGTCCGACTGTCTTAACATGTCCAACTCCATTGATGCATGCACATTTGCAACCCATCTATCCCATGGCAAATGGGTATATGCATATAAGACAATTTTCTCTAGCCATATTCGATGGACATCCTCTTAAACATTAATAACCAAAGTTGAATCAACAAAAGGAGTACCTATAGCACTCGAGCTAGAAAGATGAACTGCATGCAATGGTGTCGTATCATTTTCCTTGAAATGAGTAGACTTGTCATCATGGGCCACATTGAACTCATCTTCATCATCATCATCATCCGAGTGAGTGCATTTTGACGTGCTGAAGTGCATTGTATATGAGTCACAGTGGGTGAACAGGTCGAGTTGTGGAAGACGATGGGGAGAAAGATGAGAAAATTAAAAAACCTATCTCATGGTCCATTTGAATGTAGAAGTCTAAGTCCTCATTGAGTTCAACTCCTTTTGTAACATTGTCACATCATGATCATGAACTCGTGACCTTTCACACATGTAACCGTCCTTAACTAATTCCTTTGTCCCAATTGGAATAATTAGATTAATAGTGAAATAATAAGGTTAAACAAGCCTTTTAAGTCTAGATCCATTGACTATAGGTTTCAGAACATTACCTTGCAAATCCTTTAATATAAATGTGCCACGTCCAAGGTCTTTACAAATTATAAATGGCCCTATATATCGAAGCTTCAACTTATCAAAAAATTTGCCAAGTTGGGAATTATAAACCACAACCTAGTCCCCTTCTTCAAAATTTTTCTTTTCAATGTGCCTATTCACCCAAGCTGCTTGTCTCCACCACTAATATGGGGTAACTCTTGAAATATAGGTAGCTAACATCGTCCTCCTCTAGCTTCAAGAGCTGTTCCAACCTATGTTGTGGGGACTTTTTAGGATCCAGCTTGTATTCTATAGCAACTCTCAAACTTGGAACCACAAAATCCATAGGCACCATAGCCTCTAATCCATATACTATCCCTAAAAGGTGTAAGTCCCGTTGTTAGTTTATATGTAGTCCGGAAAGCCCACAATACATAATCCAACTTTTCATCCCAATCTTTCCCATTGTCCTCAACTATTTTCTTGAGAATACGGAGCAAAATCTTGTTGGAGCTCTCTACTTGCCCATTAGCTTGCACAGGTGATAAGGAGAAAACTTATTATGCAATATCATGTGCCTAACTGTTAGTTGCTGAATAATGTGATTTAAAAATGTTTACCCCTATCATTGAACAACTCTATAGGGGATCCAAACTTGGTCACGATGTTAGAATATAAAAATCTGGCCACATTAGGGTTGCTATATTGTCATTCTGGGCTTGAACCTCCACCTACTTTGTGTAATAGTTAGTGCAAACCAAGACATACTGATTACTTGTCCTTTTAGCATAGTTGGCTTGATAGGTCCAACAAAATCAACCCCACATTTCTGAAATGGCTCAAGCGATAGTGTAGGATGATCCTATATGATTATCCTTGTCAACCGAATGACCCTCCTTCAAACATTGTAGACATTCTTTGGCATATTGATGGGCATTCCTCAAGATAGTAGGCCACCACAATCTTGCATGCAATATTTTCTTACCTATAATTTCTCTAGAAAAATGACCACCTAACACTTCAAAATGAGCATCATAAAGGATCGCTCGCTATCAATATTCAGGAACACACATTCTCAAGACATTATCAACTCCTCTCTTGTATAATGTATTCATAATAACCTAAATGATCTACTCTTCAATGCTAACTTCCTTCTTTGATCTACTGTAAGGTATACCGGCATAACCCCTTCTTGCAGGAAATGTAACAACTAGTCATAATATGAATCAGGGTCTACTACCTGAACTTCAAAAAGTTCACCATCAGGATGCTAATCGGAAATTACTCCTAATTTTGCATAAGATAATCAACCACTGCATGTTCTTTTCCAGGAATATGAATAGCCTTGAAATCAAACTCTTACAACAACAATATCATCTAGCCAATCTGGCCGTTTAACTGAGGTTTATTAATCAAAAACAAAAAATCTTGTGGTCCACATGAAATATCACTTGATTACCTATCAAGTAATGTCTAAATTTCTGCATAGAGAAAACCATACCAAGTGCTTCTCTCTTTGTGTGACTGAATAATTCTTTTCAGCATCACTCAATTTCTACTTGCATAATAAATTGGTCTAAACCATCTAGGTACCTTATCTTGTGTAAGCACTACCCCCACAGCAAGATCAGAGGCATCCACAAATACAAGTAACAGTAGGTCCCATATAGGAGGCTTTAATATTGGGGCCACCACTAACATTTTGTTGAGAATGTTAAAAGATTTTTCTTGATCTGTCCTCCAAACAAATTGCATGTCCTTCTTGGTTAAAGTGGTAAGGGGAAAACACATATGTGACAAGTACCTCAAGTACTTGCTTTGCCATTTCACTTAACCCACAAATCTCATGACTTCCTACACATTAGTTGGAGCTTTAGCCTTATAAACCACTGCTATTTTTCTTGGATCTATAGCCATGCCTTCTTAAGATAAAATATGGCCCAAAAGTACTCACCTCTTTCTTGCAAAAATAGTCTTGAACGAGTTTAGAGACATTCCAAATCTCTTACACCTTTCAAAGCATAGCTTGAGGTGCTTCAAATGCTCCCTCATGCTGCCAAAAACATAGAAATCATCAATAAATACTCTCATAAAGGTTGTCAAATATAGCTCAAAAGTCTTGTGGACTGCTCCTTAAACCTTAGGAGGTTCATTCTTCAAGCCAAAATTCATGCCCGTAAAATAGGTTCCCCACCCTGTAATGAAAGCAGTTTTATCCATATCCTTTGGATGCATCTTGATTTGATTGTAGCCTAAAAAACCATCTAGAAAGCTATACACCTCATGTCCTACTACATCATCAAGCAAAGAATCTATACAAGGTATCGGGAAAGGATCAATAATAGTGGTTGCATTCAATTTCCTATAATCCACACACACCCTAAAAAAGGCATCGAGAAAGATTCACTAATAGTAGCTACATTCAATTTCCTATAACACACACACACACACACACACACACACACACCCTAATCATCTTGTTCTTCTTAGATACTGTTACAATGGGAGATAACCAAGTTAATTTATTAATAAGCTTGATAAAGTCAACCCTGAACAACTTGTCAATTTCTTCCTTGACTTGCTTAGCATAATTGGGATTCGTTCTATATCTCTTTTGAATAATTGGCTTAGCATCCTTCTTAAGATTGATCCTATGTTGAGGATCAAACCCCTTCATGTCTGTATAGTCCCAAGCAAAGATATCTTGAAACTTTTGACATAACTTGATAAGATTATTCTTGAAAGTTTCCTCCCCACATTGATGCTTACCTTTATGAGTTTAGTCTCTCCTTGCTCATTTAGGTTGACCTCCTGAACTTCATCTTCAACTACTCTTGCATATCTTCTCATAGTATACTCATACCTCTACTTAGCTTGAATAATGGCCTTTTGTCCTTCCTCACATCAAGTTTGTCCATACCCTTAGAAACCTTACACTATTGATTTTTAGGTCCTAATTCCCGAATTAATTTATACTCCTAATTTCTTAGGTTCTCTTGAAATTCAAGCTGCTCTTAATCCTTAAGAAGTCCACATGAATGCTGTCCTAACTAGCTTTGATATGCAATTCGAACAGTTTGCTATTCCAAAACTATATTTCCTCCAGTTATGGAAGAATCTTGATACTCTTGAATGATGCCAATAATATCCATCTCAAACATTGGGACCACAAAGGATTTTCTTATAGGAACAATTCTTCCTCATCATCTTTCACTTCATCTACAAGATTAATAGTTTGAGCTACCACATATCTAGCAGAACTCTTTAAGGTTACCTTGTTAATTGTGGATAATCTAATCTCCTTGAGACCCTTGGGGATACATACATAATCATTTCCACAATCATGCTTCAACTTGGCTAAAAGATTTACGAAATTAAAGAAAAGGGATAGGGTAGTGATCCTGTTGGGTGCCAAACGTCAAGGGAAAACGAGTGAACCAATCGAGGGACCAGCCAAGGTCAAGGAGGTAAACCTAGCCAAGGAAGGGGAGACACCCCGACCGGTCTTCATTGCCGATGACTTGACTGAGGAAGAGGAAACGAGTCTTGTTGCTCTCTTGCGAGAGTACATAGATGTATTCGCTTGGTCCTTAGAAGAGCTTAAGGGGGTAGATCCGAGTGTAGTGACTCATAACATACCCATGACACCAGATGCTATGCCAGTTAAGCAGTGACCGTACCCTATGAATCCAAAACACGCTCATGCGGTCAAGGAAGAGATTGACAAGCTGATGAGAGCAGGATTCATTTACGAAATTGAGCACATGGACTGGGTATTGCCCATAGTCATTGTCATGAAGAAGAACAGAAAAATCAGAGTGTGGTCAATTACAAGAAGGTGAACGCTGCTTGAAAGAGTGGCTGGCAAGGAAGTCTATAGTTTTTTGGATGGCTTCTTGGGATACAATCAGGTGCAAGTGCATCTTGCCGATAGGCATAAGACTGCCTTTGCCACTGAGTGGGGCGTCTTTGCTTACATAGTCATGCCCTTCGGGTTGACTAATGCCCCTGCCACCTTCCAACGCCTCATGTGTGCCATATTTAAAGACATGCTTCGCAAAGAGTTGGAAGTCTTCATAGATGACTTGTGTGTTCACTCGACCTGGAGAGAACACTTAGACAAACTTCGAGCAGTCTTTGAGCAGTGTCGCCTATATTGTCTCTCCCTGAACCCCTTAAAGTGCCAATTTTGGGTGAAGCATGGATGCATCATCCTAGGGCACGTGGTGTCAAAGAATGGCATTCCATTGACTTCTCGAAAGTCAGGGTTATTGTTGATCTTCCGCCCCCAATCAACTATAGGGGAGTTCAATGCTTCTTAGGCCATACGGGATACTATCAGCGGTTTGTGTTGAATTACGCGTTGATTGCCAGACCCTTATACAAGTTGCTAATTGTCTTTGAATGGACTGAAGCATGCCAACGAGCATATGAAGAGTTGAAGAAGGCTCTAACCACATCACCGATTCTACGAGCCCCAGATTGGACCATTACCTTCCACGTGCATATTGATGCCTCGAAATTTGCTTGTGCCAACCTGGCGAACACAACCTGGACTACCCAGTGAGCTTTGCTAGTAGACAACTCACTGAGATGGAAATGAATTACTCGACGACATAGAGAGAGGGCTTGGCCATGGTGTTTGCTGTGAAGAAAGTCTGGCATTATCTATTGGCTACACCCTTTACCTTCTTTGTGGACCATCAAGCCTTGCTATATCTAGTGAATAAACCTTGCGCTATAGGATGCATAGCTCGGTGGCTCCTTCTGCTTTTGGAGTTTGACTTCTCCGTGGTTGTACGGAAAGGAAAACAACACTACATGGCTGACCATATGTCACGCATCCCCATGGGAGAGGCCGCTAGAGAAGGCATGGCCGATGAATTGCTAGACTCCCATCTCTTTAACCTTTCCAGCGAGAGAGATTTATTTAAGGCTGATCTAATGCTATATTGGGCAAATGACATAGTCCAAGTGCTTGAGCATGGACTGCCTAAGCGATTGATAGAAAAGGCAAGACTTAGGCAACTCATCCTCAAGATCCAACCCTACTAGTTGATAGCATGCCAGTTATATCGACTAGGGCAAGATGGACTGCTGCGTAGATGCATGTGTGAGCATGAGATGCACGATATGCTCTCAGAGGTGCACAATGGAATCACTAATGGGCACTTTAGCAGAGACATGACAGCCCGCAAGGTGCTGCAGTCTCAACTATGGTGGCCAACACTGTTTCGTGATGCATCATGATTCGTTAAGCATTGTGACGAGTGTTAGCGAACAAAGGTCCCGATTTGCAAGGATCAAATGGAGTTGACCTCAATCATTGCATAAAAACCCTTCGAAAAATAGGGAATTGACTTCATAAGACCCATCAGCCCAGCTGCACAGTATTCATAGGCTAGATACATGGTGCGTAGATCGGATGCTGTACGCTTGCGTAGTGAATGCCGGAAGGTCCCCAAAAACAATAGAACTCTACTTTTTGCACAAAATTCAATGTAAAAAGCATGAACGACATGAACAAGAGACCAATTGGGTGCAATCTCCCCCCATGCCTTGTGTGAGCGCTCCACAAAGCATGTATTTTATGTATTATTCATCTTCAAGCTCAAATAATAGCCCAAATTACAAAATAGCAAGCTTTTAGCTTTTGAGTTTGCTTTAACACAAAATAGGAATAAAGCTTACGGACGGTGCCCAAAGAGTCTGGCATGCCCAATACAATGTCCAAGTAGAAATAACATAATTGTGCGCCCATGGGTATACAAAATAATAATAAATATCCAACGCCTCAATAAATAGACGTGACAAAATATAGGCGCCATGCCTAAGGTATGCGCCCATCAAAATATAATCAATAAATCGAATACTCGCTATCCTCCAATGCTTTCCTCCGCCACTGCTGCTATCTCTACACATCAACTGAAGCATTCACAATCGTTAGTAAAATAATACAATTAAATCGAAAAAAGTGAATACCTAGCAGTCTTCAGCTACATAAATAAATCAACTGGTTAGAAATAAATCCTCACCTTAATTTATTACGAGTGTGCACTCTAAACTCATAAACGTTTATTAATTTAATATGCATTTTGCAGAATCACCCGCTATGGAATCACCCATGTACACAATAAATCAATGAAACGCCCGCAAAGGACAGGCATCCCCATCAACTTCTCGCACAAAGAATCCACTTTGTGTATGAGCCCGGGTCATCAAAGTTTACGGAATCCACCGTTGTCGAAATGTCATAGAGTTCACGCAAGGGCTGCAGAACACGGTGTTCAAGGTACAGCAAGAAACGAAGCTAACAAGAAGATCACAATATATTTGAAGTCAAAGGTCAATATATAGCTTGTCAAAATGAGTTACAAGAAGCTCGTGTTCAGAAAATTCTGAACACATTCAGTTTTGCATACAGATTCTTGAATTCAGTTTTTCCATTGGCACTTGATAAATACTGTCTGTGAACAAATTTTCAGGAATCTTATTGCTTAAGACTTCAAACTACTTGATTCTCAGGGTAGATTGGAAGTAGGCTCTTGGGTTACATGGATATTTTCCCATGGACATCTCTTGCTTCATTTAAGTCCTTGAGCCTGTTATGACAGGCCTGAAGATACATTGCATGAATCTGTACAAAAGTCGCATATCTGATGGATGATATGGTGCTTTGCTGCAGAATAGATCCCAGCAATACATTAGAGAACTGAAAAAAACAATAGCTGCAGCTTCATCTTAAGACAGAGATCCCAAAAGCTTCTTTGTAAAGCAATCAAGCCGCGTACATATAGCACTACTGAACTGTCAGAAAAATCTGGCAGAGTTTTCCCTGTAAAACGGCTTGAAAACCCGAAGAGCCAAATCCAAAATAGCTCAAAAGCTAATCTCCCACTGTACTGCTAAACTGTCTACGAGATCACAAGAGAACTGATCTGTCTCTGAAAGTGGTTAAACCACAACGCATAAGCCACAACAATGCCTTGGTAAAGTCCAAGCAGTTGCCTTGATGATATTGCTTCACTAAACACATCGAGGGAAGAGAGTATCGAAATCCTCAGGGCTGAATACCTGTGCGCATGTCTTGTTCGACACGCACTTCTTGCCCTCCTCGCACACCCCATTGAAGGCAGTGGCCATCGGCAGAGATGTGTAGACAAGAAGGGAAGCACCGAGCAGTAAAAGCAAGCCCCATGAGCACTTCATTTTGCTAGCACAAGCCCCATGCAAATGGGCCTTTCTGGGCCATCGACCAACCACAGGTGGTTTCATGCGCAACATTGGCAAAGAAGGCAGTTAGCTCTGTTTTCTGCATCAAGTCGCCACCGGTGGTGCAGAATCCCAAGGGCTCAAACATTTTTGCTGCCGTAATGAAGGAGTAGTAGTCCCAGAAACCTGGGGCATGAGCGATGGGCTGATTCCTTTGAGGGAACAGCTGTATTTCCAAGAATCACCAGTACGAGCTTTAGCCTGGTATTTGGTTTTGCAAGTCCAGAGGGTAGAGGATGGATGTGCTCACAAGGCCTCCAACAGCGCCTGATGTGGCTTCTGTCAGATCATCGAAGCTCAATCCCATGGCGTCCAAAGATCAATTCAATTCTTCCGACTCCTCTTGCTTTCCTACAGTACTCTCTGAGCTTTGTGATTGTTCCTATCAATCATCCATGGGAGTGGGCCTCGTGATGAGGCTATGAAGTCGATCGAAAGGGGAGGAAAGAAGACGACCAAGACGATGAATCATGGTCTCAATTCGTGTTGAATTGTGGCGCGAGACAGAGGAAACCACCAGAGTTGCCGCTACTCTCTCCATTTTTCTCCATTCCCTCTCTGGTTTGAATTCCCAGTAAATGGCATAGCCTCTCTCATCCCCTGATTTGGAGCTTTCTTCCTCGTAATTCTTCTCACGATTAATTAATGTAATATAAATATAGCTTGTCTCTACTCAGTCTCATCACGTCTCTCGTGAGAGAGATTCCGAAACACGGAGACGCACACACAGAGAGAAACAGAGAGAACGAAGAGAAGTGGCCAGACCAACCGAAAGATGTCTGTCCTCCCGACTGTCGATGGAGGCCATGGCTTTTTGGTCGTCCTCAGAAATTTTTCAATCTCCCCTTCCGATACTCTCCTATGTCCTCCTTTTTCCAATCCAAGCATTACTCCCCCTCCTTTCACCCCAGAAGCGAAAAAGAAGGAACCTTTCCTCCCATTCAAGCGCATGACAATCCATCTTTTTCCCTCCCTTTTGCCATTCGAATACTCTTTTCCTCAATTAGCCTCCTTTTCTCCCTTTTAGCATTTCTCCCTCTCCATTCATGACCTCCCCATTCTTAGATGCTGATTTGCCTTAAAAGCGAACTTGATGTCCTTCCTAACAATACCACCTGTCCTATCACATTTATGGCCCCATACATGTACCAATAAGCCTGGCAATTTCTCTCGGTGCTCCATTACAAGTTTCAGCTTTGTCTTTTGAATTTTTTGTCCCTTTTTTTTAAGACAGGTCACACATTCGCAGCTTTTGCCTTGTCAAACAAAGACTCCATTTCTTTTTAGCACTTCAATTGCTAATACATCTTCATGGCACTGTCAAAACATGGTTGGAGTGGTTTGAGGTCAGTCTTCTCAACTTCAGATAGTAACTCTAGAACATGATCAGTGTGCAATACATTTAAGGAAATATATACATTGGATGTAGTTTATTAAAATGCATCACGCAAACAATGAATCACACGCAGAAATTAACACAAATGCACAACAAAAATGGAGGTGTTCACGGCTCAGATGCGCAGCATCACGACACCGTAAAACCTCACGGAATCCACCGTGGCACGAAATCCACCGTGAAATATGCCTCCTGGCATCATACCCCCGGGGTGGGATAGCAATTGACCTCAATTGCTATTAGCTCAATGTGGAGCTAACAAAGTGGGGAAAGCATTTAAGTCTCTAGCGTGCATCCATTGTGCTTCTTCTACAGGATGGTTCTTAAATTTAACTAGATATCTAGAATATCTTCGGCCAGTTCTAGTGGTCATAAAGTCAGTATCTATGATAGCTTCAGGTTCAAGTATTTCAGTCTCTTCCTCTAACAAAGGTGGGTTTTCATAAACAGGGTGTACAGGTAATTGGCCTTTAAAGGGTCTTAATAAACTAATGTGAAATGTGTTGTGAATTTTCCAGTGAGGTGGTAATTCTATCTTGAATGCATTGTCATTAATTTTATGAATGATCCTAAATGGTCCATAGAATCTAGGGGCTAATTTCACAACTGGGTGTCTATCTACACTTTGTAGTCTACGTTTTTCTATTCTCAACCAAATAGTAGGGTGAGAGCATGGAAGAGATGAAGAAGAGAGCTGAGGAATGGGTAGGGCAAAATGAAAGAAGGGTGAAGACACTGGCGCGGCGCTTAGCTCTTGTAGAGAAAGAGAAGATCCTTGCAGAGAGCAAAGCTAAAGCCACCCAGGTTGCCTTTAATACCTAGCAAAAGGCCTTCCTAGATACACTGATGGACACCACCCGCCTAGAAGAAGGAGAGTCATTGGAGGTGGTTAAGAAGAAACTTAGTATCGCACGCAGAGCTCTACACGCAAGGCTGCAGATGCCACCCCAACCTGTGGAGGTTAAGCTAAGGCTGGATGATCAACGAAATTATCTGTTATTACTGGCCGACCTAACCCCCCAGGAAATTGATGCGATAGGGTTTGAAGAAGGAACACAACAAGGAGACCAGCAAGGGGATGAAGCTGAACTTCAATTTGATATGGGAAGGTTTAGAGAAGAGGTGATCTCATAGCCCCCCTCACCGCTATCGGAGGGGTTTTTGTCGAAAGGTCGAATCCACCAGGGATCAGAAGTAGAAGGAAGTAGAGATAGGAGATGGAAGAGAAGATAGAGAATACCCAAGTGGTAAACACTACAAAGACAAATCACAATGAATTGAATCAATATGTATTGAAAGAACCTGGAATCTTCACACTACTCAGAAGCAATATCCAGGCATTAGATCTCTTGGAGCTTCTTCGTAGAACAAAACGTGCATAAAAATTACAGCTCCTTCTCTGTTGCTCGGAACCCAAATCTGATGGCTCCGTTGGCTCTAAAAGGGGGGGTAAAACTTCAGGACACCTGCTCACGGATCTCCTAGATCACTCCTTTTTCTTTCAGTTTAATCTGCAGTTTTCAGCCTGTTTACAGCGATCGCGATGCGTGCGATTTCGTCAATCTGTCCCTCTTGTGAAAATCCCCTAATTGGCTGAAAAAGTAAATAGCTTTTTGCATGCCATCCTAATCTAGAAGCTTTTTCTAACTTTTTTGGATTTTTACAATAAATAATATAAAAAATAGATTAAAATTATCCAAAATCTAGTATTTTCGGATAATCCATGCAACTCACACTAGTATTAATGGCTCAGATCACATTGACTCTCTAGATCAATAAAGAAGTCGGATGATGATGCATTCCATACTTTTCCATACTGTGTCCTCATAACATCACGAGATCCACCCCCTCTGAACCTGTACATCCTCCGGTATGTGCCAAAATCCTAGTTGTCACCGGATTCTGAGTCCTCCTCATCCTCTGCAACCATATCCTTTACTTCTTCATCTTCCATATCTTCCTGGTGGCTAGCCCCTGTATCAAGACCACTATTTTCTTCCAATTTTGGCAACTCATAGGTAGTAGATTCCCACCTTTTGAATAATTTGATTCTTTTCCCTACTATCAGAAGTTTGATGACTGTCCCATCCAGCTCATTTAATGCATAAGTAGCATTATCAAACACCTGTCTTACCACCTAGGGTCCAAACCATCTTTTGGAAACTTTACGCATGGCACTATGCTGGTTATCTAAGCTGCTATCATAAACCAATACCCAATCCCCATCTTGTATGGTTCTTGGTCTCAGTCTACGTCTTTTGTCAAACTGTTTCTTATTCTATATCCTTGCTACCCTTAACTTTGCAGTTGCTGCCTCTATGTCTTTTGTCTTTCTTTCCAACTGTCTTATGCATAAGGCCAACAACTTCTCTCGATTCAACTCCTCCTCCCAAGGTAACACACTCCATGTGATTGTCATCTCTTCTATCGGCATGATAAGTTTTTGACAATACATCAGTTCTGCAGGCATATATCCTGTAGCAGCACTATGAGTTGTTCTGTCGGCCCACAAAGCATAAGGGAGCAATCATGGCCACTCTTTTACCTTCTCTCCACATGCTTTTGCCAATGCCTTCACAATAGGCGGGTGACCTCTTTCACTTTTTCCATTTCCTTCAGGGTTATAGGCTAAAGTTAAAGCAAGCTTTATCCCCAACCGTGCAAAGAAATCATTAGCTTCATCTACATTCGACTCACCCCTATCTGCTGTAATTTTTCCCACACAGCCATACCGACAAAAGATCTCTTCTAAGAGAAAAGTGCATACGGCATTTGTTGTCTTAGTACGTAGAGCTCTCCCTTCCTCTTGATTAGTCAAGTCTTCATGGGCAAGCACAAGATATCTCATTTGCCAAATACCTGTAGGCATTGTGACTAAATCCACCACCCACTTAAAATGAAGAGACAATGGATATGTGGGTTGCAATCCATCCTGATGTCTCACAGATGAATACATTTGACATGTCGTACATGTTTCCACAAAGTGAGCAACATCCTTATACATACCCTGCTACCAATATCTTTCTTTGATCTTTGCAAAAGTACCCCAAACACCTCTATGACCAGCACATAAGCTTTCATGAAATTCTTGCATAACAGTTACTTGTGAAGCTCTATCACCCAAAACTCGCAATGGCATACCCTATTTCTTTTTAGCATATTTCCATAAGTATCCATCTTTTAAGAAAAATCCATAGGCTTTCCTCTTGATCTTCTTAAACTCCTCATCTGACCATTCATCTCTCTTTGTTAATGTACTGAGATATTGACCAATTCTCAGCCACTCTCTTGCATATTTGTCTTCCAGAAACACTTCTACACAAGATGCAAAACATCCAAAGTGTCTTCACTTTGTTCTCCAAGCTTCTGTTAATGCTGTAGCAACACCTTGCATTGCTAAATTCACTCTTGCAACATCGTTTTTAGCCATAAGAAATTCATCTTCTTCCTCCTCATCTATCATCCCATCTTCATTCTCATAACGTGCTCGAGATAACATGTCTGCCACTGGGTTATCCCTTCCTACAATATGCTGAAATTCAGGGTTCAAAGATTTGATGTATGCAATCCATCGGAGTATAGCAATGTCCGGAGTAGTACAACTAGTAATCATACCCAATACCGGCAAACAATCGGTCTCAATGACTACATGAGCACCCATAAAATACTCCTTATCACATTTAAGGGCTGTCACAATTCCCCATAATTCTCTTTTAACCTGTGGATATCTTCTCTGTCGTTTAGTCAATACTTAAGCACCAAAGCGAATTACATATCTTTGTCCTTCCTCATCATCTTGCCCAATTGCCCATCCAATCCCGATTGGGCTTGTATCAACAATAATAATGATAGGCTTTCCATGTGAATAGTCAGCCTTTCTCAATGTAGGAGCGGATTTTAAGAGTTGCTTCAAATTTTTCATTGCTTTCTGATGCTTCCTTTCCCAATGAAATTTCTGACCTTTCCTTAGAAGCTAATAAAGAACATTGGCTACATGTGCAAAGAGAGGAATCCATATCAAATAGAACACACATGCACCCAATCTACGCACCTTTGATACATTCGTGCATACATCTTGCATTCTATCAATCCCATCTATTTTTACTGGTGATGGCCTTCGCCCATAAGGCCCACACATATGTCCAACAATCAAAACCTCTTCAACTCCAAAGATAGACTTTTGTCCAGAAATAGTTAAATGCACCTCTTCTAGATGTGTCAAAATCCTCTCACAATCCACAATATGGTATGCAACAAACTGTCTGCATCCATCTCTTCATTATTTTCATCCACTGCACACCCTTTGATTGGAACATCATCCAAGAAGGGCATAGTCAATTGTGGTATAAAATCCCTGAGTACCCTATTCATAGCATTTGTCATGTGTGCCACTGAGTTTGTTGCACCTTGTGGGAGAGTACACATCCGTACTAACCCCAAAGGAGTCCTCATGGTTGTGATATCCCTGCTTTCAATTGCAAGCTGAAACCGGTGATAACCCGAGTAAAGATCACCCAAAGAATAGATCACTCTGCCTGCAAAAGCCTCTGCAACTTCATCAACCACAGGACTTGCACCCACATTTCTTATGGGGTCACTTTATTGACCGGTTTCATGTCTTGAATAAATCTCAAAGCCCCATTCTTTTTGGGCACAGTAAACCAATGATTTGAGTACGGGGCTAAAGAAGGCTCCAAGATCTTCATACAAATCTTTTCATTTAGCAAATCCATCAGCTTTGGCAAGTAAGCTTTAGGCACTGGAATAGGCCTCAAGTTCCATGGTACATGTGGCACAGTAAATATGACCATAGGAGAGACAACATTTGGATCCGCACAACCTATTTCACTTGGCTGAAATGCAAATGCCTTCCCACGTCTAGCGAGCATCCGCATAAAATAGTCTCTCTCGGCAGGCAAAAAAAACCCTTATGCACCAACTTTCAATTCCTGTAATGTTTTAGATGTAAACTGATGACCTATATCTTTAGGATCCCGTAAGCTTGGCTGCCTTGACACTTTTTCATACATACTCTCACTCTCTGGTGAAAGTGGCAAAGAAATTGGTTTCACCTTTTTGTCAAATGTCTTATACTTTGTCTCCACAAGTGCTTCAGCCCATTGTAATCCTTCTTGCTGAGCAAACAATGCTATAACATCATACATATCCAAAGAACATACTGACAACACTCTGTTTCCAGCCTCATTTTCTGCATGTATAGTTGCTAAAATTTCAGCCATAGTGTCAGTAATATTCAGCCCATAAAGATGCCTGAAATGCCATCATTTTCAGCTAACAACCCCAATGCTCTCAGTTTCTTAGTAGCCCATTTCATAGATATGCGTGCAGCCCTACACATAGCTTCCATAGGCTTAAACCAACATCAACTGTTTGCTGTAAACTGAGAATTACCAATAGTAAATACATGCTTCATTTCATCAAGAGGCGAGTACACCCACTGAACAACACTACTATAGCCCCGCATTACAACAGTGCTTAATGAAAATCCAGGTCTTTGAATTCCCTTGCATTTGGAACCAAAGGAGACTCTCGAAGCATATCCTGATTTCTAAGATGATTAACACAAACAGTAAGAAATTGGACTGCTTTTCTCCCATCCTTGCTTCTGACTCTTGCTTAAGCAGAACCATCATCAAGCACCTACGTACACTTGTAATATAGGACTGTCCCAAAATCATTGCATATGAGGAATTATCTTACACAAAGAAATGTTGCTCTTCCTGTACATCGCCGATCATCACTTTTACATTAGGACATGCAGCATAGAGCTCCCTTGAAGAATTATTTGCAGCCCTCATTCGCCAACCATGATCAGTGTCTACAGGCCATGCACCATTTTCATACAATCCCTACTCAATGACATTTATCTCAGACCCATGGTCAAGTAAAGCAACACAAGGAGTTTCACGTTCCCCTATTTTCACTACCATTTCAGTGGTAGCTCTAGCCCAATGATTTCTTGTGTAGTGACTTCGAGGAATAAATCCTAGAGTCTCTTCTCCATATTGTTGCATTTTCCTTACTCCACCATGCATATTGCTACAAGACAATGCATTTTCAGCCACTTTCTTCTCTTTTCCACATGCTGTCCATTGATTAGTAGCATCCTGCATAGACAATCATGTACTTACTTCATGCTCATATTCAGCCCGAATACCCAACAAACCAGTTTCCTCTTCAAAATGCAGCAATGCACTAGTAGTATCACCAAGAAACTGATGCTTCCTTTTAATTATTTCAATGATCTCATCATGAAATTCTCGCTTGGCAATGCTAAGCACCTCTCCCAAGGTAAATTCCACCTGACTGTTTAAGATCCGTTCTTCAAGAACGTTCTTAAGATCTGTGGCTGTCTCAATGTCAGATTGCAACTTATATCCTGGCTGCTTGCCCTTCTTTTTGCCCTCTTATTTGTTATCTTGTTTTTGCTCCTGACGGACCTCTTCCATAACACGCTCAATCATAGAAATATATTTAAACAAAAATAACAAGTCAAGCATATATATGCTCATTAGTTTCTCAGTCAAAGCCATGTTTTGATATTACTTTGACATGAAGTAGGTCCCACTTTTAAGTCTATTTCCAAGTAGTTAGTAAGGGTTTCAAGGACAATTTTAATTAGATAGTATTACCTAATTGTAACAGGTTAAAACCTCAACCCTTTGACATGTATTAGGTTCCACTTTTAAGTTAGCTAATAGCCTAAGTCTATTATCAAGTAGCTAGCAAGGTTTTGAAGGATAATTTTTACTAGATAGTATTCTTCAATATACTTGCCTAAATGAGCACTTGCATGCACTCATAGTGGAGCAAGTCCTTGCTCTTCCTCACTCTTACTTGATAACACTCTCTTCTATACAAGATCCTCTTGTTATGCAGGATCATCTTTCCTCACCTCCAATGGTGAGAAAAATGCACACGCTTTAGATTAGAAAACCTTGTGTGCATAGTGTAGATATAACCATATGTTATAATTTGCACATACTTTCAAATGGAGATATCTAACACACTCTTTTCCATAATTGTATTGGACAATGATAGCCCTTTCATTCAACTCCTAACGTGTGCTACTAGTATTGGTGAGGGACCACCCAGATTGCTTGGTGTGGTAGTGAGAAATTTTCATGATGGCCTATTTCTATTGAGGGTTTCCTTGAGAACCCATTGATGGCGATGGGCTTCTCATACAACCAAAACAATATCCTACGCATCTTTTAACATGACCTCTCTTCGGAGGCCTATGGTGTCCATAACTATTGCTACCCTCCTAGGATGGATCCACTGATTGGGTTGATGGAGTGGAATAAGAGCTTTGGATCACAAATCAAATTCACATTGGAGCACGCAATGTTAAAATGCATGATGTAATTAGACTTTATGCAAACAATGCATGGGAACCTACCTATGGACTTGTTAATGTTGAAAGGGTTGTCATAAGAGTCTATATTGTCATTTGTGCAAGACCGAGGACTATTTATATACTCCCATATCTCATTTGGCAATGGGGGATCCTCAAAGAAGGCTATATTTTCACCATACGTTAATCACATGTTTCCTTAGCCCTTTTAGTATCAAGTTTGACATTCTAAGATGAGGATCTTGGCCAAATCAACTTGTTCAATTACATGAATAGAAACATCTATAAAAACATAACATATATAGGATTAGTGGCATTTATCTATATAAAGTATACCCCAATCTAATAACATACAATAGTATATGCCAATGTATAGCCTAGCCTATGCCTACATATAGTTTAGTCTATGATTGTCTCTAACCTAGCCTATGCCTACACCTACCTTAGCTTGCACATACTAGTGTGTGCCTGCCTCCACCTTATCATATGTCTATGTAGGTATGGCTAAGCATAGGATAGGTATAGGCTAAGCATAGACTTGGCATAGGCATGGGCTAAGCACATGCTAGCCATAATCATAGGCCAAGCTAGGCATGGCATAGGATAATTGGCTAAGCATAACATAGGTATAGGGTAGGTATAGGCTAAGCATAGACTAGGCATAGGCATAGGCTAGCCATAAGCATAGGCTAGACTAGGGCATGGCATAGGATAAGTGGTCTAAACCTCTTCGTATATTACTCATCACTACCTAACCATCACACGTCTTTGTAATGAAAGTGTCTCTAAGTGTTCTATCCATCTTGCACAATAGTAAGTGCAGCTCTCACCTTTTTAAAAGAAATTATTTTTACCCTCAAGTAATACATGGACAAATTGCAAATGCATCTCACGAATGAATGGTGCCTAAAATGATACAACAAATCCTTCAAACTTTACATTGGTTTACACAAATTAATTTTGGCAACCTTGATTGCCTCCCTGCTCTTCATATCTAGCTTCAAACTAGCCTTCTATAGATTACCTTCTCTAACACTAACAAAAATCATGTGTGGAATATAAAGATTTCTTTGATTACCAAGATGCGGCCTTCATTTTTAAGGATGGTGTTTGTTATGGCCTCCAAGACCACAACAAGAACACATAAAAGCACCAAACTACATGAAATTATCTTGTTGCTACTTGCAAAAAATAACTTCATGAATCAATTCATGGCCATTTTAGGCATTTAATATTCAAGAATGATATGCATAAATGAAATACATATTATAATCATTAACACAAAATTACTATCCTGAAAAATATAATGTAGTGTACTGCCATCACGACCATTCCTAATTAAATAACTTGAAGTATATATAATTACTATTCAAGAGACCAACACAAGTAGATAGAACAAGACATCAACTACCATATTTTGGCATTGTCTTGAAAAATTTCGCATTTTCGATCATGTAGAATATAAAAGGTTACAACTTCTTGAATCACAAGACAAATGCTTGAACTTCAAGTGAGCATCATATGAAATATAGTCACTTTACACATGTTGATACTGATACGTGCATGCAGATAAGTACTAAGGTATAAAAGTACTAAATAGATGATGGAATCAGAGCCTTAACACCTGGCACACCCTAGTGGATGACTAGGACAGTTAGGACTCGAACCCAGGAGTATGTAGCTAACTATCAAAAAGCATGAAAATTGATTATCATGAAAATTAACTCAGAGAACACAATTATGCCTTTCTAGAGGCCTTGCACCCCTTGACAAGCCACATTAAGCAATAGTGAGAGTAGAGCCCCTCTAGGATACTCAAAGCCCTCTGGTGCAATTGCATAACTAGTCCTAAAAGTTAGTGAAATGAATTAAAAACCGTAATGATGAAAACAAAAAAGTACAATAGCGATAAAAGTTAAAGAGTTCTAAAGACATAAAGGATAATATCCCTGTATGACGACATCTACACAACTAAATCATTAGCGCTATGCACTACAGCAGTATCATGATTCCTAGCACTAAACTCTTGATTACCTTCATGAATCACCTTTGCAAATACATCTTCTTTGTTAACAAACTTAAAATCCTTTTGCTACAATAATGATTCCACATAATCCTCACTTTGTCTTTTTGCTTCCAAAGCATTTTCCAACTTAGCATTCAAGTTCATACACCTAGTCTCTAACTCAGTCACCCTTTGAGCCATTGCATGTTTCTCTTGCACCAATGCATCATGTTTTGCTAAAACAAAGATATATTTAAGCATGTTATATGGCGCGGATATCACACCATCAAATTTCTCAACAACCAACTGCCATGCATTTTTAACATCACTCAACAAAGCATTTATGATATCTTCAACTTTAGACTTCAATACCACAGAGGCATCTATATCAACCTCCACATTCTCCAAGATTCACTGCTCCACCTCGTGAAGAGGTTGGAATCTCTCTAATAGCAAATTATATTCCACTTGCAGATTTTCATACATTTCCATGAAAGTTTCCATCTTTGCCAGGCATTTACCTTGAAGCTCATTTGTCCATCTTTCAAACAAGGCAATAGACATTTTATTCTTATTTGTCAACTGCTACATTTTTGCAATTTTCTAAACATGTGGCAATTCCAATGAGTCATACTCAATTTATTTGATCTGCAACTATTTAGATGAATCCTTTGATTTCTTTTGTTGAACATGTAATTGAACTTGCAATTGTTTTACTCTAGTTGCAGTTTGAACATTATCTTGATCATACGATGAAAATAAGTTGTCACTTTCTCCATTACACCCATTGCATCAAAGACACTACCAACAATCAAATCATCAATTTGAGAAGGCATAGAAGTAGATGGAGCATTTGCTACATAAGCAGCCACATGCTCATCAACCAATGTATCCTTTGCATGAACTTGAGCATCAACAGAAACATCCTGATATTTTTCGTCCGATGTATGCATACTCTAAATCCATATTCTACCAATTTTTTGCTTTTTCTAAGAATATATGTGACCTTTAGTTTTAGAGGTATCAACATTACACACATCTTGGTTATCCTCTTCACAAATTCCAAAGCAATTTGTCGTGCATAGGCCTCATCATAATCCACCTGAAGCAAATCCTTATATATGGCTTGCATATCTTTATCACCATCAAAGAGATCATCAACATCTTTAGCATGATCTAAACCATTAGTTTTAGCATCTAGCTCAATTGTATCATGTGAGAAAGAAGATGGATTCATCTTGAACAAATAGTCTTCAATTAATTCAGGATATTGAGACCTGGAAAATTCGTACAATCTTGCCAAAAAACATCCCATCCTAGATTTATGAAAGACGTTCTTGGATTTCGATACCTTAATATCAGTCATTAAATGCTCATGCAACAAACTGACCCAGTCAGGCATTCCATGATTTTCAGCATAATAAATGATCATGTATGTCTCCCTAGCAATAATGTTGGTCTTTATGAACATCATAAAGTGTTCCATGAACCTCCTTAACTACAATTTTTGAATTGCATCAATCCATTTCAAAATGTGTACATTCGTGGGTTCTGCAAGGTCACCAAAAGTCGGATGCATTTGTTCTTTCAAATACCACCATGATGTCGGATTGTCATTCATAAGAAGAGAAAAAACACAACTGACTATTGTTGTAGTCAATTCAATACGTCCTGCAATTTTGCCGTCCGACTGTCTTAACATGTCCAACTCCATTGATGCGTGCACATTTGCAACCCATCTATCCCATGGCAAATGGGTATATGCATATAAGACAATTTTCTCTAGCCATATTCGATGGACATCCTCTTAAACATTAATAACCAAAGTTGAATCAACAAAAGGAGTACCTATAGCACTCGAGCTAGAAAGATGAACTGCATGCAATGGTGTCGTATCATTTTCCTTGAAATGAGTAGACTTGTCATCATGGGCCACATTGAACTCATCTTCATCATCATCATCATCCGAGTGAGTGCATTTTGACGTGCTGAAGTGCATTGTATATGAGTCACAGTGGGTGAACAGGTCGAGTTGTGGAAGACGATGGGGAGAAAGATGAGAAAATTAAAAAACCTATCTCATGGTCCATTTGAATGTAGAAGTCTAAGTCCTCATTGAGTTCAACTCCTTTTGTAACATTGTCACATCATGATCATGAACTCGTGACCTTTCACACATGTAACCGTCCTTAACTAATTCCTTTGTCCCAATTGGAATAATTAGATTAATAGTGAAATAATAAGGTTAAACAAGCCTTTTAAGTCTAGATCCATTGACTATAGGTTTCAGAACATTACCTTGCAAATCCTTTAATATAAATGTGCCACGTCCAAGGTCTTTACAAATTATAAATGGCCCTATATATCGAAGCTTCAACTTATCAAAAAATTTGCCAAGTTGGGAATTATAAACCACAACCTAGTCCCCTTCTTCAAAATTTTTCTTTTCAATGTGCCTATTCACCCAAGCTGCTTGTCTCCACCACTACTATGGGGTAACTCTTGAAATATAGGTAGCTAACATCGTCCTCCTCTAGCTTCAAGAGCTGTTCCAACCTATGTTGTGGGGACTTTTTAGGATCCAGCTTGTATTCTATAGCAACTCTCAAACTTGGAACCACAAAATCCATAGGCACCATAGCCTCTAATCCATATACTATCCCTAAAAGGTGTAAGTCCTGTTGTTAGTTTATATGTAGTCCGGAAAGCCCACAATACATAATCCAACTTTTCATCCCAATCTTTCCCATTGTCCTCAACTATTTTCTTGAGAATACGGAGCAAAATCTTGTTGGAGCTCTCTACTTGCCCATTAGCTTGCACAGGTGATAAGGAGAAAACTTATTATGCAATATCATGTGCCTAACTGTTAGTTGCTGAATAATGTGATTTAAAAATGTTTACCCCTATCATTGAACAACTCTATAGGGGATCCAAACTTGGTCACGATGTTAGAATATAAAAATCTGGCCACATTAGGGTTGCTATATTGTCATTCTGGGCTTGAACCTCCACCTACTTTGTGTAATAGTTAGTGCAAACCAAGACATACTGATTACTTGTCCTTTTAGCATAGTTGGCTTGATAGGTCCAACAAAATGAACCCCACATTTCTGAAATGGCTCATGCGATAGTGTAGGATGATCCTATATGATTATCCTTGTCAACCGAATGACCCTCCTTCAAACATTGTAGACATTCTTTGGCATATTGATGGGCATTCCTCAAGATAGTAGGCCACCACAATCTTGCATGCAATATTTTCTTACCTATAATTTCTCTAGAAAAATGACCACCTAACACTTCAAAATGAGCATCATAAAGGATCGCTCGCTATCAATATTCAGGAACACACATTCTCAAGACATTATCAACTCCTCTCTTGTATAATGTATTCATAATAACCTAAATGATCTACTCTTCAATGCTAACTTCCTTCTTTGATCTACTGTAAGGTATACCGGCATAACCCCTTCTTGCAGGAAATGTAACAACTAGTCATAATATGAATCAGGGTCTACTACCTGAACTTCAAAAAGTTCACCATCAGGATGCTAATCGGAAACTCCTAATTTTGCATAAGATAATCAACCACTGCATGTTCTTTTCCAGGAATATGAATAGCCTTGAAATCAAACTCTTACAACAACAATATCATCTAGCCAATCTGCCTGTCTAACTGAGGTTTATTAATCAAAAACAAAAAATCTTGTGGTCCACATGAAATATCACTTGATTACCTATCAAGTAATGCCTAAATTTCTGCATAGAGAAAACCATACCAAGTGCTTCTCTCTTTGTGTGACTGAATAATTCTTTTCAGCATCACTCAATTTCTACTTGCATAATAAATTGGTCTAAACCATCTAGGTACCTTATCTTGTGTAAGCACTACCCCCATAGCAAGATCAGAGGCATCCACAAATACAAGTAACAGTAGGTCCCATATAGGAGGCTTTAATATTGGGGCCACCACTAACATTTTGTTGAGAATGTTAAAAGATTTTTCTTGATCTGTCCTCCAAACAAATTGCATGTCCTTCTTGGTTAAAGTGGTAAGGGGAAAACACATATGTGACAAGTACCTCAAGTACTTGCTATGCCATTTCACTTAACCCACAAATCTCATGACTTCCTACACATTAGTTGGAGCTTTAGCCTTATAAACCACTGCTATTTTTCTTGGATCTATAGCCATGCCTTCTTAAGATAAAATATGGCCCAAAAGTACTCACCTCTTTCTTGCAAAAATAGTCTTGAACGAGTTTAGATACATTCCAAATCTCTTACACCTTTCAAAGCATAGCTTGAGGTGCTTCAAATGCTCCCTCATGCTGCCAAAAACATAGAAATCATCAATAAATACTCTCATAAAGGTTGTCAAATATAGCTCAAAAGTCTTGTGGGCTGCTCCTTAAACCTTAGGAGGTTCATTCTTCAAGCCAAAATTCATGCCCGTAAAATAGGTTCCCCACCCTGTAATGAAAGCAGTTTTATCCATATCCTTTGGATGCATCTTGATTTGATTGTAGCCTAAAAAACCATCTAGAAAGCTATACACCTCATGTCCTACTACATCATCAAGCAAGGAATCTATACAAGGTATCGGGAAAGGATCAATAATAGTGGTTGCATTCAATTTCCTATAATCCACACACACCCTAAAAAAGGGATCGAGAAAGATTCACTAATAGTAGCTACATTCAATTTCCTATAACACACACACACACACACACACACACACACACACACACACACACACACACACACACACACACACACACACACACACACACACCCTAATCATCTTGTTCTTCTTAGATATTGTTACAATGGGAGATAACCAAGTTAATTTATTAATAAGCTTGATAAAGTCAACCCTGAACAACTTGTCAATTTCTTCCTTGACTTGCTTAGCATAATTGGGATTCGTTCTATATCTCTTTTGAATAATTGGCTTAGCATCCTTCTTAAGATTGATCCTATGTTGAGGATCAAACCCCTTCATGTCTGTATAGTCCCAAGCAAAGATATCTTGAAACTTTTGACATAACTTGATAAGATTATTCTTGAAAGTTTCCTCCCCACATTGATGCTTACCTTTATGAGTTTAGTCTCTCCTTGCTCATTTAGGTTGACCTCCTGAACTTCATCTTCAACTACTCTTGCATATCTTCTCATAGTATACTCATACCTCTACTTAGCTTGAATAATGGCCTTTTGTCCCTCCTCACATCAAGGTTGTCCATACCCTTAGAAACCTTACACTATTGATTTTTAGGTCCTAATTCCCGAATTAATTTATACTCCTCATTTCTTAGGTTCTCTTGAAATTCAAGCTGCTCTTAATCCTTAAGAAGTCCACATGAATGCTGTCCTAACTAGCTTTGATATGCAATTCGAACAGTTTGCTATTCCAAAACTATATTTCCTCCAGTTATGGAAGAATCTTGATACTCTTGAATGATGCCAATAATATCCATCTCAAACATTGGGACCACAAAGGATTTTCTTATAGGAACAATTCTTCCTCATCATCTTTCACTTCATCTACAAGATTAATAGTTTGAGCTACCACATATCTAGCAGAACTCTTTAAGGTTACCTTGTTAATTGTGGATAATCTAATCTCCTTGAGACCCTTGGGGATACATACATAATCATTTCCACAATCATGCTTCAACTTGGCTAAAAGATTTACGAAATTAAAGAAAAGGGATAGGGTAGTGATCCTGTTGGGTGCCAAACGTCAAGGGAAAACGAGTGAACCAATCGAGGGACCAGCCAAGGTCAAGGAGGTAAACCTAGCCAAGGAAGGGGAGACACCCCGACCGGTCTTCATTGCCGATGACTTGACTGAGGAAGAGGAAACGAGTCTTGTTGCTCTCTTGCGAGAGTACATAGATGTATTCGCTTGGTCCTTAGAAGAGCTTAAGGGGGTAGATCCGAGTGTAGTGACTCATAACATACCCATGACACCAGATGCTATGCCAGTTAAGCAGTGACCGTACCCTATGAATCCAAAACACGCTCATGCGGTCAAGGAAGAGATTGACAAGCTGATGAGAGCAGGATTCATTTACGAAATTGAGCACATGGACTGGGTATCGCCCATAGTCATTGTCATGAAGAAGAACAGAAAAATCAGAGTGTGGTCAATTACAAGAAGGTGAACGCTGCTACTAAGAGGGACAACTATCCATTGTCGTACACCGAGCACATGCTTGAAAGAGTGGCTGGCAAGGAAGTCTATAGTTTTTTGGATGGCTTCTTGGGATACAATCAGGTGCAAGTGCATCTTGCCGATAGGCATAAGACTGCCTTTGCCACTGAGTGGGGCGTCTTTGCTTACATAGTCATGCCCTTCGGGTTGACTAATGCCCCTGCCACCTTCCAACGCCTCATGTGTGCCATATTTAAAGACATGCTTCGCAAAGAGTTGGAAGTCTTCATAGATGACTTGTGTGTTCACTCGACCTGGAGAGAACACTTAGACAAACTTCGAGCAGTCTTTGAGCGGTGTCGCCTATATTGTCTCTCCCTGAACCCCTTAAAGTGCCAATTTTGGGTGAAGCATGGATGCATCATCCTAGGGCACGTGGTGTCAAAGAATGGCATTGCCATTGACTTCTCGAAAGTCAGGGTTATTGTTGATCTTCCGCCCCCAATCAACTATAGGGGAGTTCAATGCTTCTTAGGCCATACGGGATACTATCAACGGTTTGTGTTGAATTACGCGTTGATTGCCAGAACCTTATACAAGTTGCTAATTGTCTTTGAATGGACTGAAGCATGCCAACGAGCATATGAAGAGTTGAAGAAGGCTCTAACCACATCACCGATTCTACGAGCCCCAGATTGGACCATTACCTTCCACGTGCATATTGATGCCTCGAAATTTGCTGTGGGGACAGTGTTGTGCCAACCTGGCGAACACAACCTGGACTACCCAGTGAGCTTTGCTAGTAGACAACTCACTGAGATGGAAATGAATTACTCGACGACATAGAGAGAGGGCTTGGCCATGGTGTTTGCTGTGAAGAAAGTCTGGCATTATCTATTGGCTACACCCTTTACCTTCTTTGTGGACCATCAAGCCTTGCTATATCTAGTGAATAAACCTTACGCTATAGGATGCATAGCTCGGTGGCTCCTTCTGCTTTTGGAGTTTGACTTCTCTGTGGTTGTACGGAAAGGAAAACAACACTACATGGCTGACCATATGTCACGCATCCCCATGGGAGAGGCCGCTAGAGAAGGCATGGCCGATGAATTGCCAGACTCCCATCTCTTTAACCTTTCCAGCGAGAGAGATTTATTTAAGGCTGATCTAATGCTATATTGGGCAAATGACATAGTCCAAGTGCTTGAGCACGGACTGCCTAAGCGATTGATAGAAAAGGCAAGACTTAGGCAACTCATCCTCAAGATCCAACCCTACTAGTTGATAGCATGCCAGTTATATCGACTAGGGCAAGATGGACTGCTGCGTAGATGCATGTGTGAGCATGAGATGCACGATATGCTCTCAGAGGTGCACAATGGAATCACTAATGGGCACTTTAGCAGAGACATGACAGCCCGCAAGGTGCTGCAGTCTCAACTATGGTGGCCAACACTATTTCGTGATGCATCATGATGCGTTAAGCATTGTGACGAGTGTTAGCGAACAAAGGTCCCGATTTGCAAGGATAAAATGGAGTTGACCTCAATCATTGCATAAAAACCCTTCGAAAAATAGGGAATTGACTTCATAAGACCCATCAGCCCAGCTGCACAGTATTCATAGGCTAGATACATGGTGCGCAGATCGGATGCTGTACGCTTGCGTAGTGAATGCCGGAAGGTCCCCAAGAATAATAGAACTCTACTTTTTGCACAAAATTCAATGTAAAAAGCATGAACGACATGAACAAGAGACCAATTGGGTGCAATCTCCCCCCATGCCTTGTGTGAGCGCTCCACAAAGCATGTATTTTATGTATTATTCATCTTCAAGCTCAAATAATAGCCCAAATTACAAAATAGCAAGCTTTTAGCTTTTGAGTTTGCTTTAACACAAAATAGGAATAAAGCTTACGGACGGTGCCCAAAGAGTCTGGCATGCCCAATACAATGTCCAAGTAGAAATAACATAATCGTGAGCCCATGGGTATACAAAATAATAATAAATATCCAACTCCTCAATAAATAGACGTGACAAAATATAGGCGCCATGCCTAAGGTATGCGCCCATCAAAATATAATCAATAAATCGAATACTCGCTATCCTCCAATGCTTTCCTCCGCCACTGCTGCTATCTCTACACATCAACTGAAGCATTCACAATCGTTAGTAAAATAATACAATTAAACCGACAAAAGTGAATACCTAGCAGTCTTCAGCTACATAAATAAATCAACTGGTTAGAAATAAATCCCCACCTTAATTTATTACGAGTGTGCACTCTAAACTCATAAACGTTTATTAATTTAATATGCATTTTGCAGAATCACCCGCTATGGAATCACCCATGTACACAATAAATCAATGAAATGCCCGCAAAGGACAGGCATCCCCATCAACTTCTCGCACAAAGAATCCAGTTTGTGTATGAGCCCGGGTCATCAAAGTTTACGGAATCCACCGTAAAACCTCACGGAATCCACCGTGGCACGAAATCCACCGTGAAATATGCCTCCTGGCATCATACCCCCGGGGTGGGATAGCAATTGACCTCACTTGCTATTAGCTCAATGTGGAGCTAACAAAGTGGGGAAAGCATTTAAGTCTCTAGCGTGCATCCATTGTGCTTCTTCTACAGGATGGTTCTTAAATTTAACTAGATATCTAGAATATCTTCGGCCAGTTCTAGTGGTCTTAAAGTCAGTATCTATGATAGCTTCAGGTTCAAGTATTTCAGTCTCTTCCTCTAACAAAGGTGGGTTTTCATAAACAGGGTGTACAGGTAATTGGCCTTTAAAGGGTCTTAATAAACTAATGTGAAATGTGTTGTGAATTTTCCAGTGAGGTGGTAATTCTATCTTGAATGCATTGTCATTAATTTTATGAATGATCCTAAATGGTCCATAGAATCTAGGGGCTAATTTCACAACTGGGTGTCTATCTACACTTTGTAGTCTACGTTTTTCTATTCTCAACCAAATAGTAGGGTGAGAGCATGGAAGAGATGAAGAAGAGAGCTGAGGAATGGGTAGGGCAAAATGAAAGAAGGGTGAAGACACTGGCGCGGCGCTTAGCTCTTGTAGAGAAAGAGAAGATCCTTGCAGAGAGCAAAGCTAAAGCCACCCAGGTTGCCTTTAATACCTAGCAAAAGGCCTTCCTAGATACACTGATGGACACCACCCGCCTAGAAGAAGGAGAGTCATTGGAGGTGGTTAAGAAGAAACTTAGTATCGCACGCAAAGCTCTACACGCAAGGCTGCAGATGCCACCCCAACCTGTGGAGGTTAAGCTAAGCCTGGATGATCAACGAAATTATCTGTTATTACTGGCCGACCTAACCCCCCCAGGAAATTGATGCGATAGGGTTTGAAGATGGAACACAACAAGGAGACCAGCAAGGGGATGAAGCTGAACTTCAATTTGATATGGGAAGGTTTAGAGAAGAGGTGATCTCATAGCCCCCCTCACCGCTATCGGAGGGGTTTTTGTCGAAAGGTCGAATCCACCAGGGATCAGAAGTAGAAGGAAGTAGAGATAGGAGATGGAAGAGAAGATAGAGAATACCCAAGTGGTAAACACTACAAAGACAAATCACAATGAATTGAATCAATATGTATTGAAAGAACCTGGAATCTTCACACTACTCAGAAGCAATATCCAGGCATTAGATCTCTTGGAGCTTCTTCGTAGAACAAAACGTGCATAAAAATTACAGCTCCTTCTCTGTTGCTCGGAACCCAAATCTGATGGCTCCGTTGGCTCTAAAAGGGGGGGCAAAACTTCAGGACACCTGCTCACGGATCTCCTAGATCACTCCTTTTTCTTTCAGTTTAATCTGCAGTTTTCAGCCTGTTTACAGCGATCGTGATGCGTGCGATTTCGTCAATCTGTCCCTCTTGTGAAAATCCCCTAATTGGCTGAAAAAGTAAATAGCTTTTTGCATGCCATCCTAATCTAGAAGCTTTTTCTAACTTTTTTGGATTTTTACAATAAATAATATAAAAAATAGATTAAAATTATCCAAAATCTAGTATTTTCGGATAATCCATGCAACTCACACTAGTATTAATGGCTCAGATCACATTGACTCTCTAGATCAATAAAGAAGTCGGATGATGATGCATTCCATACTTTTCCATATTGTGTCCTCATAACATCACGAGATCCACCCCCTCTGAACCTGTACATCCTCCGGTATGTGCCAAAATCCTAGTTGTCACCGGATTTTGAGTCCTCCTCATCCTCTGCAACCATATCCTTTACTTCTTCATCTTCCATATCTTCCTGGTGGCTAGCCCCTGTATCAAGACCACTATTTTCTTCCAATTTTGGCAACTCATAGGTAGTAGATTCCCACCTTTTGAATAATTTGATTCTTTTCCCTACTATCAAAAGTTTGATGACTGTCCCATCCAGCTCATTTAATGCATAAGTAGCATTATCAAACACCTGTCTTACCACCTAGGGTCCAAACCATCTTTTGGAAACTTTACGCATGGCACTATGCTGGTTATCTAAGCTGCTATCATAAACCAATACCCAATCCCCATCTTGTATGGTTCTTGGTCTCAGTCTACGTCTTTTGTCAAACTGTTTCTTATTCTATATCCTTGCTACCCTTAACTTTGCAGTTGCTGCCTCTATGTCTTTTGTCTTTCTTTCCAACTGTCTTATGCATAAGGCCAACAACTTCTCTCGATTCAACTCCTCCTCCCAAGGTAACACACTCCATGTGATTGTCATCTCTTCTATCGGCATGATAAGTTTTTGACCATACATCAGTTCTGCAGGCATATATCCTGTAGCAGCACTATGAGTTGTTCTGTCGGCCCACAAAGCATAAGGGAGCAATCATGGCCACTCTTTTACCTTCTCTCCACATGCTTTTGCCAATGCCTTCACAATAGGCGGGTGACCTCTTTCACTTTTTCCATTTCCTTCAGGGTTATAGGCTAAAGTTAAAGCAAGCTTTATCCCCAACCGTGCAAAGAAATCATTAGCTTCATCTACATTCGACTCACCCCTATCTGCTGTAATTTTTCCCACACAGCCATACCGACAAAAGATCTCTTCTAAGAGAAAAGTGCATACGGCATTTGTTGTGTTAGTACGTAGAGCTCTCCCTTCCTCTTGATTAGTCAAGTCTTCATGGGCAAGCACAAGATATCTCATTTGCCAAATACCTGTAGGCATCGTGACTAAATCCACCACCCACTTAAAATGAAGAGACAATGGATATGTGGGTTGCAATCCATCCTGATGTCTCACAGATGAATACATTTGACATGTCGTATATGTTTCCACAAAGTGAGCAACATCCTTATACATACCCTGCTACCAATATCTTTCTTTGATCTTTGCAAAAGTACCCCAAACACCTCTATGACCAGCACATAAGCTTTCATGAAATTCTTGCATAACAGTTACTTGTGAAGCTCTATCACCCAAAACTCGCAATGGCATACCCTATTTCTTTTTAGCATATTTCCATAAGTATCCATCTTTTAAGAAAAATCCATAGGCTTTCCTCTTGATCTTCTTAAACTCCTCATCTGACCATTCATCTCTCTTTGTTAATGTACTGAGATATTGACCAATTCTCAGCCACTCTCTTGCATATTTGTCTTCCAGAAACACTTCTACACAAGATGCAAAACATCCAAAGTGTCTTCACTTTGTTCTCCAAGCTTCTGTTAATGCTATAGCAACACCTTGCATTGCTAAATTCACTCTTGCAACATCGTTTTTAGCCATAAGAAATTCATCTTCTTCCTCCTCACCTATCATCCCATCTTCATTGTCATAACGTGCTCGAGATAACATGTCTGCCACTGGGTTATCCCTTCCTACAATATGCTGAAATTCAGGGTTCAAAGATTTGATGTATGCAATCCATCGGAGTATAGCAATGTCCGGAGTAGTACAACTAGTAATCATACCCAATACCGGCAAACAATCGGTCTCAATGACTACATGAGCACCCATAAAATACTCCTTATCACATTTAAGGGCTGTCACAATTCCCCATAATTCTCTTTTAACCTGTGGATATCTTCTCTATCGTTTAGTCAATACTTAAGCACCAAAGCGAATTGCATATCTTTGTCCTTCCTCATCATCTTGCCCAATTGCCCATCCAATCCCGATTGGGCTTGTATCAACAATAATAATGATAGGCTTTCCATGTGAATAGTCAGCCTTTCTCAATGTAGGAGCGGATTTTAAGAGTTGCTTCAAATTTTTCATTGCTTTCTGATGCTTCCTTTCCCAATGAAATTTCTGACCTTTCCTTAGAAGCTAATAAAGAACATTGGCTACATGTGCAAAGAGAGGAATCCATATCAAATAGAACACACATGCACCCAATCTACGCACCTTTGATACATTCGTGCATACATCTTGCATTCTATCAATCCCATCTATTTTTACTGGTGATGGCCTTCGCCCATAAGGCCCACACATATGTCCAACAATCAAAACCTCTTCAACTCCAAAGATAGACTTTTGTCCAGAAATAGTTAAATGCACCTCTTCTAGATGTGTCAAAATCCTCTCACAATCCACAATATGGTATGCAACAAACTGTCTGCATCCATCTCTTCATTATTTTCATCCACTGCACACCCTTTGATTGGAACATCATCCAAGAAGGGCATAGTCAATTGTGGTATAAAATCCCTGAGTACCCTATTCATAGCATTTGTCATGTGTGCCACTGAGTTTGTTGCACCTTGTGGGAGAGTACACATCCGTACTAACCCCAAAGGAGTCCTCATGGTTGTGATATCCCTGCTTTCAATTGCAAGCTGAAACCGGTGATAACCCAAGTAAAGATCACCCAAAGAATAGATCACTCTGCCTGCAAAAGCCTCTGCAACTTCATCAACCACAGGACTTGCACCCACATTTCTTATGGGGTCACTTTATTGACCGGTTTCATGTCTTGAATAAATCTCAAAGCCCCATTCTTTTTGGGCACAGTAAACCAATGATTTGAGTACGGGGCTAAAGAAGGCTCCAAGATCTTCATACAAATCTTTTCATTTAGCAAATCCATCAGCTTTGGCAAGTAAGCTTTAGGCACTGGAATAGGCCTCAAGTTCCATGGTACATGTGGCACAGTAAATATGACCATAGGAGAGACAACATTTGGATCCGCACAACCTATTTCACTTGGCTGAAATGCAAATGCCTTCCCATGTCTAGCCAGTATCCGCATAAAATAGTCTCTCTCCGCAGGCAAAGAAAACCCTTATGCACCAACTTTCAATTCCTGTAATGTTTTAGATGTAAACTGATGACCTATATCTTTAGGATCCCATAAGCTTGGCTGCCTTGACACTTTTTCATACATACTCTCACTCTCTGGTGAAAGTGGCAAAGAAATTGGTTTCACCTTTTTGTCAAATGTCTTATACTTTGTCTCCACAAGTGCTTCAACCCATTGTAATCCTTCTTGCTGAGCAAACAATGCTATAACATCATACATATCCAAAGAACATACTGACAACACTCTGTTTCCAGCCTCATTTTCTGCATGTATAGTTGCTAAAATTTCAGCCATAGTGTCAGTAATATTCAGCCCATAAAGATGCCTGAAATGCCATCATTTTCAGCTAACAACCCCAATGCTCTCAGTTAATTAGTAGCCCATTTCATAGATATGCGTGCAGCCCTACACATAGCTTCCATAGGCTTAAACCAACATCAACTGTTTGCTGTAAACTGAGAATTACCAATAGTAAATACATGCTTCATTTCATCAAGAGGCGAGTACACCCACTGAACAACACTACTATAGCCCCGCATTACAACAGTGCTTAATGAAAATCCAGGTCTTTGAATTCCCTTGCATTTGGAACCAAAGGAGACTCTCGAAGCATATCCTGATTTCTAAGATGATTAACACAAACAGTAAGAAATTGGACTGCTTTTCTCCCATCCTTGCTTCTGACTCTTGCTTAAGCAGAACCATCATCAAGCACCTACGTACACTTGTAATATAGGACTGTCCCAAAATCATTGCATATGAGGAATTATCTTACACAAAGAAATGTTGCTCTTCCTGTACATCTCCAATCATCACTTTTACATTAGGACATGCAGCATAGAGCTCCCTTGAAGAATTATTTGCAGCCCTCATTCGCCAACCATGATCAGTGTCTACAGGCCATGCACCATTTTCATACAATCCCTACTCAATGACATTTATCTCAGACCCATGGTCAAGTAAAGCAACACAAGGAGTTTCACGTTCCCCTATTTTCACTACCATTTCAGTGGTAGCTCTAGCCCAATGATTTCTTGTGTAGTGACTTCGAGGAATAAATCCTAGAGTCTCTTCTCCATATTGTTGCATTTTCCTTACTCCACCATGCATATTGCTACAAGACAATGCATTTTCAGCCACTTTCTTCTCTTTTCCACATGCTGTCCATTGATTAGTAGCATCCTGCATAGACAATCATGTACTTACTTCATGCTCATATTCAGCCCGAATACCCAACAAACCAGTTTCCTCTTCAAAATGCAGCAATGCACTAGTAGTATCACCAAGAAACTGATGCTTCCTTTTAATTATTTCAATGATCTCATCATGAAATTCTCGCTTGGCAATGCTAAGCACCTCTCCCAAGGTAAATTCCACCTGACTGTTTAAGATCCGTTCTTCAAGAACGTTCTTAAGATCTGTGGCTGTCTCAATGTCAGATTGCAACTTATATCCTGGCTGCTTGCCCTTCTTTTTGCCCTCTTGTTTGTTATCTTGTTTTTGCTCCTGACGGACCTCTTCCATAACATGCTCAATCATAGAAATATATTTAAACAAAAATAACAAGTCAAGCATATATATGCTCATTAGTTTCTCAGTCAAAGCCATGTTTTGATATTACTTTGACATGAAGTAGGTCCCATTTTTAAGTCTATTTCCAAGTAGTTAGTAAGGGTTTCAAGGACAATTTTAATTAGATAGTATTACCTAATTATAACAGGTTAAAACCTCAACCCTTTGACATGTATTAGGTTCCACTTTTAAGTTAGCTAATAGCCTAAGTCTATTATCAAGTAGCTAGCAAGGTTTTGAAGGATAATTTTTACTAGATAGTATTCTTCAATATACTTGCCTAAATGAGCACTTGCATGCACTCATAGTGGAGCAAGTCCTTGCTCTTCCTCACTCTTACTTGATAACACTCTCTTCTATACAAGATCCTCTTGTTATGCAGGATCATCTTTCCTCACCTCCAATGGTGAGAAAAATGCACACGCTTTAGATTAGAAAACCTTGTGTGCATAGTGTAGATATAACCATATGTTATAATTTGCACATACTTTCAAATGGAGATATCTAACACACTCTTTTCCATAATTGTATTGGACAATGATAGCCCTTTCATTCAACTCCTAAAGTGTGCTACTAGTATTGGTGAGGGACCACCCAGATTGCTTGGTGTGGTAGTGAGAAATTTTCATGATGGCCTATTTCTATTGAGGGTTTCCTTGAGAACCCATTGATGGCGATGGGCTTCTCATACAACCAAAACAATATCCTAAGCATCTTTTAACATGACCTCTCTTCGGAGGCCTATGGTGTCCATAACTATTGCTACCCTCCTAGGATGGATCCACTGATTGGGTTGATGGAGTGGAATAAGAGCTTTGGATCACAAATCAAATTCACATTGGAGCACGCAATGTTAAAATGCATGATGTAATTAGACTTTATGCAAACAATGCATGGGAACCTACCTATGGACTTGTTAATGTTGAAAGGGTTGTCATAAGAGTCTATATTGTCATTTGTGCAAGACCGAGGACTATTTATATACTCCCATATCTCATTTGGCAATGGGGGATCCTCAAAGAAGGCTATATTTTCACCATACGTTAATCACATGTTTCCTTAGCCCTTTTAGTATGAAGTTTGACATTCTAAGATGAGGATCTTGGCCAAATCAACTTGTTCAATTACATGAATAGAAACATCTATAAAAACATAACATATATAGGATTAGCGGCCTTCATTTTTAAGGATGGTGTTTGTTATGGCCTCCAAGACCACAACAAGAACACATAAAAACACCAAACTACATGAAATTATCTTGTTGCTACTTGCAAAAAATAACTTCATGAATCAATTCATGGCCATGTTAGGCATTTAATATTCAAGAATGATATGCATAAATGAAATACATATTATAATCATTAACACAAAGTTACTATCCTGAAAAATATAATGTAGTGTACTGCCATCACGACCATTCCTAATTAAATAACTTGAAGTATATATAATTACTATTCAAGAGACCAACACAAGTAGATAGAACAAGACATCAACTACCATATTTTGGCATTGTCTTGAAAAATTTTGCATTTTCGATCATGTAGAATATAAAAGGTTACAACTTCTTGAATCACAAGACAAATGCTTGAACTTCAAGTGAGCATCATATGAAATATAGTCACTTTACACATGTTGATACTGATACGTGCATGCAGATAAGTACTAAGGTATAAAAGTACTAAATAGATGATGGAATCAGAGCCTTAACACCTGGCACAGCCTAGTGGATGACTAGGACAGTTAGGACTCGAACCCAGGAGCATGTAGCTAACTATCAAAAAGCATGAAAATTGATTATCATGAAAATTAACTCAGAGAACACAATTATGCCTTTCTAGAGGCCTTGCACCCCTTGACAAGCCACATTAAGCAGTAGTGAGAGTAGAGCCCCTCTAGGATACTCAAAGCCCTCTGGTGCAATTGCATAACTAGTCCTAAAAGTTAGTGAAATGAATTAAAAACCGTAATGATGAAAACAAAAAAGTACAATAGCGATAAAAGTTAAAGAGTTCTAAAGACATAAAGGATAATATCCGTGTATGAGGACATCTACACAACTAAATCATTAGCGCTATGCACTATAGCAGTATCATGATTCCTAGCACTAAACTCTTGATTACCTTCATGAATCACCTTTGCAAATACATCTTCTTTGTTAACAAACTTAAAATCCTTTTGCTACAATAATGATTCCACATAATCCTCACTTTGTCTTTTTGCTTCCAAAGCATTTTCCAACTTAGCATTCAAGTTCATACACCTAGTCTCTAACTCAGTCACCCTTTGAGCCATTGCATGTTTCTCTTGCACCAATGCATCATGTTTTGCTAAAACAAAGATATATTTAAGCATGTTATATGGCGCGGATATCACACCATCAAATTTCTCAACAACCAACTGCCATGCATTTTTAACATCACTCAACAAAGCATTTATGATATCTTCAACTTTAGACTTCAATACCACAGAGGCATCTATATCAACCTCCACATTCTCCAAGATTCACTGCTCCACCTCGTGAAGAGGTTGGAATCTCTCTAATAGCAAATTATATTCCACTTGCAGATTTTCATACATTTCCATGAAAGTTTCCATCTTTGCCAGGCATTTACCTTGAAGCTCATTTGTCCATCTTTCAAACAAGGCAATAGACATTTTATTCTTATTTGTCAACTGCTACATTTTTGCAATTTTCTAAACATGTGGCAATTCCAATGAGTCATACTCAATTTATTTGATCTGCAACTATTTAGATGAATCCTTTGATTTCTTTTGTTGAACATGTAACTGAACTTGCAATTGTTTTACTCTAGTTGCAGTCTGAACATTATCTTGATCATACGATGAAAATAAGTCGTCACTTTCTACATTACACCCATTGCATCAAAGACACTACCAACAATCAAATCATCAATTTGAGAAGGCATAGAAGTAGATGGAGCATTTGCTACATAAGCAGCCACATGCTCATCAACCAATGTATCCTTTGCATGAACTTGAGCATCAACAGAAACATCCTAATATTTTTCGTCCGATGTATGCATACTCTAAAGCCATATTCTACCAATTTTTTGCTTTTTCTAAGAATATATGTGACCTTTAGTTTTAGAGGTATCAACATTACACACATCTTGGTTATCCTCTTCACAAATTCCAAAGCAATTTGTCGTGCATAGGCCTCATCATAATCCACCTGAAGCAAATCCTTATATATGGCTTGCATATCTTTATCACCATCAAAGAGATCATCAACATCTTTAGCATGATCTAAACCATTAGTTTTAGCATCTAGCTCAATTGTATCATGTGAGAAAGAAGATGGATTCATCTTGAACAAATAGTCTTCAATTAATTCAGGATATTGAGACCTGGAAAATTCGTACAATCTTGCCAAAAAACATCCCATCCTAGATTTATGAAAGACGTTCTTGGATTTCGATACCTTAATATCAGTCATTAAATGCTCATGCAACAAACTGACCCAGTCAGGCATTCCATGATTTTCAGCATAATAAATGATCATGTATGTCTCCCTAGCAATAATGTTGGTCTTTATGAACATCATAAAGTGTTCCATGAACCTCCTTAACTACAATTTTTGAATTGCATCTATCCATTTCAAAATGTGTACATTCGTGGGTTCTGCAAGGTCACCAAAAGTCGGATGCATTTGTTCTTTCAAATACCACCATGATGTCGGATTGTCATTCATAAGAAGAGAAAAAACACAACTGACTATTGTTGTAGTCAATTCAATACGTCCTGCAATTTTGCCGTCCGACTGTCTTAACATGTCCAACTCCATTGATGCATGCACATTTGCAACCCATCTATCCCATGGCAAATGGGTATATGCATATAAGACAATTTTCTCTAGCCATATTCGATGGACATCCTCTTAAACATTAATAACCAAAGTTGAATCAACAAAAGGAGTACCTATAGCACTCGAGCTAGAAAGATGAACTGCATGCAATGGTGTCGTATCATTTTCCTTGAAATGAGTAGACTTGTCATCATGGGCCACATTGAACTCATCTTCATCATCATCATCATCCGAGTCAGTGCATTTTGACGTGCTGAAGTGCATTGTATATGAGTCACAGTGGGTGAACAGGTCGAGTTGTGGAAGACGATGGGGAGAAAGATGAGAAAATTAAAAAACCTATCTCATGGTCCATTTGAATGTAGAAGTCTAAGTCCTCATTGAGTTCAACTCCTTTTGTAACATTGTCACATCATGATCATGAACTCGTGACCTTTCACACATGTAACCGTCCTTAACTAATTCCTTTGTCCCAATTGGAATAATTAGATTAATAGTGAAATAATAAGGTTAAACAAGCCTTTTAAGTCTAGATCCATTGACTATAGGTTTCAGAACATTACCTTGCAAATCCTTTAATATAAATGTGCCACGTCCAAGGTCTTTACAAATTATAAATGGCCCTATATATCGAAGCTTCAACTTATCAAAAAATTTGCCAAGTTGGGAATTATAAACCACAACCTAGTCCCCTTCTTCAAAATTTTTCTTTTCAATGTGCCTATTCACCCAAGCTGCTTGTCTCCACCACTACTATGGGGTAACTCTTGAAATATAGGTAGCTAACATCGTCCTCCTCTAGCTTCAAGAGCTGTTCCAACCTATGTTGTGGGGACTTTTTAGGATCCAGTTTGTATTCTATAGCAACTCTCAAACTTGGAACCACAAAATCCATAGGCACCATAGCCTCTAATCCATATACTATCCCTAAAAGGTGTAAGTCCCGTTGTTAGTTTATATGTAGTCCGGAAAGCCCACAATACATAATCCAACTTTTCATCCCAATCTTTCCCATTGTCCTCAACTATTTTCTTGAGAATACGGAGCAAAATCTTGTTGGAGCTCTCTACTTGCCCATTAGCTTGCACAGGTGATAAGGAGAAAACTTATTATGCAATATCATGTGCCTAACTGTTAGTTGCTGAATAATGTGATTTAAAAATGTTTACCCCTATCATTGAACAACTCTATAGGGGATCCAAACTTGGTCACGATGTTAGAATATAAAAATCTGGCCACATTAGGGTTGCTATATTGTCATTCTGGGCTTGAACCTCCACCTACTTTGTGTAATAGTTAGTGCAAACCAAGACATACTGACTACTTGTCCTTTTAGCATAGTTGGCTTGATAGGTCCAACAAAATGAACCCCACATTTCTGAAATGGCTCAAGCGATAGTGTAGGATGATCCTATATGATTATCCTTGTCAACCGAATGACCCTCCTTCAAACATTGTAGACATTCTTTGGCATATTGATGGGCATTCCTCAAGATAGTAGGCCACCACAATCTTGCATGCAATATTTTCTTACCTATAATTTCTCTAGAAAAATGACCACCTAACACTTCAAAATGAGCATCATAAAGGATCGCTCGCTATCAATATTCAGGAACACACATTCTCAAGACATTATCAACTCCTCTCTTGTATAATGTATTCATAATAACCTAAATGATCTACTCTTCAATGCTAACTTCCTTCTTTGATCTACTGTAAGGTATACCGGCATAACCCCTTCTTGCAGGAAATGTAACAACTAGTCATAATATGAATCAGGGTCTACTACCTGAACTTCAAAAAGTTCACCATCAGGATGCTAATCGGAAACTCCTAATTTTGCATAAGATAATCAACCACTGCATGTTCTTTTCCAGGAATATGAATAGCCTTGAAATCAAACTCTTACAACAACAATATCATCTAGCCAATCTGCCCGTTTAACTGAGGTTTATTAATCAAAAACAAAAAATCTTGTGGTCCACATGAAATATCACTTGATTACCTATCAAGTAATGTCTAAATTTCTGTATAGAGAAAACCATACCAAGTGCTTCTCTCTTTGTGTGACTGAATAATTCTTTTCAGCATCACTCAATTTCTACTTGCATAATAAATTGGTCTAAACCATCTAGGTACCTTATCTTGTGTAAGCACTACCCCCATAGCAAGATCAGAGGCATCCACAAATACAAGTAACAGTAGGTCCCATATAGGAGGCTTTAATATTGGGGCCACCACTAACATTTTGTTGAGAATGTTAAAAGATTTTTCTTGATCTGTCCTCCAAACAAATTGCATGTCCTTCTTGGTTAAAGTGGTAAGGGGAAAACACATATGTGACAAGTACCTCAAGTACTTGCTATGCCATTTCACTTAACCCACAAATCTCATGACTTCCTACACATTAGTTGGAGCTTTAGCCTTATAAACCACTGCTATTTTTCTTGGATCTATAGCCATGCCTTCTTAAGATAAAATATGGCCCAAAAGTACTCACCTCTTTCTTGCAAAAATAGTCTTGAACGAGTTTAGAGACATTCCAAATCTCTTACACCTTTCAAAGCATAGCTTGAGGTGCTTCAAATGCTCCCTCATGCTGCCAAAAACATAGAAATCATCAATAAATACTCTCATAAAGGTTGTCAAATATAGCTCAAAAGTCTTGTGGGCTGCTCCTTAAACCTTAGGAGGTTCATTCTTCAAGCCAAAATTCATGCCCGTAAAATAGGTTCCCCACCCTGTAATGAAAGCAGTTTTATCCATATCCTTTGGATGCATCTTGATTTGATTGTAGCCTAAAAAACCATCTAGAAAGCTATACACCTCATGTCCTACTACATCATCAAGCAAGGAATCTATACAAGGTATCGGGAAAGGATCAATAATAGTGGTTGCATTCAATTTCCTATAATCCACACACACCCTAAAAAAGGCATCGAGAAAGATTCACTAATAGTAGCTACATTCAATTTCCTATAACACACACACACACACGCACACACACACACACACACACACACACACACACACACACACACACACACACACACACACACACACACACACACACACACACACACACACACACACACACACACACACACACACACACACACACACACACACACACACACACACACACACACACACCCTAATCATCTTGTTCTTCTTAGATACTGTTACAATGGGAGATAACCAAGTTAATTTATTAATAAGCTTGATAAAGTCAACCCTGAACAACTTGTCAATTTCTTCCTTGACTTGCTTAGCATAATTGGGATTCGTTCTATATCTCTTTTGAATAATTGGCTTAGCATCCTTCTTAAGATTGATCCTATGTTGAGGATCAAACCCCTTCATGTCTGTATAGTCCCAAGCAAAGATATCTTGAAACTTTTGACATAACTTGATAAGATTATTCTTGAAAGTTTCCTCCCCACATTGATGCTTACCTTTATGAGTTTAGTCTCTCCTTGCTCATTTAGGTTGACCTCCTGAACTTCATCTTCAACTACTCTTGCATATCTTCTCATAGTATACTCATACCTCTACTTAGCTTGAATAATGGCCTTTTGTCCTTCCTCACATCAAGGTTGTCCATACCCTTAGAAACCTTACACTATTGATTTTTAGGTCCTAATTCTCGAATTAATTTAAACTCCTCATTTCTTAGGTTCTCTTGAAATTCAAGCTGCTCTTAATCCTTAAGAAGTCCACATGAATGCTGTCCTAACTAGCTTTGATATGCAATTCGAACAGTTTGCTATTCCAAAACTATATTTCCTCCAGTTATGGAAGAATCTTGATACTCTTGAATGATGCCAATAATATCCATCTCAAACATTGGGACCACAAAGGATTTTCTTATAGGAACAATTCTTCCTCATCATCTTTCACTTCATCTACAAGATTAATAGTTTGAGCTACCACATATCTAGCAGAACTCTTTAAGGTTACCTTGTTAATTGTGGATAATCTAATCTCCTTGAGACCCTTGGGGATACATACATAATCATTTCCACAATCATGCTTCAACTTGGCTAAAAGATTTACGAAATTAAAGAAAAGGGATAGGGTAGTGATCCTGTTGGGTGCCAAACGTCAAGGGAAAACGAGTGAACCAATCGAGGGACCAGCCAAGGTCAAGGAGGTAAACCTAGCCAAGGAAGGGGAGACACCCCGACCGGTCTTCATTGCCGATGACTTGACTGAGGAAGAGGAAACGAGTCTTGTTGCTCTCTTGCGAGAGTACATAGATGTATTCGCTTGGTCCTTAGAAGAGCTTAAGGGGGTAGATCCGAGTGTAGTGACTCATAACATACCCATGACACCAGATGCTATGCCAGTTAAGCAGTGACCGTACCCTATGAATCCAAAACACGCTCATGCGGTCAAGGAAGAGATTGACAAGCTGATGAGAGCAGGATTCATTTACGAAATTGAGCACATGGACTGGGTATCGCCCATAGTCATTGTCATGAAGAAGAACAGAAAAATCAGAGTGTGGTCAATTACAAGAAGGTGAACGCTGCTACTAAGAGGGACAACTATCCATTGTCGTACACCGAGCACATGCTTGAAAGAGTGGCTGGCAAGGAAGTCTATAGTTTTTTGGATGGCTTCTTGGGATACAATCAGGTGCAAGTGCATCTTGCCGACATGCATAAGACTGCCTTTGCCACTGAGTGGGGCGTCTTTGCTTACATAGTCATGCCCTTCGGGTTGACTAATGCCCCTGCCACCTTCCAACGCCTCATGTGTGCCATATTTAAAGACATGCTTCGCAAAGAGTTGGAAGTCTTCATAGATGACTTGTGTGTTCACTCGACCTGGAGAGAACACTTAGACAAACTTCGAGCAGTCTTTGAGCGGTGTCGCCTATATTGTCTCTCCCTGAACCCCTTAAAGTGCCAATTTTGGGTGAAGCATGGATGCATCATCCTAGGGCACGTGGTGTCAAAGAATGGCATTGCCATTGACTTCTCGAAAGTCAGGGTTATTGTTGATCTTCCGCCCCCAATCAACTATAGGGGAGTTCAATGCTTCTTAGGCCATACGGGATACTATTAGCGGTTTGTGTTGAATTACGCGTTGATTGCCAGACCCTTATACAAGTTGCTAATTGTCTTTGAATGGACTGAAGCATGCCAACGAGCATATGAAGAGTTGAAGAAGGCTCTAACCACATCACCGATTCTACGAGCCCCAGATTGGACCATTACCTTCCACGTGCATATTGATGCCTCGAAATTTGCTGTGGGGACAGTGTTGTGCCAACCTGGCGAACACAACCTGGACTACCCAGTGAGCTTTGCTAGTAGACAACTCACTGAGATGGAAATGAATTACTCGACGACATAGAGAGAGGGCTTGGCCATGGTGTTTGCTGTGAAGAAAGTCTGGCATTATCTATTGGCTACACCCTTTACCTTCTTTGTGGACCATCAAGCCTTGCTATATCTAGTGAATAAACCTTGCGCTATAGGATGCATAGCTCGGTGGCTCCTTCTGCTTTTGGAGTTTGACTTCTCCGTGGTTGTACGAAAAGGAAAACAACACTACATGGCTGACCATATGTCACGCATCCCCATGGGAGAGGCCGCTAGAGAAGGCATGGCCGATGAATTGCCAGACTCCCATCTCTTTAACCTTTCCAGCGAGAGAGATTTATTTAAGGCTGATCTAATGCTATATTGGGCAAATGACATAGTCCAAGTGCTTGAGCACGGACTGCCTAAGCGATTGATAGAAAAGGCAAGACTTAGGCAACTCATCCTCAAGATCCAACCCTACTAGTTGATAGCATGCCAGTTATATCGACTAGGGCAAGATGGACTGCTGCGTAGATGCATGTGTGAGCATGAGATGCACGATATGCTCTCAGAGGTGCACAATGGAATCACTAATGGGCACTTTAGCAGAGACATGACAGCCCGCAAGGTGCTGCAGTCTCAACTATGGTGGCCAACACTGTTTCGTGATGCATCATGATTCGTTAAGCATTGTGACGAGTGTTAGCGAACAAAGGTCCTGATTTGCAAGGATCAAATGGAGTTGACCTCAATCATTGCATAAAAACCCTTCGAAAAATAGGGAATTGACTTCATAAGACCCATCAGCCCAGCTGCACAGTATTCATAGGCTAGACACATGGTGCGCAGATCGGATGCTGTACGCTTGCGTAGTGAATGACGGAAGGTCCCCAAGAACAATAGAACTCTACTTTTTGCACAAAATTCAATGTAAAAAGCATGAACGACATGAACAAGAGACCAATTGGGTGCAATCTCCCCCCATGCCTTGTGTGAGCGCTCCACAAAGCATGTATTTTATGTATTATTCATCTTCAAGCTCAAATAATAGCCCAAATTACAAAATAGCAAGCTTTTAGCTTTTGAGTTTGCTTTAACACAAAATAGGAATAAAGCTTACGGACGGTGCCCAAAGAGTCTGGCATGCCCAATACAATGTCCAAGTAGAAATAACATAATCGTGCGCCCATGGGTATACAAAATAATAATAAATATCCAACGCCTCAATAAATAGACGTGACAAAATATAGGCGCCATGACTAAGGTATGCGCCCATCAAAATATAATCAATAAATCGAATACTCGCTATCCTCCAATGCTTTCCTCCGCCACTGCTGCTATCTCTACACATCAACTGAAGCATTCACAATCGTTAGTAAAATAATACAATTAAACCGACAAAAGTGAATACCTAGCAGTCTTCAGCTACATAAATAAATCAACTGGTTAGAAATACATCCTCACCTTAATTTATTACGAGTGTGCACTCTAAACTCATAAACGTTTATTAATTTAATATGCATTTTGCAGAATCACCCGCTATGGAATCACCCATGTACACACTAAATCAATGAAACGCCCGCAAAGGACAGGCGTCCCCATCAACTTCTCGCACAAAGAATCCACTTTGTGTATGAGCCCGGGTCATCAAAGTTTACGGAATCCACCGTAAAACCTCACGGAATCCACCGTGGCACGAAATCCACCGTGAAATATGCCTCCTGGCATCATACCCCCGGGGTGGGATAGCAATTGACCTCAATTGCTATTAGCTCAATGTGGAGCTAACAAAGTGGGGAAAGCATTTAAGTCTCTAGCGTGCATCCATTGTGCTTCTTCTACAGGATGGTTCTTAAATTTAACTAGATATCTAGAATATCTTCGGCCAGTTCTAGTGGTCAGTCAGTATCTATGATAGCTTCAGGTTCAAGTATTTCAGTCTCTTCCTCTAACAAAGGTGGGTTTTCATAAACAGGGTGTACAGGTAATTGGCCTTTAAAGGGTCTTAATAAATTAATGTGAAATGTGTTGTGAATTTTCCAGTGAGGTGGTAATTCTATCTTGAATGCATTGTCATTAATTTTATGAATGATCCTAAATGGTCCATAGAATTTAGGGGCTAATTTCACAACTGGGTGTCTATCTACACTTTGTAGTCTACGTTTTTCTATTCTCAACCAAATAGTAGGGTGAGAGCATGGAAGAGATGAAGAAGAGAGCTAAGGAATGGGTAGGGCAAAATGAAAGAAGGGTGAAGACACTGGCGCGGTGCTTAGCTCTTGTAGAGAAAGAGAAGATCCTTGCAGAGAGCAAAGCTAAAGCCACCCAGGTTGCCTTTAATACCTAGCAAAAGGCCTTCCTAGATACACTGATGGACACCACCCGCCTAGAAGAAGGAGAGTCATTGGAGGTGGTTAAGAAGAAACTTAGTATCGCACGTAGAGCTCTACACGCAAGGCTGCATATGCCACCCCAACCTGTGGAGGTTAAGCTAAGCCTGGATGATCAACGAAATTATCTGTTATTACTGGCCGACCTAACCCCCCAGGAAATTGATGCGATAGGGTTTGAAGAAGGAACACAACAAGGAGACCAGCAAGGGGATGAAGCTGAACTTCAATTTGATATGGGAAGGTTTAGAGAAGAGGTGATCTCATAGCCCCCCTCACTGCTATCGGAGGGGTTTTTGTCGAAAGGTCGAAACCACCAGGGATCAGAAGTAGAAGGAAGTAGAGATAGGAGATGGAAGAGAAGATAGAGAATACCCAAGTGGTAAACACTACAAAGACAAATCACAATGAATTGAATCAATATGTATTGAAAGAACCTGGAATCTTCACACTACTCAGAAGCAATATCCAGGCATTAGATCTCTTGGAGCTTCTTCGTAGAACAAAACGTGCATAAAAATTACAGCTCCTTCTCTACTGCTCGGAACCCAAGTCTGATGGCTCCGTTGGCTCTAAAAGGGGGGGGGTTAAACTTCAGGACGCCTGCTCACAGATCTCCTAGATCACTCCTTTTTCTTTTAGTTTAATCTGCAGTTTTCAGCCTGTTTACAGCGATCGCGATGCGTGCGATTTCGTCAATCTGTCCCTCTTGTGAAAATCCCCTAATTGGCTGAAAAAGTAAATATCTTTTTGCATGCCATCCTAATCTAGAAGCTTTTTCTAACTTTTTTGGATTTTTACAATAAATAATATAAAAAATAGATTAAAATTATCCAAAATCTAGTATTTTCGGATAATCCATGCAACTCACACTAGTATTAATGGCTCAGATCACATTGACTCTCTAGATCAATAAAGAAGTCGGATGATGATGCATTCCATACTTTTCCATATTGTGTCCTCATAACATCACGAGATCCACCCCCTCTGAACCTGTACATCCTCCGGTATGCGCCAAAATCCTAGTTGTCACCGGATTTTGAGTCCTCCTCATCCTCTGCAACCATATCCTTTACTTCTTCATCTTCCATATCTTCCTGGTGGCTAGCCCCTGTATCAAGACCACTATTTTCTTCCAATTTTGGCAACTCATAGGTGGTAGATTCCCACCTTTTGAATAATTTGATTCTTTTCCCTACTATCAGAAGTTTGATGACTGTCCCATCCAGCTCATTTATTTCATAAGTAGCATTATCAAACACATGTCTTACCACCTAGAGTCCAAACCATCTTTTGGAAACTTTACGCATGGCACTATGCTGGTTATCTAAGCTGCTATCATAAACCAATACCCAATCCCCATCTTGTATGGTTCTTGGTCTCAGTCTACGTCTTTTGTCAAACTGTTTCTTATTCTATATCCTTGCTACCCTTAACTTTGCAGTTGCTGCCTCTATGTCTTTTGTCTTTCTTTCCAACTGTCTTATGCATAAGGCCAACAACTTCTCTCGATTCAACTCCTCCTCCCAAGGTAACACACTCCATGTGATTGTCATCTCTTCTATCGGCATGATAATTTTTTGACCATACATCAGTTCTGCAGGCATATATCCTGTAGCAGCACTATGAGTTGTTCTGTCGGCCCACAAAGCATAAGGGAGCAATCATGCCCACTCTTTTACCTTCTCTCCACATGCTTTTGCCAATGCCTTCACAATAGGTGGGTGACCTCTGTCACTTTTTCCATTTCCTTCAGGGTTATAGGCTAAAGTTAAAGCAAGCTTTATCCCCAACCGTGCAAAGAAATCATGAGCTTCATCTACATTCGACTCACCCCTATCTGCTGTAATTTTTCCCACACAGCCATACCGACAAAAGATCTCTTCTAAGAGAAAAGTGCATACGGCATTTGTTGTCTTAGTACGTAGAGCTCTCCCTTCCTCTTGATTAGTCAAGTCTTCATGGGCAAGCACAAGATATCTCATTTGCCAAATACCTGTAGGGATCGTGACTAAATCCACCACCCACTTAAAATGAAGAGACAATGGATATGTGGGTTGCAATCCATCCTGATGTCTCACAGATGAATACATTTGACATGTCGTACATGTTTCCACAAAGTGAGCAACATCCTTATACATACCCTGCCACCAATATCTTTCTTTGATCTTTGCAAAAGTACCCCAAACACCTCTATGACCAGCACATAAGCTTTCATGAAATTCTTGCATAACAGTTACTTGTGAAGCTCTATCACCCAAAACTCGCAATGGCATACCCTATTTCTTTTTAGCATATTTCCATAAGTATCCATCTTTTAAGAAAAATCCATAGGCTTTCCTCTTGATCTTCTTAAACTCCTCATCTGACCATTCATCTCTCTTTGTTAATGTACTGAGATATTGACCAATTCTCAGCCACTCTCCTGCATATTTGTCTTCCAGAAACACTTCTACACAAGATGCAAAACATCCAAAGTGTCTTCACTTTGTTCTCCAAGCTTCTGTTAATGCTGTAGCAACACCTTGCATTGCTAAATTCACTCTTGCAACATCGTTTTTAGCCATAAGAAATTCATCTTCTTCCTCCTCATCTATCATCCCATATTCATTCTCATAACGTGCTCGAGATAACATGTCTGCCACTAGGTTATCCCTTCCTACAATATGCTGAAATTCAGGGTTCAAAGATTTGATGTATGCAATCCATCGGAGTATAGCAATGTCCGGAGTAGTACAACTAGTAATCATACCCAATACCGGCAAACAATCGGTCTCAATGACTACATGAGCACCCATAAAATACTCCTTATCACATTTAAGGGCTGTCACAATTCCCCATAATTCTCTTTTAACCTGTGGATATCTTCTCTGTCGTTTAGTCAATACTTTAGCACCAAAGCGAATTGCATATCTTTGTCCTTCCTCATTATCTTGCCCAATTTCCCATCCAATCCCGATTGGGCTTGTATCAACAATAATAATGATAGGCTTTCCATGTGAATAGTCAGCCTTTCTCAATGTAGGAGCGGATTTTAAGAGTTGCTTCAATTTCTTCATTGCTTTCTGATGCTTCCTTTTCCAATGAAATTTCTGACCTTTCCTTAGAAGCTAATAAAGAACATTGGCTACATGTGCAAAGAGAGGAATCCATATCAAATAGAACACACATGCACCCAATCTACGCACCTTTGATACATTCGTGCATACATCTTGCATTCTATCAATCCCATCTATTTTTACTGGTGATGGCCTTCACCCATAAGGCCCACACATATGTCCAACAATCAAAACCTCTTCAACTCCAAAGATAGACTTTTGTCCAGAAATAGTTAAATGCACCTCTTCTAGATGTGTCAAAATCCTCTCACAATCCACAATATGGTATGCAACAAACTGTCTGCATCCATCTCCTCATTATTTTCATCCACTGCACACCCTTTGATTGGAACATCATCCAAGAAGGGCATAGTCAATTGTGGTATAAAATCCCTGAGTACCCTATTCATAGCATTTGTCATGTGTGCCACTGAGTTTGTTGCACCTTGTGGGAGAGTACACATCCGTACTAACCCCAAAGGAGTCCTCGTGGTTGTGATATCCCTGTTTTCAATTGCAAGCTGAAACCGGTCATAACCCGAGTAAAGATCACCCAAAGAATAGATCACTCTGCCTGCAAAAGCCTCTGCAACTTCATCAACCACAGGACTTGCACCCACATTTCTTATGGGGTCACTTTATTGACCGGTTTCATGTCTTGAATAAATCTCAAAGCCCCATTCTTTTTGGGCACAGTAAACCAATGATTTGAGTACGGGGCTAAAGAAGGCTCCAAGATCTTCATACAAATCTTTTCATTTAGCAAATCCATCAGCTTTGGCAAGTAAGCTTTAGGCACTGGAATAGGCCTCAAGTTCCATGGTACATGTGGCACAGTAAATATGACCATAGGAGAGACAACATTTGGATCCGCACAACCTATTTCACTTGGCTAAAAAAAAATGCCTTCCCATGTCTAGCCAGCATCCGCATAAAATAGTCTCTCTCAGCAGGCAAAAAAAACCCTTATGCACCAACTTTCAATTCCTGTAATGTTTTAGATGTAAACTGATGACCTATATCTTTAGGATCCCGTAAGCTTGGCTGCCTTGACACTTTTTCATACATACTCTCACTCTCTGGTGAAAGTGGCAAAGAAATTGGTTTCACCTTTTTGTCAAATGTCTTATACTTTGTCTCCACAAGTGCTTCAGCCCATTGTAATCCTTCTTGCTGAGCAAACAATGCTATAACATCATACATATCCAAAGAACATACTGACAACACTCTGTTTCCAGCCTCATTTTCTGCATGTATAGTTGCTAAAATTTCAGCCATAGTGTCAGTAATATTCAGCCCATAAAGATGCCTGAAATGCCATCATTTTCAGCTAACAACCCCAATGCTCTCAGTTTCTTAGTAGCCCATTTCATAGATATGCGTTCAGCCCTACACATAGCTTCCATAGGCTTAAACCAACATCAACTGTTTGCTGTAAACTGAGAATTACCAATAGTAAATACATGCTTCATTTCATCAAGAGGCGAGTACACCCACTGAACAACACTACTATAGCCCCGCATTATAATAGTGCTTAATGAAAATCCAGGTCTTTGAATTCCCTTGCATTTGGAACCAAAGGAGACTCTCGAAGCATATCCTGATTTCTAAGATGATTAACACAAACAGTAAGAAATTGGACTGCTTTTCTCCCATCCTTGCTTCTGACTCTTGCTTAAGCAGAACCATCATCAAGCACCTACGTACACTTGTAATATAGGACTGTCCCAAAATCATTGCATATGAGGAATTATCTTACACAAAGAAATGTTGCTCTTCCTGTACATCACCAATCATCACTTTTACATTAGGACATGCAGCATAGAGCTCCCTTGAAGAATTATTTGCAGCCCTCATTCGCCAACCATGATCAGTGTCTACAGGCCATGCACCATTTTCATACAATCCCTACTCAATGACATTTATCTCAGACCCATGGTCAAGTAAAGCAACACAAGGAGTTTCACGTTCCCCTATTTTCACTACCATTTCAGTGGTAGCTCTAGCCCAATGATTTCTTGTGTAGTGACTTCGAGGAATAAATCCTAGAGTCTCTTCTCCATATTGTTGCATTTTCCTTACTCCACCATGCATATTGCTACAAGACAATGCATTTTCAGCCACTTTCTTCTCTTTTTCACATGCTGTCCATTGATTAGTAGCATCCTGCATAGACAATCATGTACTTACTTCATGCTCATATTCAGCCCGAATACCCAACAAACCAGTTTCCTCTTCAAAATGCAGCAATGCACTAGTAGTATCACCAAGAAACTGATGCTTCCTTTTAATTATTTCAATGATCTCATCATGAAATTCTCGCTTGGCAATGCTAAGCACCTCTCCCAAGGTAAATTCCACCTGACTGTTTAAGATCCGTTCTTCAAGAACGTTCTTAAGATCTGTGGCTGTCTCAATGTCAGATTGCAACTTATATCCTGGCTGCTTGCCCTTCTTTTTTCCCTCTTGTTTGTTATCTTGTTTTTGCTCCTGATGGACCTCTTCCATAACATGCTCAATCATAGAAATATATTTAAACAAAAATAACAAGTCAAGCATATATATGCTCATTAGTTTCTCAGTCAAAGCCATGTTTTGATATTACTTTGACATGAAGTAGGTCCCACTTTTAAGTCTATTTCCAAGTAGTTAGTAAGGGTTTCAAGGACAATTTTAATTAGATAGTATTAGCTAATTGTAACAGGTTAAAACCTCAGCCCTTTGACATGTATTAGGCTCCACTTTTAAGTTAGCTAATAGCCTAAGTCTATTATCAAGTAGCTAGCAAGGTTTTGAAGCATAATTTTTACTAGATAGTATTCTTCAATATACTTGCCTAAATGAGCACTTGCATGCACTCATAGTGGAGCAAGTCCTTGCTCTTCCTCACTCTTACTTGATAACACTCTCTTCTATACAAGATCCTCTTGTTATGCAGGATCATCTTTCCTCACCTCCAATGGTGAGAAAAATGCACACGCTTTAGATTAGAAAACCTTGTGTGCATAGTGTAGATATAACCATATGTTATAATTTGCACATACTTTCAAATGGAGATATCTAACACACTCTTTTCCATAATTGTATTGGACAATGATAGCCCTTTCATTCAACTCCTAAGGTGTGCTACTAGTATTGGTGAGGGACCACCCAGATTGCTTGGTGTGGTAGTGAGAAATTTTCATGATGGCCTATTTCTATTGAGGGTTTCCTTGAGAACCCATTGATGGCGATGGGCTTCTCATACAACCAAAACAATATCCTAAGCATCTTTTAACATGACCTCTCTTCGGAGGCCTATGGTGTCCATAACTATTGCTACCCTCCTAGGATGGATCCACTGATTGGGTTGATGGAGTGGAATAAGAGCTTTGGATCACAAATCAAATTCACATTGGAGCACGCAATGTTAAAATGCATGATGTAATTAGACTTTATGCAAACAATGCATGGGAACCTACCTATGGACTTGTTAATGTTGAAAGGGTTGTCATAAGAGTCTATATTGTCATTTGTGCAAGACCGAGGACTATTTATATACTCCCATATCTCATTTGGCAATGGGGGATCCTCAAAGAAGGCTATATTTTCACCATACGTTAATCACATGTTTCCTTAGCCCTTTTAGTATCAAGTTTGACATTCTAAGATGAGGATCTTGGCCAAATCAACTTGTTCAATTACATGAATAGAAACATCTATAAAAACATAACATATATAGGATTAGTGGCATTTATCTATATAAAGTATACCCCAATCTAATAACATACAATAGTATATGCCAATGTATAGCCTAGCCTATGCCTACATATAGTTTAGTCTATGATTGTCTCTAACCTAGCCTATGCCTACACCTACCTTAGCTTGCACATACTAGTGTGTGCCTGCCTCCACCTTATCATATGCCTATGTAGGTATGGCTAAGCATAGGATAGGTATAGGCTAAGCATAGACTTGGCATAGGCATGGGCTAAGCACATGCTAGCCATAATCATAGGCCAAGCTAGGCATGGCATAGGATAATTGGCTAAGCATAACATAGGTATAGGGTAGGTATAGGCTAAGCATAGACTAGGCATAGGCATAGGCTAGCCATAAGCATAGGCTAGACTAGGGCATGGCATAGGATAAGTGGTCTAAACCTCTTCGTATATTACTCATCACTACCTAACCATCACACGTCTTTGTAATGAAAGTGTCTCTAAGTGTTCTATCCATCTTGCACAATAGTAAGTGCAGCTCTCACCTTTTTAAAAGAAATTATTTTTACCCTCAAGTAATACATGGACAAATTGCAAATGCATCTCACGAATGAATGGTGCCTAAAATGATACAACAAATCCTTCAAACTTTACATTGGTTTACACAAATTAATTTTGGCAACCTTGATTGCCTCCCTGCTCTTCATATCTAGCTTCAAACTAGCCTTCTATAGATTACCTTCTCTAACACTAACAAAAATCATGTGTGGAATATAAAGATTTCTTTGATTACCAAGATGCGGCCTTCATTTTTAAGGATGGTGTTTGTTATGGCCTCCAAGACCACAACAAGAACACATAAAAACACCAAACTACATGAAATTATCTTGTTGCTACTTGCAAAAAATAACTTCATGAATCAATTCATGGCCATTTTAGGCATTTAATATTCAAGAATGATATGCATAAATGAAATACATATTATAATCATTAACACAAAATTACTATCCTGAAAAATATAATGTAGTGTACTGCCATCACGACCATTCCTAATTAAATAACTTGAAGTATATATAATTACTATTCAAAAGACCAACACAAGTAGATAGAACAAGACATCAACTACCATATTTTGGCATTGTCTTGAACAATTTCGCATTTTCGATCATGTAGAATATAAAAGGTTACAACTTCTTGAATCACAAGACAAACGCTTGAACTTCAAGTGAGCATCATATGAAATATAGTCACTTTACACATGTTGATACTGATACGTGCATGCATATAAGTACTAAGGTATAAAAGTACTAAATAGATGATGGAATCAGAGCCTTAACACCTGGCACAGCCTAGTGGATGACTAGGACAGTTAGGACTCGAACCCAGGAGCATGTAGCTAACTATCAAAAAGCACGAAAATTGATTATCATGAAAATTAACTCAGAGAACACAATTATGCCTTTCTAGAGGCCTTGCACCCCTTGACAAGCCACATTAAGCAGTAGTGAGAGTAGAGCCCCTCTAGGATACTCAAAGCCCTCTGGTGCAATTGCATAACTAGTCCTAAAAGTTAGTGAAATGAATTAAAAACCGTAATGATGAAAACAAAAAAGTACAATAGCAATAAAAGTTAAAGAGTTCTAAAGACATAAAGGATAATATCCGTGTATGAGGACATCTACACAACTAAATCATTAGCGCTATGCACTATAGCAGTATCATGCTTCCTAGCACTAAACTCTTGATTACCTTCATGAATCACCTTTGCAAATACATCTTCTTTGTTAACAAACTTAAAATCCTTTTGCTACAATAATGATTCCACATAATCCTCACTTTGTCTTTTTGCTTCCAAAGCATTTTCCAACTTAGCATTCAAGTTCATACACCTAGTCTCTAACTCAGTCACCCTTTGAGCCATTGCATGCTTCTCTTGCACCAATGCATCATGTTTTGCTAAAACAAAGATATATTTAAGCATGTTATATGGCGTGGATATCACACCATCAAATTTCTCAACAACCAACTGCCATGCATTTTTAACATCACTCAACAAAGCATTTATGATATCTTCAACTTTAGACTTCAATACCACAGAGGCATCTATATCAACCTCCACATTCTCGAAGATTCACTGCTCCACCTCGTGAAGAGGTTGGAATCTCTCTAATAGCAAATTATATTCCACTTGCAGATTTTCATACATTTCCATGAAAGTTTCCATCTTTGCTAGGCATTTACCTTGAAGCTCATTTGTCCATCTTTCAAACAAGGCAATAGACATTTTATTCTTATTTGTCAACTGCTACATTTTTGCGATTTTCTAAACATGTGGCAATTCCAATGAGTCATACTCAATTTATTTGATCTGCAACTATTTAGATGAATCCTTTGATTTCTTTTGTTGAACATGTAACTAAACTTGTAATTGTTTTACTCTAGTTGTAGTCTGAACATTATCTTGATCATACGATGAAAATAAGTTATCACTTTCTACATTACACCCATTGCATCAAAGACACTACCAACAATCAAATCATCAATTTGAGAAGGCATAGAAGTAGATGGAGCATTTGCTACATAAGCAGCCACATGCTCATCAACCAATGTATCCTTTGCATGAACTTGAGCATCAACAGAAACATCCTGATATTTTTCGTCCGATGTATGCATACTCTAAAGCCATATTCTACCAATTTTTTGCTTTTTCCAAGAATATATGTGACCTTTAGTTTTAGAGGTATCAACATTACACACATCTTGGTTATCCTCTTCACAAATTCCAAAGCAATTTGTCGTGCATAGGCCTCATCATAATCCACCTGAAGCAAATCCTTATATATGGCTTGCATATCTTTATCACCATCAAAGAGATCATCAACATCTTTAGCATGATCTAAACCATTAGTTTTAGCATCTAGCTCAATTGTATCATGTGAGAAAGAAGATGGATTCATCTTGAACAAATAGTCTTCAATTAATTCAGGATATTGAGACCTGGAAAATTCGTACAATCTTGCCAAAAAACATCCCATCCTAGATTTATGAAAGACGTTCTTGGATTTCGATACCTTAATATCAGTCATTAAATGCTCATGCAACAAACTGACCCAGTCAGGCATTCCATGATTTTCAGCATAATAAATGATCATGTATGTCTCCCTAGCAATAATGTTGGTCTTTATGAACATCATAAAGTGTTCCATGAACCTCCTTAACTACAATTTTTGAATTGCATCAATCCATTTCAAAATGTGTACATTCGTGGGTTCTGCAAGGTCACCAAAAGTCGGATGCATTTGTTCTTTCAAATACCACCATGATGTCGGATTGTCATTCATAAGAAGAGAAAAAACACAACTGAATATTGTTGTAGTCAATTCAATACGTCCTGCAATTTTGCCGTCCGACTGTCTTAACATGTCCAACTCCATTGATGCATGCACATTTGCAACCCATCTATCCCATGGCAAATGGGTATATGCATATAAGACAATTTTCTCTAGCCATATTCGATGGACATCCTCTTAAACATTAATAACCAAAGTTGAATCAACAAAAGGAGTACCTATAGCACTCGAGCTAGAAAGATGAACTGCATGCAATGGTGTCGTATCATTTTCCTTGAAATGAGTAGACTTGTCATCATGTGCCACATTGAACTCATCTTCATCATCATCACCATCCGAGTGAGTGCAATTTGACGTGCTGAAGTGCATTGTATATGAGTCACAGTGGGTGAACAGGTCGAGTTGTGGAAGACGATGGGGAGAAAGATGAGAAAATTAAAAAACCTATCTCATGGTCCATTTGAATGTAGAAGTCTAAGTCCTCATTGAGTTCAACTCCTTTTGTAACATTGTCACATCATGATCATGAACTCGTGACCTTTCACACATGTAACCGTCCTTAACTAATTCCTTTGTCCCAATTGGAATAATTAGATTAATAGTGAAATAATAAGGTTAAACAAGCCTTTTAAGTCTAGATCCATTGACTATAGGTTTCAAAACATTACCTTGCAAATCCTTTAATATAAATGTGCCACGTCCAAGGTCTTTACAAATTATAAATGGCCCTATATATCGAAGCTTCAACTTATCAAAAAATTTGCCAAGTTGGGAATTATAAACCACAACCTAGCCCCTTCTTCAAAATTTTTCTTTTCAATGTGCCTATTCACCCAAGCTGCTTGTCTCCACCACTACTATGGGATAACTCTTGAAATATAGGTAGCTAACATCGTCCTCCTCTAGCTTCAAGAGCTGTTCCAACCTATGTTGTGGGGACTTTTTAGGATCCAGCTTGTATTCTATAGCAACTCTCAAACTTGGAACCACAAAATCCATAGGCACCATAGCCTCTAATCCATATACTATCCCTAAAAGGTGTAAGTCCCGTTGTTAGTTTATATGTAGTTCGGAAAGCCCACAATACATAATCCAACTTTTCATCCCAATCTTTCCCATTGTCCTCAACTATTTTCTTGAGAATACGGAGCAAAATCTTGTTGGAGCTCTCTACTTGCCCATTAGCTTGCACAGGTGATAAGGAGAAAACTTATTATGCAATATCATGTGCCTAACTGTTAGTTGATGAATAATGTGATTTAAAAATGTTTACCCCTATCATTGAACAACTCTATAGGGGATCCAAACTTGGTCACGATGTTAGAATATAAAAATCTGGCCACATTGGGGTTGCTATATTGTCATTCTGGGCTTGAACCTCCACCTACTTTGTGTAATAGTTAGTGCAAACCAAGACATACTGATTACTTGTCCTTTTAGCATAGTTGGCTTGATAGGTCCAACAAAATGAACCCCACATTTCTGAAATGGCTCAAGCGATAGTGTAGGATGATCCTATATGATTATCCTTGTCAACCGAATGACTCTCCTTCAAACATTGTAGACATTCTTTGGCATATTGATGGGCATTCCTCAAGATAGTAGGCCACCACAATCTTGCATGCAATATTTTCTTACCTATAATTTCTCTAGAAAAATGACCACCTAACACTTCAAAATGAGCATCATAAAGGATCGCTCGCTATCAATATTCAGGAACACACATTCTCAAGACATTATCAACTCCTCTCTTGTATAATGTATTCATAATAACCTAAATGATCTACTCTTCAATGCTAACTTCCTTCTTTGATCTACTGTAAGGTATACCGGCATAACCCCTTCTTGCAGGAAATGTAACAACTAGTCATAATATGAATCAGGGTCTACTACCTGAACTTCAAAAAGTTCACCATCAGGATGCTAATCAGAAACTCCTAATTTTGCATAAGATAATCAACCACTGCATGTTCTTTTCCAGGAATATGAATAGCCTTGAAATCAAACTCTTACAAAAACAATATCATCTAGCCAATCTGCCCGTTTAACTGAGGTTTATTAATCAAAAACAAAAAATCTTGTGGTCCACATGAAATATCACTTGATTACCTATCAAGTAATGTCTAAATTTCTGCATAGAGAAAACCATACCAAGTGCTTCTCTCTTTGTGTGACTGAATAATTCTTTTCAGCATCACTCAATGTCTACTTGCATAATAAATTGGTCTAAACCATCTAGGTACCTTATCTTGTGTAAGCACTACCCCCATAGCAAGATCAGAGGCATCCACAAATACAAGTAACAGTAGGTCCCATATAGGAGGCTTTAATATTGGGGCCACCACTAACATTTTGTTGAGAATGTTAAAAGATTTTTCTTGATCTATCCTCCAAACAAATTGCATGTCCTTCTTGGTTAAAGTGGTAAGGGGAAAACACATATGTGACAAGTATCTCAAGTACTTGCTATGCCATTTCACTTAACCCAGAAATCTCATGACTTCCTACACATTAGTTGGAGCTTTAGCCTTATAAACCACTGCTATTTTTCTTGGATCTATAGCCATGCCTTCTTAAGATAAAATATGGCCCAAAAGTACTCACCTCTTTCTTGCAAAAATAGTCTTGAACGAGTTTAGAGACATTCCAAATCTCTTACACCTTTCAAAGCATAGCTTGAGGTGCTTCAAATGCTCCCTCATGCTGCCAAAAACATAGAAATCATCAATAAATACTCTCATAAAGGTTGTCAAATATAGCTCAAAAGTCTTGTGGGCTGCTCCTTAAACCTTAGGAGGTTCATTCTTCAAGCCAAAATTCATGCTCGTAAAATAGGTTCCCCACCCTGTAATGAAAGCAGTTTTATCCATATCCTTTGGATGCATCTTGATTTAATTGTAGCCTAAAAAACCATCTAGAAAGCTATACACCTCATGTCCTACTACATCATCAAGCAAGGAATCTATATAAGGTATCGGGAAAGGATCAATAATAGTGGTTGCATTCAATTTCCTATAATCCACACACACCCTAAAAAAGGTATCGAGAAAGATTCACTAATAGTAGCTACATTCAATTTCCTATATAACACACACACACACACACACACACACACACACACACACACAACCCCTAATCTTCTTGTTCTTCTTAGATACTGTTACAATGGGAGATAACCAAGTTAATTTATTAATAAGCTTGATAAAGTCAACCCTGAACAACTTGTCAATTTCTTCCTTGACTTGCTTAGCATAATTGAGATTCGTTCTATATGTCTTTTGAATTGCAATAGTACTTGTCTCTTTGTGTCAAGTCCCTGTGTCATTGTCAGTCCTACACAAGATTGTGTTTATGAGTTCAAGTCTCAATCTTGAAACCTAATTCACTTGTGTAACAGTTGTCTTCTTTGTCAATGTCAACATGAGTAGTAACTTCATCTTCCATCCTCCATAGCTTCTGCCTTTGCCATGCTCTAGATCTCGCATTTATCACAAAGGATAGAGTGGAAAGTTGATGTGGTGAAAGAGAGAAGAAAATTGCATGTAGCCAGCAGTCTGCGCCTTCGTAACTTCAAATCCGTGAGGAATTTGACAAAAGTTTCTTCTGCAACTTTGTAGACCAGGTCGAAACTGATTGGGCGTTGCGAGAATTTTCTTGAAATTCGGTTTTTCTTGGGAGTTATTGAGATTATAAAAAACAGCTTCCAAAAGCTGCTTTGAGTTTAGTCCCCCATATGTATATAAATACATATAAGCATGTGACAAAAGGGGTCCATGCTTGTAAGCTTTTGTGCAAGATCCAAATGACACCATGATGTGGATATTGACTTGTGTGCTAGGGTGAGGTGTGCTCTAATGATGGTGATAGATTCTAAATCTTAGTGATGCAGACGGAGCCCATGTGTAGTTGGAGGCTAGTCCTTTGAAAAATCTATGCACTCACTCAACTCCTAGGTGTAATCCATTTTCATCTTCCCTAAGATAACCATTCCTTTTACCCTTTACATTGACATGCCTCCTAAGAACTTGTTCCCCCATTTGCTAGAGTTATCATAATTGAGAAGCAATGTAGCATACCTAGTGCTTGAAGAGTAAACCCAAAGTGATATGGTAAGCTCTTGATAGGGGCTTTGGCCAAATTTTGTGGTAATAATCCAGGTTGTAAAAAAACCCGGATCAGTGGTCATGGTCGTGGTCATAGTCGTAGTCGTGGTGGTGGTCGTGGTCGTGGTGGTCGTGGTCATGGTCATGGTTGTAGTCGTAATGTAGAAAAAGAGAGAAAGATGGAAGGAGAGGATAACAATTTAAGAAAGAAAAAAAAAGAGAGATGGAAGGAGAGGATAACAATTTAAGAAAAAAAAGAATTATAACAAAAATAAATTATTTGTTGTAACGTAGACAAAATGGAAAATGATGGTCTTGTTGTTCAAGATCGCGAGGCGTATCTTAATTAGCGTGTCCCATGTCCTTGCTCTCAATGCAAGCTGGCAATTAGATGAAAGCGTCGATTGTCTATAGAACATGTATGATGATTTGGCGAGTTTCAATCTGAGATTATTAATCAGGCGATTGCGGATTTTCAGCAAACGGTAAGAAAAGTTAATATCAATCATGCATTGTACTCGCAAGCTAATTGAATACCATATACAATAAGATTGGGTCTCGCTGGCAAATTTTCTATCCAGGGAGGTGATGTCTCATCCCAAGGAGGAGTGCATCCTTTGCGGCCAATTAGAAGATTTCATGGGCGTGCGATGGATGGAGTGCATGAGCCAATTCACCACTTGCAAGGCCAATCTATACCGTCAATGCCAGAGGAGACATGCAACCTTCCAGACCTACCTACAATCTTGGAGCCTGAGATGGAGGCAATAATCGATGCATTGATTCCCATGGATGCTGAGACTTCTGACCCGCTTAGAGAGGAAGCATTCATACCATTATATGATGGGTGCCCAGTATCTCGCCTGAAGACACTGCTTGCACTCTTAAGTGTGCAAGCAAAATACGGGTGGAGCGATACGAGTGTGACCGAGTTGTTCAGGTACCTTGTACATAAACTTTGTTGATTTTTTTTTCGGCACTATAATAAAAAATATTTGTGCTCTTTCAAGGTGTTTATGATTTTTTTCAGGTTATTGAAATATCATATATTACCACCTGTAAATACCATGCCTAGGTCTCGTGATGATGCACAACATGTTTTACAAAAGCTTGGCATGGACTACAACAACATCCATGCATGTATCAATGATTGCATACTGTTTCGAGGAGACTACGAGACTATGGAGACATGTCCAAAGTGTGGTGCTTATAGGTATCGACAAGACTTGCAAGGGCAAACCATCCCTCAAAAAGTTCTTAGACACTTTCCGCTTATCCCCCGCATAAACCACATGTTTCGTACGTCCGGCATGGCGAGCTTGACAACGCGGCATGCACACAATAGGTCCACGGATGGAGTTCAACGAATATCAACGGATTCACGCGCATGGAGCCACATTGACTCTACCTTCCCAGGCTTTGCCGAGAGCTAGGGAATCTTCGGCTCGGTCTTGCAATGGATGGCATGAACCCATTCGGTTTGCACTCAACTTCTTACACTGTGTGGCCTATAGTCCTTGCCAACTACAATATCCCTCTAGGCTTTCTACGAAGAACGGACATCTCATCCTTAGCTTACTCGTCCCTGGCCGCTACAAAGTCAAAAATATGGACGTGTATCTTCGTCCATTAGTTGATGAGCTTAAGATTTTGTGGGAGGAGGGGGTCACTGTGCAAGATATGAGCAAACACGATGGTCGGCGGTCAGCCAATATTCGAGCCATTCTCATGTGGACGATGCATGACTTTTTGGGATTCGGAGAGTGCTCAGGTGAACAGGCCTTCGTTCTCATTGGTAATATCTATATTTTATCTCGTTCAAGCTTATATTCACTAGGTCATGGTGTTGGAACATGTCTGGTTAACTCAGGTTATCATGCATGTTCATTGTGTAGGCCATAGTTAGACTCCCGAAGGTCACGAACCATGAGGAATATGGTATATCAAGGACACGCTACTTTCTTGCCAGAGGATCATGAACTCAGGGAAGGTTTTCTTGGATGACCTCCAACATGTATGAATGCCGCAAGCTGGTACGAGCTGAAAATGGTCCACGCGGAATCACATCCAAATGGAATGCGACGGTTCTCAGTTTTCTACGAGTTGCTATATTGGACCCACTTACAGGTCAACCACTTGTTGGATCCCATGCATATTTTCAAGAATGTGGGCAGCTTGTTATGGGACCACATCATAGGAAAGAGAGACACTATAGGGGCATGAATGGATTTGAAGGAGGTAGGCAAGATGGAGGCGCTTTGGCCGCAGTCGAGTGCTGATGGTCGCATGCAACTACCTTGCGCTCCTTGGGTTTTGTCCACTAAAGAAGAGCGCATTGTGAAGCAAGTAATAAAGTCTATCTGCACTCCGACGGGTATGATGCGTTCTCTTAGGTCTGCATTTTCTAAAGACGAATTATCACGGCTAAAATCCCATGACTGGCATAAGATATGTCAGGTTTGTACTACGAATGGATTGTAATTGGCATGCACATTTTGCTATTTGGAATGTAGCCATTATTCATAATGCTTTTTCATTTGTGGTAGTTTGTACTATCGATCACAATCGCAGGATGTCTTACTCTAGAAATACGTAGGGCCATTTACAGGTTGTCGACTTTGGTGCAATGGATCTCACAGAAGGAGATTAAGACGTCATCTATTGAATCCGCGAGGCGGGGAGCAATGGAGATGGTATGTCTCTTTGAGAAATACCTGCCCACCAGCATGCTCATGATACAAATCCACCTTCTTGTGCATCTTGTAGATGAAGTGGAGATTGTTGGACCTATCCATATGCGATGGATGTTCTTCTTGGAGCTCTTCATGAAAACCCTAAAAGGTTTTGTGCGACAACGAGCTCGGCCAGAAGGTAGCATGGCTGAAGGTTGGTTGGTGTTTGAGGCGCTAGTGCATATTTCACAATGGCTATCAACGGTAGATCCAGACAACGAAATGCTATGGTCGCTGAAGGACGATGATAGATTGACTAGAGATGTGGTGGTTGAAAATAGGGTAGAAAAAAGAATGGATGCCTCAATGGAGGAGAAGGTGAATCGCTTTTGTATGTTGCACCATGTCTCTATGGAGACGTGGCTCACCAAGTATTAGATCTCTAGGCAAGATCGAGAGAAAGTACGAGCTGAATTTCGATGTAGTACGCATCATCCACCGATTCGATATCCCGAGGGCATGGAGGAGATGCCGCGGTTCATGTCAACGCGATGGTTGCATGGAGCTTTGACCGCAGCGTCTCGCGGAGGGACAGAGGTGTCAATGGAGAAGTTGGAATTCTCGAGGGGATATAGTCCAAAGGTAATGAGGCGTTTAGGATTTTTCATATCTAAATTTTATATGCGACATCTAATTTGAGTGTTTCAATGTACAGTACAAAATATATAGTGCAACGTGGTCGAACGAATGGCATTTTCGCGTGAAACGTATTGACAAAATGCACTTCATAATGGACTGTGGTATCATGGCAAGGTTCGAGCAAGAGAGCCGGTGACGAGCAACGAATCCAAACACGGTTGTGGATGCGATGGAGTATTTTGGAAACTTGCAAAGTATTGTTACGGTGGATTACCGTAGCTTCTCCATGATAACTATTTGATGTGCAATGGTTCAAAGTGGCACTTGGAGGAACTAGAGCAACAGTTCAATGAGGTCCATCTGGATTTCTCAAAATATATTCCGAAAAAAGATGGACGGATTTGCACGACATCTTTGTGTTGCTGGCCCATTGTGAATAGGTGCATGGACTCATTTGTTTGTTAATTGTATTACGACATGGTACATGTCATAATGGTTTAAACTCTCTTGTACGTGTTTGTAAACATGTAATCTTCTATCCAAACCCCTGACAACCTCGATGGTGGTATGTTATACCTTCAACTCCCCGAAGTGTGAGAGTATATGATCAAAGCGATGTTCCGAGCATAGATGAATATAATATGCAAATAGAGGGGTCCATATTGCAAGGGGTGGAGGCCACTGAAAGCTTAGAGCCAGCATTGGCTAACAATGATGGAAATACAAGAGTCCAAGAATTCTTTGAGAACGAGGTGGACTCATTCTTTTGTGCTGACATGTCTATCGACCTTCTAGTGTATGTGGAGTCGTGTCAGGAGATTGACATGGGACCATAGGATACTTCATATTTGGAGCATCGACTTACTTAATTCATTGACCAATTACTTATAAGGGTACATAAGATATGCATTTTAAGTGAGATTTTTTTTAAAGGATTTATATTACTGTGCTTTATATGATTTAAATTGATTATTCTAACATCATTTTTTATTTATACAAGTGACATTTTCAGGATGAGTCGAGGGATGAGCGATGAGGAGTTACAGGATATCTTCACACGCATGTCTCCAGACAAGATCGCGAGATTCAGAGGTATGACAGACCAGGAGCTGTCTCAGTCTTCGTCACGGCACTCTGCTAGATCTATTTCAGTGCGATCGGATGCTTCAGCTTCGAGCAAACGAGCTCGACGCTCCAGACTTGGGCCAGAGGGAGGGAGTGCTTTAGTGTCAGGGGGATGCTGTAGAGATACGGATGCAGTGAGCCCGCGGTTGACATGGGATACATGCGTGACTCCTCGCTCTCGTGGTGATTCTAGGGAGCATGGCTTAGGCTCAGGTGGATGTTGTGGAGGCACGAACGCGGTGTCTTCGTCTCGTCATTTAGCTGGAGTTGCGTCACCTCCAGGATTTGTCACACATGTGGGGACGTCTATTCCCGTTACTCCGGAGGCTTTTGCTCAGCCGTTAGCAGGTGGTACCCCTATGGGTGCCACTCTGAGAGATATTACCCCGGTCTGTACACCGGATGCATAGGGGTCTCCTGGATATGCCCAGGAGTGTGGATGCAGATGGGAGAGGACCCATCTTAGGCAAACCCAAGGGGATATGCATATCTAGTCGATGATAGGTCAGGAGCCATCATCATGAATGATGAAGGGAGGAGGGTGATGGCTTGCATGAGAGAGTTATGCCAACAAGTTTTTCAGTACAACGTCTTAGATCATTGGAAGGACATACCGAAGGGGAGCAAGGACTACATAGTAGCATCCTTACATGAGGAGTTTCTGGTTCCAGCCTCAGTAGATAGATTTTCTATGGGCTGGATGATAGATTGTATGCGTGCATATATGTCACACAGACGATTTGACGCACGCAAGGCAATCAAGAGTGGGGCTGCAAAGCCCGAGTGGTTAGATGTGGACGACTGGCGCCGACTGAGGGAGGAGGCTACAGATTCTCTAGGACGTTGGAGTCAGCAGCGCGAGGCAACGAGGGCACGACTTGAGGCCGGAGTGGTCCATCATCTTGGGAGTGGCGGCCACAGGACATATTTGGAGGAGTTTGTAAGTATTTCTTTTGTTTTGCTTGTTTATTTTTTTGCAATATCCTTTGTATTGACAATAATGTTTCTAACAGTTAGCATTTTGTTTTCTTTGCATCACTCCATTACAAATCGCAATCTGACCGGCCTTGAGACTTGATATGCAGAGAGGCACGATCTCACTTCATTGATCGACCGATTGTATAGACGCGGCGGCCCTGTATGTCACTTATCTTTCTTGTCTGTAGTTACCATGTTTAATTAGAATGCATTATTGTATGGTGGACTAATGTGTTATTGTTTCTTTTTTTACAGAGTCCGTTCGATGCTCCTTTGTGGCGGAACGAGCTTTCGGAGGGCGAGGATATGTAGCTCGCCCTTAGATCCCTGGAACTCACACACCTTTATTTTTTGGTCACCTGATCTATGTAGACATTTTCTATGTATTAGTGATACCTTGTCATGATTGTACCAATTGCTTATTATGCGATCATGTATTTATTTCATGTATTGGTGTTATGATTTCAGTATACTTTGTTTTTGTTTGTAAGTGCATTGTACATAGTGCAGAAACTATTTTGTATGGCTCTAATAAAGCACACAGTGCTATATGTGGCAGGGCAACTTGTTATCCTGCCATAATTTTTTTTTTCCTGTTACTGTCGCTATTAGCGTTGCAAATTTACTGCTCGCATCGTTATTGGTATCGTTATTTTTGTCGCAAACCGTCGCTATTAGCGTCGGTATTGGCATCGGTATCCCGACGCTGATATCGACTGTTCTATGGCGTCGCCAATAACGACGCTTTTTGCACTAAGGGGGGCAAATTTTGTTATTTGCATTTTCGTCGCTTTTAACGTCAGTATAAGGCTGATATCTTATAGTGTAAGAAATCTTTGAGAATAGGTAGACTCATCCTTTTGTGGTGACATGTCTATCGACCTTCTAGTGTATGCCGAGTTATGTTAGGAGATTGACATGGGACCATATGTTACTTCATACTTGGAGCATCTACCTACTCAATTCATTGACAAATCGCTTATAAGGGTACATAAGATATTTATTTTAAGTAATATCATTTTTTTAAGATTTATATTACCGTGCTTTGTATGATTTAAATTGATTATGCTAACATCATTTTTTGTTTGTGCAGGTGATTTGTGGATACTTAGATCATTAGGATGAGTCGAGGGATGAGCGATGAGGAGCTGCAGGAGATCTTCATGCGCATGTCTCCAGATTAGATGGCAAGATTCAGAGACGTGGTGGACTAGGAGCTGTTTCAGATATCGTCAGGCCGCTCTATTAGATCTACTTCAGCGCAATCTGATGCTTGAGTTTCGAGCAGACGAGGTTGATACACTAGACTTGGGCTAGATGGAGAGAGTGCTTCAGGGGGATGCTGCAGAGATCCGGATGTAGTGAGCCCGTGGTCGGCTCGGGAGACAGTGCTACTCCTCGCTCTCGTGGGGGTTCCATAGAGCGTGGCTCAGGTGGTTGCTGTGGAGGCATGGACGCGCGATGTCTCCGTCTTGTCATTCTGCTGGAGTTGCGTCACCTCCGGGATTTGTCATACCTGTGGGAATGTCTACTTCAGTCACTTCGGCTTTTGCTCAGCCATTTGCAAGTGGCACCCCTATGGGTGCTACTCCGATAGATACTATCCCAGTCGGTACACCAGATGTACAAGGGTCTCCTGAATATGCCCAAGAGTGTGGTCGTAGGTGGGAGAGGACCCATCTAGGCATACCCCAGAGGGGTATGCCTACATTGTAGATGATAGTTTAGGACCCATCATCATGAATGATGAGGGGAGGAGGGTGATGGCTCGCATGAGAGAGTAGTGCTAACAAGTTTTTTGGCACAACGTCTTGGATCATTGGAAAAACATACAGGAGGGGAGCAAGGACTATATAGTAGCATCCTTGCATGAGGAGTTTCCGATACTAGTCACAACAGATAGGTTTTCTATGGGCTAGATGATGGAGTGCATGCGTGCATATATGTCACATAGACGATCGGACGCACGCAAGGCACTCAAGAGTGGGGTTGTAAAGCCCGAGTGGTTAAATGCAGACGAATGACGTCGACTTAGGGAGGAGGCTACAGATTCTCCAGGACGTTGGAGACAGCAACGCGAGGTGGCGAGGGCACGACTAGAGCCTGGAGTGGTCCATCATCTTAGGAGTGGCAGCCACAGGACATATTTGGAGGACTTTGCAAGTTTTTCTTTTATTTTGCTTTCTTATTTTTTTGCAATATCATTTGTACTGACAATCGTGTTTCTAATAGTTAGTATTTTGTTTTCTTTGTAGCACTCCATTACAAATCACGATCCGATTGGCCTTGAGACTCGATGTGCAGAGAGACACGATGTCACTGCATTGATCGATCGATTATATGGACGCGGCGGCCCTGTAAGTCACTCATCTTTCTTGTTCGTAGTTACCATGTTTAATTAGAATGCATTATTGTATAGTGGACTGATGTGTAGTTGTTTCTTTTTTTGGCATAGAGTCCGTTTGATGCTCCTTTGCGGCGGGATGGGGTTTCGGATGGCAATGATCTATAGCTCGCCCTTGGATCCCTGGAGCTCACACACCCTTCTTTTTTGGTCACGTGATTTGTGTAGACATTTCTATGTAGTAGTGATATCTTGCCATGATTGTATCAGTCACTTTCATTATATAATCATGTATTTATTTCATGTATCAGTATTATGATTTAAGTACACTTTGTCTTTATTTACGCGAGCATTGTACACATTGCAAAAATTATTTTGTATGGCCCAAATAAAGCACATAATGCTATATGTAGTAGGACAACTTAAATAGCGACACTGATAATGACACTAATACACTACAACAGAAACGAGGCATAGACGCGCATGTTAGATGCGCAAAGTCGGGCGCGTCTATCATAGCGTCTATAAGTGCGTGTAAACGTGCGTGTAAATAGACGTGAATTTTTCGTCTATATATCCGCGCAAATAGATGCTAATATAGACGCGTTAGCAGACGCATAATTATTTAACCACCTAAAATTGGCAATTGATATAATTAAAAAACCAAAGTTAATAATTATTTAACCACCTGAAATTGATTCTTGAGCATGCACGTATACGCATGATAAAAACCATAGAATTAAGAATACACATTGAATCATTGAATTAAAAAAATAGAGTTAATAATTACTTTTTCATTGCTCTCTAATGAATGGCAGTTCCTCCAGTTGACAAGCCTGATATAAGTAATTAGTGGCAAGTGACAAAAACCTTACAATTAGTAGCAAGCATTGCAATATGTATCTCGTAATTTCTCTACCTGCTTGAAGATGATAAAAGATAGTTCCTTTTTATTATGGAAAATTCAATTTAGCTTTAAACTTGACTATTGATTCTTGAGTATGCACGTGTGCGCATGATAAAAACCATAGAATTAGGAATACACATTGAATCAATAAGCAAATTAAGTATGTTATAGTGAATGATCCATCTCATCTTCAATGAGATCAGCCCTTGCTAAACTATCTACTTCTAGGTTTATATTACCAAGAGGTAATGAAACAAATAAGTCTATCCCACTATCAGATGTGTTGCCATATTGCTCAATAACTTCATCAATATAATCGACAATCACATTATTGTCTTCTTCTGCGTTTCCTTAAACATCATCGTGAGGTTCATCTTGTTCTATATCATGCATATCATCCATTATGGTGTCATGATGCACATCATGATTAATTATTGGATTGTCATCTGCTATCTCCATGTCGGTAATATTACCATATATTGGTTTTGAACGATTAGATATAGGGATGATATACCACCATCGGTTATTGTTTACCATTGGATGATACACAATCTGTATTTGAAAAACAAAAGCAAAAAACTTAAGTACTTATTATATTGTGTATATGTATCACATGTATACATATACAAAAATTAGCCTTTGCATATATACTTGCTCGCATTGTTGAGGTAGTACTAATGTGTCATTCTTGTTTTGGTGAAATTTTGTAGAGTCAATGCTTACAAAACCACTTGGATGATGTCTGATTGTGCAATGCTCACCATCTGGCTTCGTAGAGTGACCTTCTCCCTGAACCGGTTGCGAAAATAGATGGTGTACCATGTTGTCCAAAATCTCATCCTCTACGACTTGATGGGGCATTTCATGAGGGCTACTATCATGGTCGTCAGTCTCTACTCTTCTTGAAGACTCTGTCTCCTCGTGTCGACGTTTTGCAGCCTCTCGACGCGCCCGGGAGGGAGCATCTGAGGATGTGGCACTGCATCCTGCTCAACCACAAAAGGAAGTTTCATGTACGTTGATATATAATTCCCGTAACATAGACATGCAATCTTAGTGGTAAAAAAAAACAATAAATACCGGTGATTTTTCTCGGCCCCATTCTCCATACAAGCTGAGGTGTGACATTGCAATTCGACGTGCTCGAAAAATACACCCTTGATAATGATCGCACATGCATTTAATTTTTCATCGTAGCCATGCATCTCAATTATGAAGACGCAATGTTTCATCCTCACTTAAGGATGTGCTTATTGACTCATCAGCTTGCACTGCACTAGGTGATGACGACGTCGACATGATTAAACCTAATTGATCATGACAACATCAAAATATTTGTCATTCATATGTTTACATAAGATCTTAATTTTAAATACATAAAAATCATCATAAATACATTAAAACTTATGATAAGAATACACTATCAAAACTTATCTTAAAAACAAAAAATTATGATAAAGCCTAAATGCGCGTCTATATCTGCGTTTACCTACGCGTCTATATTGGCATCTATTTTTGCGTCTATGTTTGCGTCTATACTCGCGTCTACTTGAACAATAGACACGCATATACACGCAAAAAATAGACGCACACGTCAAAATTCAAACCATACTTAAATCATTTCTTTTCAAACTGTGCCTTTCCTTTCCTGCGTTTTTTGCGGTTCTGAAGCTTGAGTTTAGCCGACACGCAGTCTCTTCATGCCTCACCTAGTCTCTTCATGCCTCACCTCCTCATGACTCACCTCTTCTTTCATTTCAAACACACAAGAAGGGAAAAAGGAAAGCCAAGGAGAGGAAGAAAGAGAGAACAAGAGAGAGGAGAACAAGAAGAAGCAGCAAGCAAGTAAGCAAGCATCAAGGGAGGGTGACTTACCAAGGAGAGGAAGAAGGAGAATGAAGAAGCGCCACCACCCGCCACACCAAACACCCAAGTGAGTCTCTCTCTCTCTCTCTGTGTTTCTCTCTTCCTCTCTCTACTCTGTTTGTGTATTTAGGATTTGTGATTCCATTATGTATTGCATTTTGTAAATCATCAATGGCCGTCGTCGGCTTAAAATCAGCCGACCGAGCGCGTCTAATAGCGCGTCTAAATTTCAGTGTAGATGCAGATATAGATGCGAAAAATGTTTCCTCTCATAGCGTCTGAGGGCGCGTGTGCTGGCGCGTGTGCTCTTCAGTGTACACGCGATGATACACGCGCTGGACAGAAGGTTGACCTGCAATCTACACACGATTATACATGCGCATTGACCTGGGGATGTGCGTCTGACAGTGCGTTTGTGCTGCATCTTAGATGTGAAGATAGACGCGTTAGACAGAAGATTCACTTTGGAGCGTGTCTGAGGGCGCGTCTAACCTGCAATTTAGACGCGCGGATACACGTGCCAGATCTCCCAATTCTGATAATAAACAATATATTTTTGCAATGATGAATGTGACCAATCCCATGTTTGTATTTATCAGTTTTCTTGTTTATGAGAAGCATTAGCACTTTTATGCTCAATGTCTAAAGAAAGCTCTTTGAAAATGTAGGTAATATATGATTTTTTGTATGCAAATAAATTTGTCTTTTTCCTGTGTTTTTTTTGCAGATGTCGTATCCTGGTTCACCTAGCAATGACCTGGATTTGGATCGCATGAATGATACATTGGCCTCCTTTGGCAGGGGGTCAATGCATTTTTTGGAGGTTTTCCTAGTAGGGAAGACTTCATGGGAGAGATGACCAGACACCTTGGCCGCTCTCCCACAACGGACGAGGTATTCAGTGTCATGTTTGGGACGCCTCTGATGTCTTTGCCTGGCACTACTTCCCAGACTCCACATGCACGTACTCCACATGCAGGTACTCCATATATAGATACTCCATATGCAGGTATTCCACGTGCATCGGCTGAAGCACAAGCATATGCAAAAGCACGTGCATCTGCAAAAGCTCATGCATCCAGCGAGGCAGAGGGTAGTCGACAGAGAGGGAGGAGGGAGAGTCGAGGGGGAGGACGAGGCTTGTGTGGGGGTTGCCTAGGAGGTGGCGAGCGATCACCCTCACCAGTAGATCACGTAGAGGAGGTTGTACGCCAGTACTATAGAGTTACAGATGCTGGTGGAATCTTTCATGATGATGAGGGAAGGGATGTAATGGCGTATATGAGGAGCGTCGTGCATGCGACGTATAAAGATTGTTTCATTGCCTTCAAAAAAAACAGCTTGTGGCAGGAGGTGTTGAGAGCAGTCCATAGGAGGTACCCAAATCCTGAGGGTCAGCGATTCTCGGATGATTGGGGACGCACAAAAGTGAGGGATATGCTTCACAACAAAAGATCCCACCTCATGACACAGGCCAGGGACTCACTGCGGAGGCAGGAGGAGGGGCATGGAGCCTATAGCCAAACAACTATGTGCCATTGCATAGAGTGGAAGAAAGCCAAGAAGAAAGCAGCAGAGAAAGTGAAGAGTCGCCAGCACGCAGAGGTGCGACGGATCCAAATGGAAACAATGGGATCATCGCATTACGGATCGGGCGACAGAGAGTCGTGGGAGGCAGAGTTTGTAAGTATATTTTGATTTCTAGTTTTTTTTTAAATTTATATTTCTTTCAATTCTTTATATATTTTATTCTAATATATTGTGACTCATAATTGTTTGTATATATCTAAATGTTTTGCAGACTACCATCGTTGGTAGGACACCTACTCCTAGAGAGATAGGTTACCATCGAGGCTATAACCGCGCAGCGACATGGCTTCACTTCTATGAGGAGGGTCTCATCACTGAGGACCAATACAACCGGGCCATGAGGATTCGACAGCCAGAGGAGGTATGTTTTTCTTACTTTTCTATTAAAAGTATAGCTAATTATAACTTTTTCTCCACCTTGTCTATGTAAGCAACCCTAATCTTTTATGTGTGTAGGCGAATCCGGATGTGGAGCATAGCGAGGAGGGGGATAGCGACGTTAGTAGCCATGGTGGTACTAGCGAAGATGTTTCCTCTTCAGATTCGTAGAGGAGCACCATACCTCCTCATGAGGCCTTCTTTTCTTGTATATGTATGATATCTCTTTGAGCCTACTGCTTGCGGCTACGCTTTAGGTCGCAAGCACTTAAACTTCCCTTGTAAATGCTTTTGATATATAATGAATACATGGACTTTTATTTTCAATTCTCGTGCCCGTAAGATACATTGTCTTTTTCCCAAATGCACAATCTGATGTATGGGAGGGGAAAAAAAAAACCAGAGCTCTCTTGTTTTTTTTTTCAGTTCTGTTTTGCGCGTCTAAATTGTAGATAATTCGCGTTTATACGCGCGTCTATAGTGCAGACTATACGCGCTTATACACGCGCTTCATAATTCAAATTTAAAAAATAAATTAAATATCTTTTTGTAAAAAAGGACATTTTTTGTTTTCCGTTCACATCTACCAGTGCTTGTAAAAACGCGTCTACCAGCGTGTCTATATGCGCGTATATATGTGCATCTATTGCACGTCTATTTGTGCGTGTAAATTCGTTGATACATGCGATTATAGACGCGAAATGGTAGACGCGCAAATAGACGGGCAGATAGACGCGCCCGTAAGAATTTCTCTATATTCAAAAATCGCGTCTAAATGTGCGTCTTTTTGTTGTAGTGATACCGACTGTTCTATGGCGTCGCCAATAACGATGCTTTTTGCGACGACGGGGGAAAATTTCTTTATTAACATTTTTGTCGCTTTTAACATTGGTATAAGGCCTATATCTTATAGTGTTTTGATGGCAAGATTTGATTACTAGCCTAATGTGGCTACTATAAGAGCAACAGAATCCTACTACTGATATTTTTTTTTCTTTGGCAATTGTTGCTATTGGCATCACTATTGAGACATCCCATTAGTGTTTCTATATATGCTAATAACAATCGATGCAATTAGTGATGCTAGTAGCGACAGTTAATAGTGATGCTAAATAGCACTAGAAAAAGTGACGGTGGACAACCAATTGTGTTGTTATAGGGCACCATACCTGTTGTAGTGCTCTTTATGATATATGATGTATCTCCAAGACCAACTACAATTCACTTCAATCCTAAGCTTATTCTCCTCTTTAGTGTTGATTTAAGTTTTCTTCCTAGTTTGATCTTTTGGGCATGATAGATTGCATTATTTCACTATTAACTTCCTTTTTACATCCCCTTTCTCTTGGGCTTGCTTTCAACAAGATCTTTCATTTGGTTGGCTCCCTTATTTTCACATGTGCTTGCTTCTTCCATGTCTTCATCCTCTGCTTCTTGTGGGTGCTTGCTTAATATTCTTGAGCTCGAGCCCATACAAAGAGAGCTCGATGTAGAAGGCAACTCACCATGTGGCTATATGCCCCATGTAGAGCTTGCCTTAATTTATAGTGATATCCTTCATTTTTATAATCAATTTCTTAATTAAGCATGTTGTAACCCTATCTCACTCATAGAGCTCACCCTCTTTTAGGTTTAAAATTGCTCACATTTGATAGTTTTGATCCACAATGAGTCACTACTCACGAATGAAAGTGGCTCACAACAAGTAGGTTTCAATCTACAAAGTACCCTCCTATTCCATGTAAGCACCGATAATTTATTTTGATGTAATCCTCTAGGAATTGCAATAATTCGTAGGTATTAAGTAAAATTCTTAGAGATCCTCGAATAATACACCATGGAAATGGCACTTGCGCGATGTCGAAAATTTCTTACGTACTAAAGTCCTTCAAAAGATCGGCAGTCTGTAGCTGTAGCCGAGTCGGCACAAAAAGCACGTCGGACAATCGGTATTTAGATAGTTGGCCGATATATATAATAAGGGCTTTTGCCGCGTACATTTAGCGCAACGCTCATCGCATTCAAAGCATATTACGTCTCTAGTGCCCATTGATTATTGGGTTTCCTCGAATTCTGTCAGTGAACGCAATCTAACTAACTAATGGAACAACAGGCGCAGCCCGAACACCTTCCTTCCACAGCGCTTGCAAAGCTTTTACTTGCAGTCGATCCTCACGCGGAGGAGCTGATATCACGACTAGAAGACGAGGGCGTGGTGATCGATCATGTGATAGTACGAGACAACGGCTCCGAGTATACGGCGTCTCTGATGACGACCACGTTCGACCAGCAGCTGCTGCACGGACCAGACCGCCTGCGTGTGATCGTCTCAGACAAGGTGTATGGCGACGTTCAGACGATGCGGCACATGCATGTGATAGCGAGCCGGGGGGTCGATGCATTGCCTGAGCAGTCCGAGGCAGAGAGAGGCCTCATGATGATGGTACTACGCGATGCCATGGGCATCGTGAGGGCGACGCGCGATCGTCCGCAGACAGCCCGGCCAGCCTGCGGGTCTGCCATCGACGCACTTCCGTGCATCCACCGGACCCGATCAATCAATCGCGTTGATCAGGATGGCGTCCATGGGGGAGCTGTTGATCTGGCTCATATGCAAGGTCACGACGGTTCAGCAGACGATGTACCTGCGGCGATATGCTCCATTTGCTTGGATTCGCAGCCCGTCGATATTACCCTCTCCATCTTGACTCGGCTTCCATGCGGGCACCTCTTCCATAAAGCCTGCATCGTCTCTTGGCTCTCTGCCTGGAGCAACTCTTGTCCTCTCTGCCGACATCAACTGCCCACAACCAACCACATTGCATCATTGGCCGGTCTGCTTCGCTTGAGCAAGGATCAAGAACATTGTCGTGTTGAATATTTTTAGCACAGCCTTATTTTATTGATTTATTTTATTTAAAGGGCATTAGTCGCGAGAGGTCTACTAAAAAAATATATGTAAAATTGTTCAATCGAAGGTAAATATCTTTGTAAATGTGTTTATTACATACAAAAGCTGCTTATAAAGGAGTTATCTATAGATTGAATAGAAGATGCGCGCCATTTATTTGGGAAAAAATCATATATAAATAATTTTCAAATAGACTTTAGATGCTTGTGATATAAAGGCTTTACATATAGTGTATCCTTGAGACCATAGGCAACACAAAAATGACACTTCCATGAACCATTTTTACTTAAGTAGTTCTAAAGCCCTAGGGATTTGAGATGGTTGTACTATCCCTTATTTAGCATCTTATAAATAGCTTATTATACTACTCGATTTTGTTTAGAAGATCTTCTTTGTTGTGCAATTTTAGCTAGTGGATTATCTAGAGTATTATGATGTTCAAGTGGGGCAAAAATCATGGAATGAGAGGTAGAGAAAAAATAGAATGTGGCGTTTAAGTACAACAATGATACCTCTTATGTCCATTTCTACTTCGTCATGTAGTGGATTTTATGCCCTTTCCTCCAAGGAGTGGAATATTACTTTTATAATTGAAGTAAAATTTTCCTTTGACTTTATCAAAACACTCAAACCCCAAACTTAATGGAAAGAGTTGATGAGTATGTGGTACTTGTGAAAATAGTTAGTGTCTTGTATCTTAAATTTTGTTACAAGTACCTCACTATATAAATACATACTATTCTAGGATAAGAAACATATTTTTGGAGCTTTTTAACCTTCTAACTTTACTCTTTGAACCAATATTCCTTCATTAGAAGATATGAAACTGCTCCTTATATTTTTTAGCATTGCCCTTTAGGGCATATGCTTAAACAATGGTGTGCTAATAAGGTGGTGCAGGTCCAAAAAAAAGGCTCTATTGACTTTAACTAAGTGGTCCACTTGGCCTTGAAATGTGTGGATATCTTGCTTTTTGAGAATTAATAGTTTATTTCCAAGAAATTAAATAAAAAGGGTGCTTTGTGTGTGTGTGTGTGTGTGTGTGTGTGACATAGATGATTTTAAGAGCCAACGTATACTTTCATGTTATAGAATATGTGGTGAAACTTGTATTTTAGACTTTCGAAAGTGTGGTGATTTGTTCTCTAAACCAAAGATATCTTATAGTCAGTTGGCGAATAAAGTAATAAAAGGTTTAAAGTGTGAAGGAAAGAGGATGTCATTAATAAGTTGGTGAAAAACTATGGAGGATTGCAGATTAAATTGGCTAAGTAGGAAGATTCTGGGAAAACTAGTCATTCATAGGCTCTGCCTAGGAATAATTTCGTGTGTAGATGCATATGATGTAATAGCCCTAAGCACGAGCACAAAGATTGTGAATCATTTAAGAATGCTATGTAATTTTTTTTTAATTTTTTGGCTACATAGAAAGATCTGTGCAACCAAGATTGATAAGTATATTGTTATAAATTTTCGTTAAGGGTGGAATGAAGAAACTTTTTGAGGATATGACTAGAATATATTATGTAGCCATAGGAGATGCTTCAGCTTATGGTGTTCAAATTGAAAAGAAACCAAAGTGTAAGTCAAAGTTATGGACTTTTGCTTTACAGTCTACAAATAAGGACTACGTGTAGCGAGACAATTTTTCTGGTGCAAGGAAGAGCATCACAACAAAGATTGGGTGGGGATCTCCAATTGATAATTACTTAGTTTATAATTTAACAAAGACCCTAGGTACATAAGTGATTGTTAAGGAAAAGTGAAAAAGGGATGATACTTCCAAGAAGACTACATGGGGTGAGCCTAAAGCACCACCTTCTAGACCACGACTGAATAGAATAAAGAGGATACATAGAAGAAGTAGAAAAAAAAAGATACTAGACCAAAGAAATCTTGAATTTACCTTAGGAGAGATTTTGGATATTGCAAAGAGAGAGTTTCATGAAGAAATTATAGACATCATAAAGAGAAAGAAACATGTGATTCAAACTATAGAAGAGTCTGTCATGCAGGGTATCACAATTGAGGAGTTGACTAAGGAGAATCATGATGAAATTCTTATTGAGAGTGTTGCAGTATATCCAAAGATTATGAAGAGTATACAACCAATGCAATATGCAGAGGATCATGAACCTATAATGATGACATGCAGGCATTTTTCTAAAAGTCATTGGGCATGAGCAACCACTAAGACAATGCTTAAGATTGGAGAGATTGAGATACCGTGTGTTGCCTTCCTATATCACAGCTCAAAGATAAATGTTATGGTTTGACGTTTGTATGAGAGTAGAAAGTGGCATGTAGATGTAGAACATGGTTGACAGATGAGAGCCACCAACACTATTGCAAGAGAGTTATATGCAACATGTCCAAATATGAGGGTGTCCATAGAGAATGTTCAGGGTTATTTTCGTTTCTTAATGCAAGATTCATGTTCTTATGATGTCATTTTGGGTCAGCCCTTTATCGTGAAGCACAGATGGAAGCAAAGGTTATATATGATGGATCTACATGTATGCAGATCCAAAGCAAAGATGGGAAAAGAGCTAAGCAATTTATGGCAGTCTGTGTAAATCGCCCATGAAACAAAGACACATTGCGGGATTCTGCTCTACCCGCAAAAGAGCCAAATTTTTGCTAGGTTCCTCTGTCCTACAAGAAGACGGTGGTATAAGGAGAAGCTCTCGCCTCCTGGCAGCGATGCTTTTTCTTCAAGATTTATTGATCTTTCAGCTGAGAGTTCTATTTGTTTTCACAAAGTTACAAAGATGTCTAGAGCTGCCAAGCAATATGCACGAAGAAAGAAAAAAGGGTCAAGAAGAGCAAGTTTATTATAGGATGAGGAGTGCATTGATGGGATGTATGATGGGTTTTCTTATGCGAATACTACTAAAGAGATTGAAGATATGTTAAAAAATAGAGGTGCAAAGTGGTTCTAATTTTGTGCAAGTACATTCCCTAGATATGTACCATGAGATTGTTGATTTTATGCAGCAACGAGGGTTGGGTACTAAGTTTTCTCAACAAAAAGAGTTATTTGCTTATGTATTTCAACAAATAGAGAAGAGGGCTAAATTATCGGCCAGCATCATCCTCTCTCTTGTCTAAGCCATGATTCTTTGCCTCACAAGTGGACCACTAGAGAAAACTCCTATTTGTAGGATTAGAGATGATGTCTATACAATTGAAACAAAAGGGTTCTATGGAAGCAACCTATGTAAAGATACAGTCCAAAGTTCTTTGAAGAGGGCAGACATGACCATTATTGTAACGTGTCCGCTAGAATCATCCCGGACACGTCTTAGCAGTCCATCGGGAAGGATGTCTAGAAAGCTCCGCCCGGCACTCCCATGGAATGTTACGGGACTTGCGTTCTAGGTCTCCCCGCGTCTGCCACGTAGCGGAAGTATCCTGGCCGTTCCCACTTAGGATCGACCTGAATTTGGGTTTTCCTGTTTGGTCATTATCTAACAACAACTAGCGTCAGACCCGAGCGAACTACTTTACGCAGAAGCGCCCGGTCTGAAGCGGATTCATGCTGCACTTGGTTCAAGGAGAATGGGAAACAAGAGGGATGCAAGGCTCGACCTCTTTGCCAAAAGGCATAGTCCCATTCCGTTCCCCTAAAACAGCGTGAATCGGGTAATCGGTAATTCCAAGTCATCGTTCTCATTACTTGTTTCGGTGATGTTGATCATCCTTCTGTTCGTCGAAGACTTTGAGAAAAGTTCCCGGCTAACCGGGACCACCCATCCGTAGGACAGACCCATGGTCCATCCTCCGCACTTTCCTCGGTTTGTTTTAGTTATGTAATTACCTACCACATTAGTTTGACATATACAAACAGCTTCTTTGATTAACCCTGTTATGCACTGGTTCCTTCACGTAATCTTATCACAGGACATAAAGAAAACAATGTCAAACAACTCCTTTATTATCATTTTATCCTTTTGTCTTTGAAATACAAGGAGTTCCCGCCCGTAGGCGTATTCATAATCCGCCCGAAGGCTATCCAGTAATCCACCAGGGATCACTAATCCAAGTTTCCGCCCGTAGACTAGTATGCGGGCCTCGAGATCCAATCCCGAGTCACGTTAGCCTCTTGTGCAGGGCCCGGAAGGCGAGGGATTTACAGCCAGAGCCCCCTCTGGCACCCAAGCGTCCTCCTGCTCCAAGTAGAACTCAACGGAGAGACCTCTCACGGCAGGTTCGGTCCACGTTCCCGGCGCGGTTAACAACCCCCTTGGTTAGGGTCTGGCAGGCAGTCGGGGGTAATTGAAGCTGCCTCTCCCTTCAGGCTTCAACCTGAAGTATTTAGATATCTTTTCATCCTTTAGTTCATTGAGCAAACAATGCAAACAGTCCTTTCCAAACTGTTACAAGCACAATCAATTTCAATGGTCGTTTAGCTGGCAAACTGTTAAGGAGTGACTCCTTTTCCCCGAATGCAACCCGCATTCGATCCGGAATCAATTGCAACTTGGCAAGATTCCTATCATTCTTGGGTTAGGGTCATACCCTACCAATACATTAGGTTTTGTTGTGGCAGGATCCAGCGACCTTGTTGCTTTAGTTTATTGTCTGGTCCTTTGCAAATACCTAACTTTCCTTTCCCTTGGCAATTATTCCCAAGGAAAGTGAGTAACAGGATGATTACTCATCCTCTTGTAAGTTAAATTCCTTCAATAACTTGCCAACCTCATTTCGAGAGATGACAAAAACTCTCTTGTGGACAAATCTCAAGTCTATACAATGTTGCAGCTTTTTGCACATGTATTGCATCTAATTTCACGGGATCATTCCACCCATTGCTTAGCGTTTTCCGGTCACGGAATTTACCTCCAGCCGAGTAACAGGGTTTTAGGGTATCCTCCAAACCATTCCTAATTATGTTGGCCCATGATCCTAAAAATAGGCAACTCCGTCGGAGTTTCATCATTAGAACGAATGATCCTTAGGATAAAACCTTAGATCATTTTATGCATGAACATCCAATTGATTCGACATTTCGTGAACGTGTGTAAGATCTTGGGTTTGCGGTTTTTGACTTGGCAACAAGTGTAAAACTAGGTCGAAATCTTATTGCACCAAACCCTAGTTAGCACTTGGGATACTTATCATATGGACTGAACCATGCCCATATGAACCCCTGTGGTTTAGGTGATTTAGACAACACAATATACTTGTCTTGCGACAAGGATGAACCTTTCCCAAAGGTAATAAACTAGATCTAATGGAGAACAATAGTTACAACTACACCAATACGTGTAAACATGCGATTCACTGCTTCTACGCATCACATGGTTCACAATAACCCTATCCTTCCTTGGTAAGGTAAAAATGCCTGATAATCCGAACACTAACTTCCCTAGGTCCTACTAGGACTTACATCAAATAGTCATGCCACTTGCAAGTCCATAGATCATTTTCGTGCCTTCTATTCCATTTTCGAATAACATCTTATGGGTGTTAACTTTTCCCCATGAATCATTACAAGGAAGATCTATCTAAAAATGGGACATGCCATTAATCTTTCCATGCCTAGTAAAAAGGTGTACCTCAATAATTTCAACCTTGTAATGAGGCAACAGTTGTCCTAGGCTCGTCGCTTTTGAATACACAAAAGGAAAACTTGCTGATAAGGTCTTACAAATGCAAAGACACCTTATGCTCTTTTCATTCATTCCTTTGAATGTACCAATGATCAATTTTCATATCTTAAGCTATTTCTAATAAATGTTCAAATAGTCAATTCATTTTCCAACTGCATTTAACTTGACTAGTTGAATTCGAACATGCATGAGTGCTTCCTAATCCGTGAAGTTATCGTGAATAATTCAATACTTTTGTGTGGAATCCAAATAGATCAAACCTGGACTTGTGAATTCCGGGAAATGTCCACTTGTATACTCGGAGATGAACCTCCCGCAGTCGCACCTTGTGATCTTTCTAGAGGCCATCGCGAATTCGATCTCCGATTTGCCTTTGTGGTCTACGGAGTGTCTTGCCTTGGCATGCAACCTTCCAACCTTTACCTTTCCTCGTATGCGGAAGATTTCTTTGCGGGATGGCGCTTGCGGAAGAGGGCTTTATGAGTCCTTTAGGAAAACCCGGGGTGGCTAGGAATGGGTTCACGGACGGCTTATGGGCTTTGAAACCTAATTTCAGGAAGCCTCTTACGAAGGTCTTGCGGGAGGGCTCATAGCTTCATCCTCGTCTCTTCAAAGTTCCGGGGGGTATGAATGGACTTTTTGGGCCTAGTGGGAAGGGGGGCTTAAGAAGCCCCCTTAGAAGCTTCTTAAGAAGCTTCTAAGGAGCTTCTAATTGGCTGCGGCAACGTCGAGGGGGGGGGGTCGTGATCAGGCGGGCCGCGGACTATGGTGGCGTTTCGTCAGCACGGCGACCTTCTGCGGTAGCACGGCGACCTCCTGCGGCAACACGGCGAGCTCCTCCTGCAGCATGGCCAGCTCCTCTTGCAGCACGGCGAGCTCTCCCCCATCACCCCTTCCTAGGGGGGTGTTTATATAGGCATGGGGGGAAAGAAGGCCTCCACACGTGGCCCCCCCCCCCCTTGCATGGGTTCCCCCCCTCCCATGCAGGCCACGACAGACATATCCCCATCCTCCCCACACTCCCCCTTCTCCAGCCATGCATCGGCTGGAGAAAAAGGGGAAAAATTTTTATAAAAAAAAATTTACCTTGAATTACTCAAAATGCCTCTCCCAAGAGGGTGTTTTTGTGAGACTTGCGGTTTTGAACTCCCGGTTTTGGTTTACCAATGCGGAGGATCCCATCTCACGCGTGCATGGTGTGGATTAAGCTTCCAATAATTTCGAAGTAGGAAATACCCTTGCGCAGGGTTTACACGGCGTGCGGTAAGTTAATATTTACGGTACGCAGTACGCGGAAATATTACATTCTCTCCCCCTTAGAAGAATCGAGATGTCCTCATCTCGAGGTAAACTGGGGATATTGAAGATTGAGAGAGCTTTATTCCATCCAGGTAGCACCCTCCTTAGGACAATCTTTCCACTGGACGAGACATTCTCTCAAGGTCCTGGACCTTAGTTAGCATCTAAAATCTTGTCCGGCCTTAGTTCAAGGTCTCCTTGACTAGGCATTGCAATTTGTTGGTCAACGAGTACATGATTAGGGTTAGGTACATACTTCATTCTTCAATAGACTGTTATGGAATACATTATGAACCTTTAGGTTTTCAGGGAATTGCAGTCTATAAACATTAGGTCTTAAGCACTTGAGGATCTTGTATCGTCCACAATACCTTGGACTTAGCTTCCTGCAATCTCCTAAGGATAGAGAACTCTTCTTTGGGCATACGTGAATGAAGACCATGTCTCCTTCCTCAAATATTCTATCTTGACACTTCAATTTCGTGTATGCCTTCTGTCTATCCTTCGCAGCTTTGATGTCCCGATAGAGTGAAATCATAAGCTTCGCACAATATCTTCTATTTAAATAACTGGCTTGCTCGTATACATGCTCTCATTCTATAGTAGACATGTCCATTATTGACAGAGAATCATCCCGGACACGTCTTAGTAGAATCATCCCGGACACGACCATTATTGTAACGTGTCCGCTAGAACCATTATTGTAACGTGTCCGCTAGAATCATCCCGGACACGTCTTAGTAGTCCATCGGGAAGGATGTCTAGAAAGCTCCGCCCGGCACTCCCATGGAATGTTACGGGACTTGCGTTCTAGGTCTCCCCGCGTCTGCCATGTAGCGGAAGTATCCTGGCCGTTCCCACTTAGGATCGACCTGAATTTGGGTTTTCCTGTTTGGTCATTATCTAACAACAACTAGCGTCAGACCCGAGCCAACTACTTTACGCAGAAGCGCCCGGTCTGAAGCGGATTCATGCTGCACTTGGTTCAAGGAGAATGGGAAACGAGAGGGATGCAAGGCTCGACCTCTCTGCCAAAAGGCATAGTCCCATTCCGTTCCCCTAAAACAGTGCGAATCGGGTAATCGGTAATTCCAAGTCATCGTTCTCATTACTTGTTTCGGTGATGTTGATCATCCTTCTGTTCGTCGAAGACTTTGAGAAAAGTTCCCGGCTAACCGGGACCACCCATCCGTAGGACGGACCCATGGTCCATCCTCCGCACTTTCCTCGGTTTGTTTTAGTTATGTAATTACCTACCACATTAGTTTGACATATACAAACAGCTTCTTTGATTAACCCTGCTATGCACTGGTTCCTTCACGTAATCTTATCACAGGACATAAAGAAAACAATGTCAAACAACTCCTTTATTATCATTTTATCATTTTATCTTTGAAATACAAGGAGTTCCCGCCCGTAGGCGTATTCATAATCCGCCCGAAGGCTATCCAGTAATCCACCAGGGATCACTAATCCAAGTTTCCGCCCGTAGACTAGTATGCGGGCCTCGAGATCCAATCCCGAGTCACGTTAGCCTCTTGTGCAGGGCCCGGAAGGCGAGGGATTTACAGCCAGAGCCCCCCCTGGCACCCAAGCGTCCTCCTGCTCCAAGTAGAACTCAACGGAGAGACCTCTCACGGCGGGTTCGGTCCACGTTCCCGGCGCGGTTAACAACCCCCTTGGTTAGGGTCTGGCAGGCAGTCGGGGGTAACTGAAGCTGCCTCTCCCTTCAGGCTTCAACCTGAAGTATTTAGATATCTTTTCATCCTTTAGTTCATTGAGCAAACAATGCAAACAGTCCTTTCCAAACTGTTACAAGCACAATCAATTTCAATGGTCGTTTAGCTGGCAAACTGTTAAGGAGTGACTCCTTTTCCCCGAATGCAACCCGCATTCGATCCGGAATCAATTGCAACTTGGCAAGATTCCTATCATTCTTGGGTTAGGGTCATACCCTACCAATACATTAGGTTTTGTTGTGGCAGGATCCAGCGACCTTGTCGCTTTAGTTTATTGTCTGGTCCTTTGCAAATACCTAACTTTCCTTTCCCTTGGCAATTATTCCCAAGGAAAGTGAGTAACAGGATGATTACTCATCCTCTTGTAAGTTAAATTCCTTCAATAACTTGCCAACCTCATTTCGAGAGATGACAAAAACTCTCTTGTGGACAAATCTCAAGTCTATACAATGTTGCAGCTTTTTGCACATGTATTGCATCTAATTTCACGGGATCATTCCACCCATTGCTTAGCGTTTTCCGGTCACGGAATTTACCTCCAGCCGAGTAACAGGGTTTTAGGGTATCCTCCAAACCATTCCTAATTATGTTGGCCCATGATCCTAAAAATAGGCAACTCCGTCGGAGTTTCATCATTAGAACGAATGATCCTTAGGATAAAACCTTAGATCATTTTATGCATGAACATCCTATTGATTCGACATTTCGTGAACGTGTGTAAGATCTTGGGTTTGCGGTTTTTGACTTGGCAACAAGTGTAAAACTAGGTCGAAATCTTATTGCACCAAACCCTAGTTAGCACTTGGGATACTTATCATATGGACTGAACCATGCCCATATGAACCCCTGTGGTTTAGGTGATTTAGACAACACAATATACTTGTCTTGCGACAAGGATGAACCTTTCCCAAAGGTAATAAACTAGATCTAATGGAGAACAATAGTTACAACTACACCAATACGTGTAAACATGCGATTCACTGCTTCTACGCATCACATGGTTCACAATAACCCTATCCTTCCTTGGTAAGGTAAAAATGCCTGATAATCCGAACACTAACTTCCCTAGGTCCTACTAGGACTTACATCAAATAGTCATGCCACTTGCAAGTCCATAGATCATTTTCGTGCCTTCTATTCCCTTTTCGAATAATATCTTATGGGTGTTAACTTTTCCCCATGAATCATTACAAGGAAGATCTATCTAAAAATGGGACATGCCATTAATCTTTCCATGCCTAGTAAAAAGGTGTACCTCAATAATTTCAACCTTGTAATGAGGCAACAGTTGTCCTAGGCTCGTCGCTTTTGAATACACAAAAGGAAAACTTGCTGATAAGGTCTTACAAATGCAAAGACACCTTATGCTCTTTTCATTCATTCCTTTGAATGTACCAATGATCAATTTTCATATCTTAAGCTATTTCTAATAAATGTTCAAATAGTCAATTCATTTTCCAACTGCATTTAACTTGACTAGTTGAATTCGAACATGCATGAGTGCTTCCTAATCCGTGAAATTATCGTGAATAATTCAATACTTTTGTGTGGAATCCAAATAGATCAAACCTGGACTTGTGAATTCCGGGAAATGTCCACTTGTATACTCGGAGATGAACCTCCCGCAGTCGCACCTTGTGATCTTTCTAGAGGCCATCGCGAATTCGATCTCCGATTTTCCTTTGTGGTCTACGGAGTGTCTTGCCTTGGCATGCAACCTTCCAACCTTTACCTTTCCTCGTATGCGGAAGATTTCTTTGCGGGATGGCGCTTGCGGAAGAGGGCTTTATGAGTCCTTTAGGAAAACCCGGGGTGGCTAGGAATGGGTTCACGGACGGCTTATGGGCTTTGAAACCTAATTTCAGGAAGCCTCTTACGAAGGTCTTGCGGGAGGGCTCATAGCTTCATCCTCGTCTCTTCAAAGTTCCGGGGGGTATGAATGGACTTTTTGGGCCTAGTGGGAAGGGGGGCTTAAGAAGCCCCCTTAGAAGCTTCTTAAGAAGCTTCTAAGGAGCTTCTAATTGGCTGCGGCAACGTCGAGGGGGGGGGTCGTGATCAGGCGGGCCGCGGACTATGGTGGCGTTTCGTCAGCACGGCGACCTTCTGCGGCAGCACGGCGACCTCCTGCGGCAACACGGCGAGCTCCTCCTGCAGCACGGCCAGCTCCTCTTGCAGCACGGCGAGCTCTCCCCCATCACCCCTTCCTAGGGGGGTGTTTATATAGGCATGGGGGGAAAGAAGGCCTCCACACGTGGCCCCCCCTCCTTGCATGGGTTCCCCCCCTCCCATGCAGGCCACGACAGACATATCCCCATCCTCCCCACACTCCCCCTTCTCCAGCCATGCATCGGCTGGAGAAAAAGGGGAAAAATTTTTATAAAAAAAAATTTACCTTGAATTACTCAAAATGCCTCTCCCAAGCGGGTGTTTTTGTGAGACTTGCGGTTTTGAACTCCCGGTTTTGGTTTACCAATGCGGAGGATCCCATCTCACGCGTGCATGGTGTGGATTAAGCTTCCAATAATTTCGAAGTAGGAAATACCCTTGCGCAGGGTTTACACGGCGTGCGGTAAGTTAATATTTACGGTACGCAGTACGCGGAAATATTACATTCTCTCCCCCTTAGAAGAATCGAGATGTCCTCATCTCGAGGTAAACTGGGGATATTGAAGATTGAGAGAGCTTTGTTCCATCCAGGTAGCACCCTCCTTAGGATAATCTTTCCACTGGACGAGACATTCTCTCAAGGTCCTGGACCTTAGTTAGCATCTAAAATCTTGTCCGGCCTTAGTTCAAGGTCTCCTTGACTAGGCATTGCAATTTGTTGGTCAACGAGTACATGATTAGGGTTAGGTACATACTTCATTCTTCAATAGACTGTTATGGAATACATTATGAACCTTTAGGTTTTCAGGGAATTGCAGTCTATAAACATTAGGTCTTAAGCACTTGAGGATCTTGTATCGTCCACAATACCTTGGACTTAGCTTCCTGCAATCTCCTAAGGATAGAGAACTCTTCTTTGGGCATACGTGAATGAAGACCATGTCTCCTTCCTCAAATATTCTATCTTGACACTTCAATTTCGTGTATGCCTTCTGTCTATCCTTCGCAGCTTTGATGTCCCGATAGAGTGAAATCATAAGCTTCGCACAATATCTTCTATTTAAATAACTGGCTTGCTCGTATACATGCTCTCATTCTATAGTAGACATGTCCATTATTGACAGAGAATTCACGATACTTAGTCTCTAGCTTTTGTTCCTGGTCCTTGATAGAGACTTCCCTTAGCATCCTTTGATAGGCTAGATCATGGCATCCTTCCTCTCTAGCTAGCTCAAATATTAGGTCGTTTGGCATGGACACCTCTGTAGCTAGAGATCTAGCTATTGATAGATTTTGCAAGATTAGTGAATTAAGGAATGCCTTGCGATTGAGTGCATCAACAACTACATTCTTCTTCCCTGGTCGATACTTGATTTCAAAATCATATTCCTCCAATACTTCAATCCATCGACGTTGCCTCATGTTGAGCTCGTTCTGGGTAAAAATCCATTTGAGACTCTTATGATCTGTTACTAGAGTAAACTTGTTACCCAACAGGTAGTGTCTCCAAAGCTTTAGAGCATGGATGACAGCTAATAACTCCAGATCATGAGTGGCATAATTCTTTTCATGACTCTTCAATTTCCTTGAAGAATATGCTACTGGGTGACCTTCCTGCATAAAAACACACCCCAAGGCAAGAATGCTGGCATCAGTTACTACCTTGAACTCCTTATTGAGATCCGGAAGTTTCAGAATAGGTGCTGATACCAAACATTGCTTCAATTGGTCGAAGCTATTTTGTTCGGGAGTTGACCATGCAATGGACGTTTGCTTCCTCAATAATTCTGTCAAAGGTGCTGCAATCAAGGCATAGTTTTAGATGAAGACCCCATACCATCCTGTCAATCCAAGAAAGCTGAGTATTTCTTTGACAGTTGTTGGTATTTGGCCATCCTAGAACATTTCTAACTTAGGTTGGCTCCACTGAGATTCCTTTTTCCGATATGATGAATTCTAGATGATCATTCTGATGTTTGAGGAACGTGCAATTCCATCATCTTAGCATACCGCTTGCGTGACCTTCTTGTCTCAAGGAAAATCCGAAGTTGGGATTCATGATCTCCTTCCTGTTTGGAATAGAGTGTCGTCAAAGAAGACAAGCACGAAATCATCAAAATATGGTCTAAAAATATCCTGCATTAATCTATTGAAGGTGGCAGGTGTATTTGTAAGGCCGAATGACATAGCCAAGAATTCAAAGTGCCCATATCTTGTATTGAAGGCCGTTTTAGGAATATCCTCATCCTTGATCCTGATTTGATAGTAACTTGACCTGAGATCAATTTTGGAAAAGATCTTTGCATCTTGAAGGCGATCAAAAAGCTCATCTATTCTAGGAATATGATATTTGTTCTTGACTGTTGATTGATTCAACCCACGGTAATTAATACATAGTCGAAGTGTCCCATCTTTCTTTTTCTGGAATAGTACTGGAGCTCCCCATGGTGAATTGCTAGGCCCGCTGTAGCCTTGGTTTAACAGTTGCTTGAGTTGTTCCTTCAACTCAATAGCTTCCGATATAGACATTCTATAGGGTTTCTTCGCAATTGGCGCAGCTCCTATTACTAGCTTGATCTCATGATCTACTTCTCTTTAAAGTGGAAGTTCTGTTAACTCTTCAGAACTACGTCCACGTATTCCTTTAGCCAAGTGACCAATTTACTTTACTACTTTTATCAATATTCATAGTCAAGACAATCGGGGAAAAGTTTTATTCCATTCATATCAACATAGCCCTTCCGAGGTACAATTATTTCTTGGGGCGATGGAACAAGTTAATACATTAATTCGAGGAGAATAAGATATTATTGCATTCAGCTACAGGAACTGAGTAGTAGTACGGATTGGGATCATTGATTTTCAGGAATCGATAGTTCATTGGAAGATTAGGGTATCTTTTCCTTTGATATCTATTCTTCTCACGACGTCCCAAAACCTTGATTCGGTCGGCAGGGATTCTTTGAATCACTTCCCCGTACACATACTTATTCTGGTTAACCCTTCGACCTCCAACCTGTAGGGTCGCGTTTGCGTGAGCCTCAATAAAGACAAACAGCTTTACGATCTTCAAATCCTCCATCCACTTGATTCTCTTCAAGTTAATTTGAAGGTACGCAGGTTGATAGGCAGTTATGTAATAGATCCTTGTAACACCCATTCATCTCCATTCCACGTACACAGGTGATGGATTGTAAATGCGGTCTAGGATGTTCATCATCTCAACCCTTTGTCGATAACTTGTGGAATGCATCGCGGTCATAAACATGACTCGGAACACTAAGAACCTGTTCCATGCTTCATAATTCTGCAAGACAGTATTGAAGATGAGAAAATGTTTGGACAGGAACAATTTCTTTACTTCATTTTTCAATGAAATCTTTATGAAAACAATTCCATTGTTGGTCGGCTCTGATACCAACTATAACGTGTCCGCTAGAATCATCCCGGACACGTCTTAGCAGTCCATCGGGAAGGATGTCTAGAAAGCTCCGCCCGGCACTCCCATGGAATGTTACGGGACTTGCGTTCTAGGTCTCCCCGCGTCTGCCACGTAGCGGAAGTATCCTGGCCGTTCCCACTTAGGATCGACCTGAATTTGGGTTTTCCTGTTTGGTCATTATCTAACAACAACTAGCGTCAGACCCGAGCGAACTACTTTACGCAGAAGCGCCCGGTCTGAAGCGGATTCATGCTGCACTTGGTTCAAGGAGAATGGGAAACGAGAGGGATGCAAGGCTCGACCTCTCTGCCAAAAGGCATAGTCCCATTCCGTTCCCCTAAAACAGTGCGAATCGGGTAATCGGTAATTCCAAGTCATCGTTCTCATTACTTGTTTCGGTGATGTTGATCATCCTTCTGTTCGTCGAAGACTTTGAGAAAAGTTCCCGGCTAACCGGGACCACCCATCCGTAGGACGGACCCATGGTCCATCCTCCGCACTTTCCTCGGTTTGTTTTAGTTATGTAATTACCTACCACATTAGTTTGACATATACAAACAGCTTCTTTGATTAACCCTGTTATGCACTGGTTCCTTCACGTAATCTTATCACAGGACATAAAGAAAACAATGTCAAACAACTCCTTTATTATCATTTTATCATTTTATCTTTGAAATACAAGGAGTTCCCGCCCGTAGGCGTATTCATAATCCGCCCGAAGGCTATCCAGTAATCCACCAGGGATCACTAATCCAAGTTTCCGCCCGTAGACTAGTATGCGGGCCTCGAGATCCAATCCCGAGTCACGTTAGCCTCTTGTGCAGGGCCCGGAAGGCGAGGGATTTACAGCCAGAGCCCCCCCTGGCACCCAAGCGTCCTCCTGCTCCAAGTAGAACTCAACGGAGAGACCTCTCACGGCGGGTTCGGTCCACGTTCCCGGCGCGGTTAACAACCCCCTTGGTTAGGGTCTGGCAGGCAGTCGGGGGTAACTGAAGCTGCCTCTCCCTTCAGGCTTCAACCTGAAGTATTTAGATATCTTTTCATCCTTTAGTTCATTGAGCAAACAATGCAAACAGTCCTTTCCAAACTGTTACAAGCACAATCAATTTCAATGGTCGTTTAGCTGGCAAACTGTTAAGGAGTGACTCCTTTTCCCCGAATGCAACCCGCATTCGATCCGGAATCAATTGCAACTTGGCAAGATTCCTATCATTCTTGGGTTAGGGTCATACCCTACCAATACATTAGGTTTTGTTGTGGCAGGATCCAGCGACCTTGTCGCTTTAGTTTATTGTCTGGTCCTTTGCAAATACCTAACTTTCCTTTCCCTTGGCAATTATTCCCAAGGAAAGTGAGTAACAGGATGATTACTCATCCTCTTGTAAGTTAAATTCCTTCAATAACTTGCCAACCTCATTTCGAGAGATGACAAAAACTCTCTTGTGGACAAATCTCAAGTCTATACAATGTTGCAGCTTTTTGCACATGTATTGCATCTAATTTCACGGGATCATTCCACCCATTGCTTAGCGTTTTCCGGTCACGGAATTTACCTCCAGCCGAGTAACAGGGTTTTAGGGTATCCTCCAAACCATTCCTAATTATGTTGGCCCATGATCCTAAAAATAGGCAACTCCGTCGGAGTTTCATCATTAGAACGAATGATCCTTAGGATAAAACCTTAGATCATTTTATGCATGAACATCCAATTGATTCGACATTTCGTGAACGTGTGTAAGATCTTGGGTTTGCGGTTTTTGACTTGGCAACAAGTGTAAAACTAGGTCGAAATCTTATTGCACCAAACCCTAGTTAGCACTTGGGATACTTATCATATCGACTGAACCATGCCCATATGAACCCCTGTGGTTTAGGTGATTTAGACAACACAATATACTTGTCTTGCGACAAGGATGAACCTTTCCCAAAGGTAATAAACTAGATCTAATGGAGAACAATAGTTACAACTACACCAATACGTGTAAACATGCGATTCACTGCTTCTACGCATCACATGGTTCACAATAACCCTATCCTTCCTTGGTAAGGTAAAAATGCCTGATAATCCGAACACTAACTTCCCTAGGTTCTACTAGGACTCACATCAAATAGTCATGCCACTTGCAAGTCCATAGATCATTTTCGTGCCTTCTATTCCCTTTTCGAGTAACATCTTATGGGTGTTAACTTTTCCCCATGAATCATTACAAGGAAGATCTATCTAAAAATGGGACATGCCATTAATCTTTCCATGCCTAGTAAAAAGGTGTACCTCAATAATTTCAACCTTGTAATGAGGCAACAGTTGTCCTAGGCTCGTCGCTTTTGAATACACAAAAGGAAAACTTGCTGATAAGGTCTTACAAATGCAAAGACACCTTATGCTCTTTTCATTCATTCCTTTGAATGTACCAATGATCAATTTTCATATCTTAAGCTATTTCTAATAAATGTTCAAATAGTCAATTCATTTTCCAACTGCATTTAACTTGACTAGTTGAATTCGAACATGCATGAGTGCTTCCTAATCCGTGAAGTTATCGTGAATAATTCAATACTTTTGTGTGGAATCCAAATAGATCAAACCTGGACTTGTGAATTCCGGGAAATGTCCACTTGTATACTCGGAGATGAACCTCCCGCAGTCGCACCTTGTGATCTTTCTAGAGGCCATCGCGAATTCGATCTCCGATTTTCCTTTGTGGTCTACGGAGTGTCTTGCCTTGGCATGCAACCTTCCAACCTTTACCTTTCCTCGTATGCGGAAGATTTCTTTGCAGGATGGCGCTTGCGGAAGAGGGCTTTATGAGTCCTTTAGGAAAACCCGGGGTGGCTAGGAATGGGTTCACGGATGGCTTATGGGCTTTGAAACCTAATTTCAGGAAGCCTCTTACGAAGGTCTTGCGGGAGGGCTCATAGCTTCATCCTCGTCTCTTCAAAGTTCCGGGGGGTATGAATGGACTTTTTGGGCCTAGTGGGAAGGGGGGCTTAAGAAGCCCCCTTAGAAGCTTCTTAAGAGCTTCTAATTGGCTGCGGCAACGTCGAGGGGGGGGTCGTGATCAGGCGGGCCGCGGACTATGGTGGTGTTTCGTCAGCACGGCGACCTTCTGCGGCAGCACGGCGACCTCCTGCGGCAACACGGCGAGCTCCTCCTGCAGCACGGCCAGCTCCTCTTGCAGCACGGCGAGCTCTCCCCCATCACCCCTTCCTAGGGGGGTGTTTATATAGGCATGGGGGGAAAGAAGGCCTCCACATGTGGCCCCCCCCCCCCCCCCCCCCCCCCCCCCTTGCATGGGTTCCCCCCCTCCCATGCAGGCCACGACAGACATATCCCCATCCTCCCCACACTCCCCCTTCTCCAGCCATGCATCGGCTGGAGAAAAAGGGGAAAAATTTTTATAAAAAAAATTTTACCTTGAATTACTCAAAATGCCCCTCCCAAGAGGGTGTTTTTGTGAGACTTGTGGTTTTGAACTCCCGGTTTTGGTTTACCAATGCGGAGGATCCCATCTCACGCGTGCATGGTGTGGATTAAGCTTCCAATAATTTCGAAGTAGGAAATACCCTTGCGTAGGGTTTACACGGCGTGCGGTAAGTTAATATTTACGGTACGCAGTACGCGGAAATATTACAATTATTCAATCAAAAAAAGGTCTAGAATTGGCCACGCTGAGAGTTCGAGGTCCGATACATGTACACTGCCTTAGCAGAATTAACAAATGTAATAGTTTGTCTAGCCACCAAACAAATCAAAAAATTCACAATATTGATTGATATGTAAGTTGCTTCACTTGCTGGTGCCAAAATTTGTAAGACTTGCCTAATGTTATTAGATAGAATTTGATGGGGTGTTGTAGGGAAAGAAGTCGTTAATGAGAATGTACACATGTTGAGGTTACTAAAGGGATTCATTGTGGATTACAACACAAAAAGGGACTGCAATTCGATGAGGCCAATTAGTCAGTAGGCTATAGCTAAGGCGAGCCACCCTCCTTCTACACCCTCTCTGCCCAACTAGCAAGTTCCCCAAAACCTAACATGCCTAGATTAAGGATGTGTAGCATCCAGTGAACCAACCCCCATTGGGAGAGGGGGGTGTATGGAAGCATACTTCAATCCATATTCGTACGTCTAATGTGATCGACCATAGGTTAATGATGTGGATCTTTGATCTTGGCATATTCTATGTGATATACAAATTATTTAAAGCCAAAGGGAATGTCTTGCATGTATGTGTGTCTTCTTGGTCAACTATCCAATGAATGTTTGACCAAGTAGGAGACTACAATGGACAGGTAGGGCTGAACTGAAGATGTCTAAAATTGTTTTGATTGGGAGAGGATTAATGGTGACTGACACATCCAAAATGGGCTTTTATACCTTGGGAAGGGTCCTACAAAGTTTGGTTAACATCCGAGTTCGTATGCAAGAGATACATAGTCGCGAAGGTCAATGTCTAGCTAGGACTACATGCTATAATGAACATTTGTAGGTTCCACATAAAATTTTAGGGGCTGAAATCTTCAGAATTTGGTCCAAGTGTCTTTAAATAATTGTAGATCACAAGCATGGCTACATTTTTGTTTTTTAAAGCTTGGTGATTTGAGTTATGGTTCAAAAGATATGAGCAGTTTTCTGCAAGGTGGTCTTGTAGGACAGTTTCCTGGACAGGATCAAACTAAATCTAATGGATGTTAATTATTGCATGTGGCATATGCTTTGATAGAGACATTTTAGACTAACATGAGATCCTATAGCCCCCTCTCCTGCCAACCTATCTCAAAAGTGGCTCCTATAGAAGAATCCGCAACAAAGACAGCTAGCTCGATGTAGACAATACGAGTCCTGAGACTAGAAAGACCATGAATTGAGAGAAAAGAGAAGCCCAAGTCAAGAACATGTAGGGCCTCAAAAACACAGCTCAATGAATGGTCAGACAATAGAGCCAAGGTCCCAACACCACTAAAGGCATTACAGGAGAATACCAAAGATATAGAGATTTCGACTTTTACTTAACAATACAGATGCATTAATGGTAGTTACAAATGAAATATTAGAAAATGGAGCACATGACATGTAGGATGCAGAAAAACTTGATGATGCAAAGGAAAATTTGGAAGAGCTTGTAGAAGATATAGAGATTTAGAATGAAAAAAGAGCTCGAATATGACGTAGAATTTGTGGATGTGGATGCTACAGAGTTTGATGATGCAGATATGAAGAATAAAGATGTAGATGCTACAAATTTTGAAGGAATGAATGATATGAGAAAGAGAATGTGGATAATGTTAAGGGTAAACAGATAATAGAAAATACAAGAGAGACATTGATGCAGGTTACAGAGGATATCATTGTTCGGGATGCAAAGAAAGACGACCTAAACAGATTAAGTAGGTTAATGACGTGGATCTTTGATTTTGGCATATTCCATGTTATATACAAGTTATTTAAAGCCAAAGGGGATGTCTTTCATGTATTTATGCCTTCTTGATCGACTATCTAGTGGATGTTTGACCCAGGAGGGCGATATGGCTGTTGGAAATTGTAGTGGATAGACATAACTAAACTAAAGATGTGTAAAAATGTTTTAATTGGGAGAAAATTAATAGTGACTGATGCATCCAAAATGCTCTTTGATACCTTGGGAAGGGTCCTACAAAGTTTGATTGATACCCATATTCATATGCAAGAGATACAAAGTCAAGAAGGTTGATATCTGATTGGGACAACATGTTATAATGAACAATTGCAGGTTGCGCAGCAAATTTTAGGGGCTGAAAACTTCATAATTTGATTAATGCTTCCAGAAAAGTTGTACATCACAAGTAGGGCTACATTTTTCTTTTTAAAGCTTAGTAATCTGAATTATGGTTCAAAAGATATGAGCAATTTTTCCAGGGTGGTCCTATAGGATAGCAATATGGAAGTCCAGCAAAATGGTAGTCCTACTTGAGTAGCTCATCCTGCTGCTGCTTTATTAAGCTTCAAGACAACTCTATAGTTTTTAATGCTCTAGCAAGCATGAGTTTGAGAAAGAGAAACTCCGCCACAACGAACTCTACAATCAGATCCGTAATATGCAGTGCCTTGAGGCTGTTGTCTTTTGCAATTCTATTGACATTAAGCCTGAATGGACTATGTTAGATTAGATCCCTTTTACTACATTCACCAAGCTTAGCTTGAATGTTGGAGAGCTAGAGGACCTTCTCATGTGTGGTGACCTTGAATATTATGATAATACTTATGATCGTGTGACTCCAAAGAGTGAGCAACGTTTGGGGTAATTCAAGAATGTGAAGTTCTTCAAGGTTACAACTACTAATGATCCAGTTATCAGAAGGCTTGTTAACAATGACAAGGCTACTATCTTGCCACAGACTCAAATTTTTCCACCTTAATGTGCGCTCCGAGATCTGTGTATTCCTGGGACATTGCTATGCATAGGGTGGGGAACAAACTTTTTTTTTGACAATTTCTAGAGATCAAACATGAGTACATTGATCCAATCGACCCTTCATACTTGTTGGGTTGTGCGTACACTCTCAAAGGGATTTATGTCTATGGTATGAAAGCATATTGGCAGTTGTGTATTGAGTATGTCAGTGGTCTACATGCGGGATTGTGGAAGACAATTTCTAGAAGGCACTGCAGTGGATTGCCTGTACGAGTACTGACAAATGTTGATCATGCTATATTAGAAAAGGACTCGAGTAAGTCAAGAAGTGGAATTTGCATGCATGAGACTAGAATTAGATGGACAAGGGGGGACTTAACTAAGGCTCAATAGCCTAACTTTGGACAAAAAACAAGGAGTTTTATAGAGTAGCGTATTCAAAAGAAAAAAGAAAAAAACAAATAGCGCCATCATGGGAGGAGCAAGCAATCTTGGATGCCTTGGGGAGAACCCTCTCATAATATGAACCTGCAATGATGAATCTGCTACATTTCCATCATCTCATGCAAATGCTGAATACATGTTTTGCTCACACATATGTTGAACATATGTATATACTTCGTGATTAAGCAAACAAAAAAAAAAAAGAAAGCAAGAAGCTTTGTGCTGGGATAACTCATATTTTATACAAAAGGCAAACAAACATACCTACATATCACAAGTACTCCCAAAGATTGCATAGAGGCTTCAAAGTGAGAGCTTGTCACAATTTTCTACTATCTAAACTATGTATGTAGCAAGATATCTGCTGTCCACAAGGTTTTCTAGATTCATTTACAGTCTTTAGAGACTCTCGTTGAATGCTACTGATGCTCTATGGTTGAAAGATGATTGCCAAAACCAAAGTACATGCTTTGGGGTGATTGTTGGGCAGCACATGTATGTTTTAATGCTGCTGTAATAAATCTATCATATGAAAAAGTGACATCACTGCATATATGGAAAGCATTTCAAGTTCAAAGTAATCATCATGTGCTCAAATATTTTCTCTCGTAGTCCAATTTATCCCCAAAGCAAAGAAGATGGTTATGAACACTTCCATGTTATGATTTTGAAATCTCATACATGGTAGAGAAATACAACATTCTTGTGGATGCTTTATTACAAATGTGGGCATGTTCACTCTCTACAATCTCTACCCTACACAAATATTGGATTCATGATATCTAAAATGAGTATTTACTTGATAAGCAAGCGGCCACTATGATAAAAGAATTTTAAAAAAGAAGACAAAAATAGTATTCAGATTTCAAATGGCGTAACAAACTTCTTTGATACAAAGAATGGGTTTATTTGATACCCCAAATATCATCTGAGCATCCTATTTTGCAAGAGATACATTCCTCATCATTGGTGGAACATCATGGGATGTTTAAGACATTTGAAGGCATTTGGTGAGATGTTAAAGATTATGCCCTGCAATGTTTCCTCTTTAACAAAACAAAGATTCCACACTTCTACTTGATGGTTTGCTACAGCCTTTACCCATTCTTCAAGGAAACTAGATTGACATAAGTATGAATTTTATCATGGGATTTCCTACTACAAAGCATGGATGGAATAGCATCTATGTGGTTGTGGATCTACTAACTAAATTAGCCCATTTCATCCCAACAAATGCTAAATTTTTTGCAAAGCAAGTTGATGATCAATTCATGGAGGGCATTTTTAGGATCCTTGGGATACCATTGAAGATAATTTTTGATCATGATACCAGGTTAATGGGGAACTTTGATAGAGCCTTTTCACTTCCATGGGGACAATTTTAACTCCTAGTATGGCATATCACCCCCAAACATATGGAGAATTTTAGCACATCATAAGTGGTTGGAAGTCCACCTTTGATCCTTGTCTCATGATACTCAAGCCTCATGGGATCAATGGGTACATCTTGATGAATGTTGTTACAACAACACTCATCATATGATCATTGGCATGTTGCCATCTAAAGCAATTTATGGATACATAGTGCAAATACCCTTTACCCTTTTCCATGAAAATGTGAATCCACAAGACAATGACAAACTTGTGAAGATGGAAGCATCGATAAGTCAATGTAAAAAAACATTTGCAAAGCACAAGATGCCATTAAGACTTATGGAGATGAGAGGTGGAAACACTTAAAGTTTGAAGGAGTTGATAGGGTTTTCTTAAAGATGCCTAAATCTAAGTGCACTTATTTGAAAGGTTTCTATAACAAGTTGGCTCATAAGTTCCATGGGCTATATCAAATCCTTAAGTGAGTTGGTGAGCTTGTATATCAATTTGAGTTATTTCATTTCAATGCACATCCATGATATCTTCTATGTTTCTCAATGAAATAAGTAATCTTTTCCTTGGCTTTTTCAAGAGGAAGAGTGAATCCTTGTGTAGGGTGGCTTGTTGTATAAAATTTTGGTCATAAAATAAATTATCATAACTTAGTCAAAATGCAAATTTTATGATTGGACAAGCTACTATATAGTGTCTACTTTATTATGAAAATTTATTTATTGAAATTGGACATGCTTATCAAAAGTTATGTCAAAATTTCTTATGATGGTCCTATTTGGACAATTCCAGTGGTTTGTAAATATTCACTCACTTATACTTCATTGATTCAAGAAAATCTTCTATACCATGAGGACTTCTATTTTAATGTGGATCTACATCATTCAAATCTTTCTTTGTTGTAAACTCCCATTGTAATCCTCTCTAGAATGGTCATAGAAGAATATTCCATTCCCTGCAAGCTCTATCTTCTTTCTACCTTTGAATATCTCTTCTCCAATCAAAATTACACGCTTTGAGGACAAAGCTTCTTTAGGCCGGGTAGGCTTATCAAAGTTATGTCGATTTTCCTTATGATACCCATGTTTGGAAAATTATAGTAGTTCACAAATACTCAATCACTTGTACTTCGTTGATTCAAGGAGATCTTTTGTAGCATGAGGACTTCTATATGAGTGTGGATCTACATCATCCAAAGCTTTCTTTACTCCAACTGTAATCCTTTGTAAAATTACAAGCTTCGAGGACAAAACTCCTTTAGACTAAGTAGGCTTGTAATAAAGCATAGAGTTCGGGTTTAGTATAAAAAGCTTGAATTGTAAACATGTGCATGTCTTTTTGGACATTAATCAAACTTCCATTAAGGACTCCAAGTTTGGACCTCTCACTGTATCAAAGGAGTGTGTTCCTTGCTCCACCATATCAAGAGATGCATATCTTACTGCTTTTCAACTACTTCTCCGTTATATTTCTCTTACATGATAATGGGATTAGAAGCTATGGCCATCTTGGCTTATGGATGTTTGAAAGTTACTTAGCGCATCTCAAATATTATGTGGTTTCATGGTTATACAAACTATCTTCTTTATTATTTCCTTACATAATCTTTTGAGGAAGGATACATAAGTTTTACAGAGACCTAAATTTAATTAAGATTTTAGAACTTTTAAATAGTTCCCCATTGCACAATCCATCTTATAGCCTACCTATTTGACTAAGGAGTTTCATGTATATTGATGCATTAGTCAAAAATCTATGTGTGATGCTATGCCAAAAAGGGTATTCAAAGTTGGATTAACTGATGTACTATGTAAGCTACAAAGTCAATTATATGGAGAGGAATTATACGATGATTGAATTAATGCCTTGGCAATAATGTTTACATTAGAGAAATTTTAGTACTATCTTCTATCTACCCACTTCAAATTCTACGTGGATCATGAAGCTCTACCTTTTCTCATGACAATGAAGTGGATGCCAAAGGACAAATAATGTGATGATTACTCCTTTTCTGGGATATTAATTTTGACATGGTAATAAATTCTAGCTACTCTCATGTACTTTTCGATCATCTATCATGGATCCCTCAAGGTGAAGAAAAAGAGAAAAACGATGTAGATGTTTTCAATAATTCTCTATTCCTAGATGAGACAATTATCCCATGCAACCTAGATATTGCAAACCTCTTAGTGTGACATAGCATAATCCTCCTAGACTTTCCATCACAAAAATCAAGAAACTACTATTATAAGTAGCCCCTTACACTATGCTTGATGGTACACTATATAAGGAAGACAAGGTCAAAGTGCTTCCTTGATGTGTCATATAAGACGATTGTCTTGAAGACTCCCATGAAAAGCCATATGATGGGTGTTTTATGGGAGAAAAAGTAGATTGAAAAGCTCTCCTTGCAGGGTATTTGTGGCTTACGTTACATAAAGATGCCTATGATTCCATCATGGGATCTTTATCATTACTGATCTCCTTTAGGTTTATTTTAGTGACCTTTCCCCTAGCATCTTGGCTTTGCCTGTGAAACTGACCTTGGCCAAGCTTTGGCACTGCCTCTTGAAATATCTTGGTTCCTTGCAATAGAAGCACCTTGGAGTCTCATTGCTTCTTCTTGTGGATACCAAGCTTCCTACTGCATTTGATTTGGTCTTCTTTGTCTTGTTTGGTTGGTATTGTCCTTGGGCTCTTTTTGCATAACCTTGGAAGTTGCCCTTATTTTGACCATTTCTATTCCAAATTTTTGCATTTCCTAGACTTTGTTCAATGTTCTGAACTATTGAAATTGCTCAAATCAATGCATCTTGTAAATCCAATGGTCTGATTGATTCAAGATACATATTCAGGGGCAGATTTAGACCATTGCAAAACTTGGATACTTGTTGTGAAACATCCATTGTATGTGCATATTTTAGAAGTGTTACAAATTTGGAGTAGTAGGCTTCTAGGCTTAGGCTTAACTGCTTTAGATTGAAGAACTTGTTCATCTGGGCTTGATATGTGGGCAAAAGATATCTCCCATGTACTGCATCCTTAATTTTGTCTCAAACAAGTGATAGCGCCTTGGGACGTTCTTTGGTCTTTGCACCATTGTTTCCACCAAAGACGGGCATCTCCTGTGAGTTTTAGTTTGGTGATCATGGCTTGATTTGACGGTGCAGTCCCTGCAGTAGTGAAATAGTCCTCCATAGATTTTATCTATGTTTTGGCTTTAGTTGGAATGTCCCTTCCTTTACCATCAAACTTCGGTGGCTTGTACTGCTTGAGAAGAAACTTCTTCTCTTGGGCTTCCGTAGTATTGAGATTCAGGGTGATGTTTTGAGAATTATATAATTTTATGATTAATCTCCCCTCCAACCATAATTAGAAAAAAAAAGATATTTACTTGCTTACTTTATCTCATTAATTTAGGATGGAAATTGCATACTACTTGTCCTTCTTCCGAAAATGATCAGGGTTTATACTTTAAAAGAGAGTTTTTAATTTTTAATCAAGAAAAAGCCTACCTACTATTTTTGATTTATCAAGGAGACAAATAGATGAACAAAAATAATTATTTACATCAATAGGAAGGAATACATTATTTGAGTAGTTTGGGAGATCATATTATTCTTGGAATTTTTTTTTCTACCACAATCTAGGCATGTCATTGAGATACATCCATCGCATGATAGTAATTAGGATTCTGAGAATAAATATCTAGAAATCTATATTTCAGAGGAAGATCATATCACTACAACATATACATGCTATAACGACGTTTTCCTTATATATGAAAAATATCCCCGTCATCGCTATTAGCATCGCTACAAAACCGTCGCTATTTGTCTCGCTATTTTCGTCGCTAATTTCGTCGGTATTAGCGTCGCTATTTAGTGACGAAAATAGCGACGGTACAGAGGAATTTCCGACGCTAGTACCGACGATTACAGAATTATTTTGCGACGCTAATACTGACAGTTGCAGAATTTTTTTGTGTGGCAGAGCTGCAGATGCAGCCCTGCCACAGTTAGAGCCACACAGGCTAAGAGACAATTCCTGCTGTCAAAGAAGTTAGACAATCGATCCCAAATAATGACAAGACTTTGCAAACAAGTACTTTCATGACATTAATTAACACAAATGTGCACTGCATTGATAAAAAAAATAACAGAACTTAAATTGAGAAGTGCTACTATGACAAAGCAAATATGTATACACTTGTACATCAATATGTGGTGAATAACATGGAGATGTGTATATGGAGTCATGCTACAACATAGAAGTCCGAATCATATACACTTAGCTATTACATATGGAGGATAGAGGCCATAAGGCCTTACATAATACAAGATGGGAAGTAATCCTATGTAGCCTAATCTGCTCTCTATGACTCATCCACATCAAGCAACTCCTCTCGCTATAGTGACATACCGAAGGGAGCCTGCAATAGCAAATACATATATAATTGTGAGTACCAAATACAAACTGACATATAATGACAGATTTTTCGAATTAGGAATGATATTTATTACTACTTACCGGTCCTCCGCAAGCATAGAGCTTATTGATCAGGGCACTCAAGCCATGCTTCTCCCCGTATGTCACCTCTAGTGCAGTCGGGTCGTGATTTGTAAAACCTTGTTGTGGCACACAAACATTGAAAAACAACGTACTTGAGATTCATGTTTGAAATACATACATCAATATGGATGTCATTAAATTAGAGTACTCTACCCTATTAATACTTATGAAATCTGCTAGGAATGTTGCGTGGCCGCCACTACCAAGGTGATGCACCGATCCTGCGTCCAAGCGCGCCTTTGCTGCGTCCTTCTGCTGCTTCCACTTGTCTAGAGTGGATGTCGCCTCATCCTGGATATTACTCCAGTCCTCTGTATCCAGCCATTCCGGCTTCGATTTGCCCTGCTTGACTGCTTCGCGTGCATCAGACCGCCTATGCTATTGATAATCACGCATACGCATCATCATCCACCCTCTCAAAAATCTATCATTGCTAGAGGGCTGAGGGAACTCTCGATACAATGTATCAATTATGTACTCCTTGCTGGCATCTGGGATCTCCTTCCACTTGTCTGTAATGTTGTGCCAAAATACTTATTGGCACAACTCATAGATCCTAGAGATGGCAGCTTTTCCCTCATCATTCATGTATAAATGGCTAGTGGCCTTATCTATGAGATACGAGTAACCTGTAAGATTTTGCAAACGGGTACTTTCATGACATTAATACAAATGTGTCAAACACAACTTGAATTGATAAGTGCTACTACGAAAAAGGATGTGAAAATACATACATAGAGGAGTGGGTTTCGTGTACTTCTTGTCAGCCTTAAGAGTGATCGATGGGGTGCGTGAAGGAGTGGGAGCAGTAGACGCCTGCCCGCCACCGCCAGTGAAAGATGGTATCGACTCCCTGGTGGCAGTGCGAGTGGGAGAGACTGCATCTGTATCCCCACAACAGGAGCTGCCTCCTCCTCGACTACATGACTTTGAAGCAAAGCGAGACCTGTGACTGCGTCTACTGGAGGCCGAAGCATCGGACCGTCCAGAGTCTGCCGATCGTGCTGAGGTGGAACGGGAAAGCTGTGCATTGGCTCTATCTCTGACCCGTGCTAGTTGCTCTGGTGAGAAACGTGCTAGCATTGCGTCAATGTCATCATTTGTAAAATCACGACTCATCCTGCCGTCCGTGCCCAAATCCTAAACCTGCACATACAAGGAAAAATAATAATATTAGATAATGAATTGCAAGACATAATAAAACTAAGACTTAATTTGCAAGACTTCATTTTAAAATAAAAAAAATAGATAATACAAAACACCATACTCCAAAAACATACAAACTGTCCTAACTGATTTGCAAAAAGTGGCATTGTTGTAGTGGGAGAAACGTTTTGATCGAGTCACTTTTTTTTAGGGTTCCACAATCTCATCTTGACATAGCTCAGTATACACCGAGAGATCTATACAAAATTCTCCACAAAATGAGGACTCTGCTTCATTTTCAAAAAACCCATCCTCTATCTCCATAGGTGAGATGTCTTGGTCCTCCAGGTGGTTCATCCTAGTTTCTTGTATGCCTTCTGTCATTGCTGCTATTAAAGGTGTCTCTTCTATGATCGGTACGGGGGTTCTAGCAAACATGGGGATACTCCTAGATGTCATGGGAATGACATACCACCATTGAGGTTGTTGCGGATTAGGGAAAAAGACGACCTGATCCATATTATGATTAGTATAAAAGTCCACTTTGAGATTGCTAAAGCGCGTCAAGTTAGGGACTCTTACCTGCTCACAGTGATTTGGCAAAACAAATGTATCACTCAAATCAGTCCACTTCTTCGTTGAGTCAATCTCAACAAAGCCACTTGGCCCTCGCCGAACAGTTGCACCTGCTCCTTCGAGAGTAACCTTGAACCATTGCGCATCAAATATGGTCACGGAGAAACTTCGATAGTCCACTGCAAGGATACTCTGTAAACATTCGAAATACTCCATCTCTACAACTACACAGTTTGGATCTATGGCACGTCGTCGGCTTTCTTGCTCAAACATTGCCATCACTCCACAGTCCATTGTCGAGCGTAACTTGTCGATGTGCTCTACTCTGAAATGTCGTCCACATGACCATGCTTTACTATGGACCTTATACTGGGAGAAGAATAAGTATATTAGTTGCGATTTGTAGTATAGATTGTAATTTCTTGGGATTGCATACCTTGGGATTGCATCCATACCTTGGGATTGCATCCACGTGAAAAGTCCCACTCTTCTTCAGTAACTATTTCTCCATCTTGAGATGCTTTGGTTAGGGCCTCATGTAGCCATCTAGTGGACATGAGAAGAGGCATCTCCTCTAAGCCCTTCGGATATCGAATGGGCCATTGTCATGTACTCCGTCGAAAGTCAGATCTTGCAGACTCTCGCTCAGCTCGAGCATCCTCATACCATTGCAGCCACTTCTCCATCGTAGCGCTATGCAACATACAAAATCGGTTCACCTTGGAATCCATGGATGCGTCCATCTTCTTCTCTATTCCGTTTCCCACTAGGACATCTCCATTCAGACGATCATCCTCCTTAAGTGACCATATCAAGCCTTTGTCCCGGTCCACAGTGGTGGACAACCACTCAGAAATGTACACCAAGGCCTCCGACACTAACCAACCTTCAGCCATGCTACCCTCAGGACGAGCCCGTTGTCGCACAAATCCCTTTAAGGTCTTCATGAACCGTTCAAGGAAAAACATCCATCGATTATGGACTGGATATGCAACCTGCAATTCATCTACAATATGCACTAGAAGATGGGTTTGTATCGTGAGCATGCTAGAGGGAAGATACTTCTCCAAAAGACAAGCAGTCTCTACTGCCATGCATTTCGCAGATTCAATCGATGATGTGTGAATCTCTTTTTGGGAGACAAACTGAACAAACTCGGACAATTTGTAAATGGCTGTCCGTACCTCCGATGTCAGAGACCCCGTGATTGTGATCGGCAATACGAACTGTGAAAACCATGTAATTAATATTGTGTATAAACAAATGGAGATTCTGAAATCTAATATGCAGAATCATGCCATACGCAGCCTCATACCGTGCATACCTGACACATCTTATGCCAATCATGGGATTTGAGTCTTGTCAGTTGGTCATCCTTTGTGAATGCTGTCTTGAGAGAATGCATTAGGCCAGTCGGCATGCGAAAGGACTTGATGTTTTCCTTTACTCGTCGCACTTCATTGCCAGACAAAACCCAAGTAGTGCGCGGCAATTGCACTCGACTGTCGACGCCACTTACAGGCCAATATGGTTCCATCTTTCCCACTGCTTTCAAATCCATCCTCGCTCCTAGTGTGTCTCGCTGCCCAGTGAGGTGGTCCCATGGCAAGCTACCCACATTCTTAAAAATGTGCATGGGATCTAAAAGGTGGTTAATTTTCAATTTTTTCCAATAAGTTAGCTCATAGAAAATTGAGAAGCGTCGCATCCCACTGGGAAGCGAGTCTTGGTCTACCATCCTGCGATCAAACTAGCTCAGTGCGTTCATTCTCGCAGGAGGGCGACCAAGAAATCCTTCTCTCATGACATGACCCTCTGGCAAAAAATCCCGATGTCCCTCAAATACCATCTTCTTCATAGATTTTGACATATGAGAATCCAACCTTGGTCCACACAGAGGACATGCATGGTAACCTGACATGATTAGCCCTGCAGAACACACATGTACAATGAGGCATATCATAACACCAACATCGCTCAAAGAAAACTAACAAAATAAGAAAACATGCTTTACCAGAGCATTCTCCATAACCTGGAAAGTCATGCATGGTCCACATAAGAATTGCCCTTATAGTTGCGGATCGCCTACCAATATGTTTGCTCATGTCCTCCACTACAATTCCCTCCCACAACTCCTTTAGCTCATCAATAAGTGGAGAGAGGTAGACATCCATATTCTTGACTTTGTATCATCCAGGCACAAGAAACTGAGCAAAAGGTGTCCTTTCTTGGTGGAAAGCCATGGCGGTATATTGTAGTTAACAAGGACCACGGGCCATACACTATAGGAGGTGGAATGTAAACCAAAAGGATTTACCCCATCCATGGCAAGACCGAATCGTAGATTCCTCGCCTCCTTTGCAAAGTCAGGGAAAGTTATGTCAGTGGATTCCTTTCTTGGTGGAAAGCCATGGCGGTATATTGTAGTTAACAAGGACCACGGGCCATACACTATAGGAGGTGGAATGTAAACCAAAAGGATTTACCCCATCCATGGCAAGACCGAATCGTAGATTCCTCGCCTCCTTTGCAAAGTCAGGGAAAGTTATGTCAGTGGATTCCTTTCTTGGTGGAAAGCCATGGCGGTATATTGTAGTTAACAAGGACCACGGGCCATACACTATAGGAGGTGGAATGTAAACCAAAAGGATTTACCCCATGGCGGTATATTGTCGTTAACAAGGACCACGGGCCATACACTATAGGAGGTGGAATGTAAACCAAAAGGTGTCCTTTCTTGGTGGAAAGCCATGGCGGTATATTGTAGTTAACAAGGACCACGGGCCATACACTATAGGAGGTGGAATGTAAACCAAAAGGATTTACCCCATCCATGGCAAGACCGAATCGTAGATTCCTCGCTTCTGAGTTAGCTGGTGTATGTTGTACACCATCAGTGGATCGATTTTTTGCATGCCATGTAGTCAACTTTGCAAAACTCTTGGTCCGAAAAATGTGACAAACACGCGGTATCAGTGGAAAGTGCCTCAAAGCCTTCTGCGGAACAGTCTATCCTTGCAAGTCATTTCGATACCTGTCCACACTGCACTTGGGACATGTGGCCAACAATTCGAACTCTCCCCGGAAGAGAACACAATCATTGGGGCAAGCATGAATGCAATTATAATCCATGCCTAGCTTTCGCAGCACTTGTCTTGCATCATCACGAGACTCAGGCATCATGTTTTGGGTAGGCAAAATGTAAGATTTCAACATTCTACAAATTGCAATGAAGCACGTTACTAGAGTACTACATAGCACATTTTAATGGCTTTCAATAAAGAATCATACACATCATAATATACCTGAATAGCTCTATCACATTCGCATCGCTCCATCCATACTTTGTTTGTATGCTTAACAATGCAAGAAGTGTCTTGAAACGGGATACTTGACTCCCATCATAGAATGGAATGGCATCCTCTGCAATTAAAGGATCTTGGGATTCCGAGTCGGTCAGAAGCAATGATTCGATCATGTCCTCTAACTTGGGCTCCAAAAAAGCAGGAGGATCGTCCATGTCTCCAGTATTCTCACCCATAGAAGGGGGTTGAGAGTTATCACCTTCTATGAGACAGTTAATTATCTCAGACGGCATTTGTATAGAGCGCGGATGAACTTGTCTTACTGGACACAAGAGATTTGCGGACTGCAATGTATCGACATGGCCCTGACCCTGTAAAGGACGTTAAGGAGCTAACTTCTAAGATAACCCCAAACTGTTATACTTAAATCAATTACATGTCATATAGTAATGAGAGAGAACTTACCGCAATCTCGTAATTCAAGACTGCTTGGTCGATTATCTCAACTCGAAACTCTCCATACCGTTGCACTGCTCTATGGACAAACGACGTTTCTGACGAATGGCCAATTTTCATTGCGTGCATGGACAGGGGACACGTTGATTGAGCCAAGCCTCATGATCCCCACCATGTTGGTCGTGAGTGCTAGACATCTTGACTACGATGTAATGGAATGATAATTTAATAATGATTCTATATTGTATATTGGGACCACTCCACCATATATATTTCAGGTCTTTTTTTTTAAAATTTTCGTACCTATCTCTTTGAGTTCGGCTCTAAACTTATCTATCTTTGAGGTCGGCTCTAAACTATGCTCACACACATACATTTTTATAATAGTTAATAGATCTTCCACTATGCCTTGAAAGGCACAACTCCTTTTGAAGCCTTTATTGGTCAAACAATAGTAGTGAGTTGTTTGAAAGTTTTTGGAAGCATTACTTATGCTCATAGAAAGAAATTAGACTCTAAATCTCTCAAACGTATTCTCATGAGTAATAGTAACATCACCAAAGCATTTTACTTTTGTGATCCTAGAAAAAGAAGTATTTCTACATCTAGAAATATCATTGTGGATGAATATGTAGTTTAGAAAGAACTTGCAAAAGATACAATCCAAACAAAACAAGCATCTCATTTCTCTTTCTCTACATCTCTATCTCTCTTACTCTCTCTCTAAAATTATAATCAAGCAAAACAAGCATTCCCCTTCACACTCCTTTCCATTTCTCTTTCTTTCAACACTTCCTACCCTATATACATTGCAAAGATTGAAGAGAACCAACACAAGAAAAAATATAAAAACACTCTCTTCCATTTCTCTCTTTCAACACTTCCTAACCTACATTGCAAATTAAAGCAACACAAAGATTGAAGAAAAACCAACACTTTCTAACCTACATTGCAAAGAATAAAAACCAACACAAGAAAAAAATTGAAAACACTCTCTTCCATTTCTCTCTCTTTCAACACTTCCTAACCTACATTGCAAAGCAACACAAAGCAACACAAAGATTGAAGAGAAACCAACACTTTCTAACCTACATTGCAAAGCAAAATAAAGATGGTAAAGAAACCAAAACAGGGCATACCATCATGCTCTCTTCTTCTTCCACGACCTCTTCGTGTAGGCAACGCTCCTCTCCTCGCATGCGGGTCACGGCTTGCTTCCTTGCTCACCTCCCTCTCTTGCTCACCTCCCTTTCTATTTCTCTCCGCCTTCGCCTTGCTTCTGCAGTTCACGCACGCATTTGAAAGAAACATTCAGGTTTCGGCGAAATGTTACCAGAGTAAGTCGTCACTATTAGCATCGCTATTTACGTCGCTATTTGCATCCCTAAATAGCGACGTTTTTAGCAACACAGATAGTGACGCTAATACCGACACATTTTTGACTTAAAATATTTCGAGGATTAGTGACGTAAATAGCGACGCCGAAAAAAAAGTCGCTACTTAGCATCGCTATATGTGTGTACCCTTGTAGTGCATGTAATCCATCTTTCTTGTAGTTGCGGCAACTGGAGCATCCTACAACCATGGCCCGATTGGCCGGTATAACCCTTGTAACCTCCTCATAGATGTACCAGTTTAGTTTGACATGTCGCCCTCTATTGAACATGTTTGAGTTTACTCTGGCCTCATAGAAGAGATAAATCTTGGCAACCTTAAGGGCTTCCATCCACCTTAATCTCTTTAAATTATTATGGAGGTAAGCAAGACAGTTTGCATCAATGTAACAATACCCTCCACTTAACATCCATCGCCTTTCGTAATACAAGGGTGAAGGATTGTATATGTGATCTAATATCTGTATCACATGGTTTCTTCAGCTAAAGCTAGATGAGTGCATTGCTAATATAAACATAAAGAATCGTTCCCAAGGTTCATATTTCTGTCAAAAATTAGGAATATATATCAATCAAGAGATGATTTCACTATTTAAGGAAAGGATATCTTATGTTGTAAATATAACTAGTTTTATTTACTTGTGTTGTGTCCTACATAAACATGTGCTCTGATACCAACTGTAATGTGCGACTCGAGCTTTTCTTGGCTGTATATTCTTAGTAGCCCATCAAGAGATGTCCTAGGAATCAACATTTGGGATTTTGATAAAACCCTCAGAGTTTGCTAACTAGGCTCGCTTGAGTCTACTCCCCCACAGTGAAAGTTTCGGCCGCTCCCCCATGATGATTGACTGGAGTTTTTGTGGTCAGATCTATTACTAGCGGCTAATTAGTATTAGCAGATTCTAAAGTGATGCAAATCACGCTTTCTGGTTTCTAATGGCCCATCAAGTGCGATTTTTTTATTCCTTCTTAGGAAAGCTCTCGGCTTACCGAGACCACCCAACCAGCATAGGTCTGGATCCATCGGGGGTCCATACTCCCACTTCCCTCGAGAGAGTAGTTTTAGTTATCTAATTACCTACCACTTTAGATTCAACATATAAAAACAACTTCTTTGAATTATCTCCTGATACAAATTCGTTACATGCCTTTAATTGATGACACATAAACATAGTAAAGCAATTCCTTCTTAATAGTTTCTTTTAAAAAAAATACAACGCTTTCTCTTCAAAGTATTATTCTCTCCAAGTTCTACTTCCCAACTAGTATTGGAACTCCCAAGACACATTCTAGAAATCGAAGGGTAGTTGGCAGTTTGTAAGAGAAAAAGGAGTTTGTGTCTATAGCCCCTTGGTACCCTCACCTCCTCTTGTTGACTAGAGTTCCCTATGATAAGAATTTTTGCGTCATGATTGGTCTATTCTCACTAATGCAAAACAAAAGAGAAAAACCCATCGGAGTAGGTTTTATTCACGTTGGCCTGGGGGAGGTGTAGTGCCATTAGGAACACTGCCTTAGTGTTGGTGTTCTGTGCTCACCAAAATATTCCCTAAATCAATGATCTGTACTCAGTCATCCATCTTTTAGCGTGCTGATTTTAAAAAAGATCAGTACCTAGCTTGCAATCACAAACATCTTATTTTGAATGCATTATACTTAAACTTTTAACAAGTTTGTTTCCAAGACAAATCTTTTCTTTCCAAAATTTAATAATATCAAGACAAATTAGCATAAGTGGCAAAATAACTTCGGGACAAATAAGCATAAGTGGCAATATAACTTCAAGACAAATCAACATCAGTGGCAATATAACTTTGAGACAAATTAGTATAAGTGGAAATATAACTTTGAGACAAATCAATATAAGTGACGAAATAACTTTGAGACAAATCAACATAAGTGGCAATATAACTTCGAGACAAATCAGCATAAGTGGCAAAATAACTTTGAGACAAATCAATATAAGTGGCAATATAGCTTCAAGACAAATCGACATAAGTGGCAAAATAACTTTGAGACAAATCAACATAAGTGGAAAAATAACTTTGAGACAAATTAGCATAAGTGGCAATAGCTTCCAATAGTCTTCTTGGACTTCCTCTTCCTTAGGGTTTAGTTTGGGCCGAATTTAAGCAAAAATTTCATATTTGAGGATAACTTCGTGGGTATTTGCTGCAATAAAAGAAAAAATCTTGGTTAGTTTAATTACAAATAGTATTATTTGGCAATTGCATCTCAAGGTCTCTTATATACCAAGGATTAGTGTTCATGATTACCCATTAGAGATTTCGTTTGATCAATACAAAAATCAAAAATATTAAATCTTTTAGGGACAAAATACCCTCCTTTGTACTTGCTTAGGTTCATCTTGTACATACCCAAGTTACCCCTTGGAATTCACGGTTAAGAATTCTTTTAAAAAAGATTATATGTAGGAATTGAATAAAATCTTACTACATGAATGTAGCTTTTATTGCTCGTTCATGGGATGAAAGCATGCTAGCTATTAAAAAAAAAAAAATAGTACCTAAGGATCCATGATGGGTGTTTGGTTGATCGTATTCGTAGCTTTGTTTAGTAATCCCCGTACTTGCCATTCCATTTGTAGTAATTGTATCCGTAGCGTTATTTGTAGCTCATGCCTCCACGATCTTTGTGACTTTCTTCTTCAGGGCCATGGTCTTTAATCATGAGATTGCGAAAAGGGGATTTTGGCGGAGGATCTTGGGGGTAATTAGATTGACGGAATTTTGATTGATTGGGGGGGAGGGAGACGATCACCAAGAATAACGAGAAATTGAGAAGAGTCTTGATAGAAGGGATAGAAGAATTAAATTCGAGAGCTCGCAGAGTATCCTCCTTGTCTTCTTAATGAGAAATTCACATGCTCACTCTTCTCTTGCCCAACTTCTCTTGCTCTATACTTCTTGACTGGCCAAAGACCAAGCCACTTTTAACCCGGATGTCAAGCCAACTCCTAGGAGTTGTTGCACTGAATAGGTGATATTGATAACTAATTTCTATGATTTGTACTAGCCCTCCTCAATAGTTACGACACTCGTTTGTAGTAGTCCAACTAATTTAATATCGAAAACTCAAAAAGTTTGCTTAATCTTGCTCTTCATCTCTATTTCTATACTGGACGCTTAAATACTAACCCTAGGATTTTAATCCCTTCGCGAATTAACTTCAAAGCATAAACCCTATAGTTCTTTCTCATTCCTTTTATTATCAAATCAACTAACATCCCTCAATCCCATAAACTCTAATTTTATTAAAAAAATTTCTTTTTCTAATGTTGATATAACTTAATACCTCGTCAACACTTTTAATTTGCATAAAGTTAGACACATCATCTTTTATATTAATAATGTTCAAACAAACAGATAACATCAAATTAATTTTATTTTTCTCTAACCCTAAGAACTTTTCATAAAACAGCCAAAACTATATTCTTAGGTTTTCTATAGAAGATCCTAATTTTTGGTTGAATTAAAAACATGATTTTTATAAAAAAATAATGTAATATTCATCCAAAATAACTATTTTTGATTTTTAAGATATAGTAATCAGTTTTCAAAAATTCAAGAAAAAATTAAAAATACTTTTAAAAATACATAATTTATAAAAAAATATCACATCTCATCATTTTTTAACCAAATATTTCATAAAAAATTATCTATATCATTTTTAAGCCATTTGAAATATTTTTAAAAGTTTTTTATTTTTAAAATAAAATAAGACCTACATAAATTCTAAAAACTATCCAGAGTTGAAATTGAGATTCAAAGGTATTTTATAAAAATTCCAAACTAAAGAAATATTTATGTAAAATTATTTTTTTAATGTTAAACAAGTTAAGGCACTTACGTAAAGTACGAGATTCGTAATTGCGTCTTTGGAAGCCGTGTCCTTTGTAGTCCAGCAAAGGGGAGTCTATCCAATCGTTCCCAATGGTGAGCTCATCATTTCCCCTCTCCCAAGAGATCAATTGGTCAATTGCATTGTTGCCATGGAAAAGCCACTTGTAACTCTTTTAAGACTTAATCTTGATTAAGTCCAAACATACGAGCTTAGCTTCCATGGTTTTATGTTGATGACTAAGAGAGAAGAGAAGAGAAAGGCTCCAAAATGGAGGTAGAAGGAGAAGACATGGTAATGGCTATGGAATAGGCATGGGCTTCAATTCTCTCTTCTTGCTCTCTCCAACTTCAATTGTTTCTTCAAATCCTCTTGCTTGGATGGCTTGAATTGATGGCACTTCCTTCAGGATGATAGTGTCCCCTTCTTGATGATGGCGCCCTTCTCTCCCTTTAGTTTGCTCTCTCTCCCTCTTTATAGGATGGTACCCCCTCCTCTCTTTCTCATGACTCTTCAACTTCCACTAACTCCTCCCCTTCCTCTTCTCCAATTGGATTTTGGACTTCCTCTCCCTTTCCTCTTCCTCTTCAAGTTAGTCTTTTCCCATTCTCCCTCTCTTCATCTCCCACTATGATGTGCCCCCTAGGATGAGGGCGCCCTCTCCTTGGTCATAACCTCTTCAAATCCACATGCAACATTTTTTCTTTTAGTTATGGTTTAAAAAAAAAACTCATTTCCTAACCTTTAGAACCATAACACATAGAAGAACACCCCCCCTTCTCTTTCAACTAGCATCCTCTCTTACATAATATTTTTTTTTTTGTTAGGCTAAAATGTTAGCTACTTTTCCACTTTCATTATACGACTAACCTCTCTTGCATTTTTGCCTATGAGGTTGCCATTATCAAAATGTTTCCCCTCCTTGCTCATATTAACTCAAATACTCATGGTTCCACTAATAAAAAATAATCCCTTCTGATTAGATAAAACTATCGAATTCTATTTGCTCTTTTCCTAAGTCCACCCTCTAGCACAAAAATCCTTTGAACTAGGATTTTCCACTTATCGGACTACAGAGACACGTCCTCCAAAGATGAAATTATGATCGCATCTGCATTAAATTAATGTGAAAATTTGGTAACAATGTGTCAATTGTATAGAATATTGCTAAAAATTTTTGCAATGCTAGGCATTGTTTCTAGGTGTTGTCATTTCTCCCCCACTTAATTGCGAAGTGTCCTCACGAGCACATCTTCATTACGAACATTCAACATCACGAACACTGCTACGCAACTTCAAGAAAAAATATACTCTCCCGCACTTAATTGCGAAGCGTCCTCGCGAGCACAGCTACAAAATCTGCAAAACCACACATGGACAACTAGTAGACACTGCAAAGGTAGAAAAATACTGATTGTTGTCATAGTAAAACGCAAACAATACAAACATGTTAAGGAAATTATGTAAAAACTAGTGCAAACTAACATTCCCCTTACTCACTCTGCCCACTAAAGTGTATAACAGAGTGTCATCCATTGCATAGAATATACCAACTAGGAAGCTGTCTAGGGCCGCTAAACAATAATAATCCCTCTAGGCAATAAATTGCCACACTACTATCCTACTAGAAATACTGCTTCTGAAATAGCATCACTGATAAGGTCCATGCCTATCAAAGAACCCAAACAAGGCAATCCAATACTACAATACCAAATAGGACTCCTATGGTTTAACTGCTAACCCTCCATGTTCTACTAGAACAACCAGTAAATGGTCCCTAACTCCAAACTTTCCTGATTTTTTTAAGAATAACTTTTCTTTGTTTTGTTTTTGGATTTTTTTAAAAAAAAAGTCAAAAGAGTATATATATTTATTCTCCTTCCCAAAAGGTCCCACCCCAAAGAGATGCAAGGCATCAGACGCGCAGGGCACCCGTAAAGGAAATCCCTACAGCCTACCAGGACCTCAGAGGCGATGGTTATCTTCTTTTGGTTTTTTTTTTTTCAACCCTACAGTCTCAGGGCGTTTTTTTTTTCCTTTCTTTCTTTTTCTTTTATTCTTTGTCTTTTTAGAAGAATAAATAGATAGACTCTCCCGAACTTAATTTATTATTATTACTTTAGTTTTGAATCTCGTGACTTATAGGAATGACTAGAAGGCTAGGAATACATCACCAAATTGAACTTTCAAACATTTTAGCTCAACAGCGTCGCACGAGGAATCTAATCTAGCACATAATATCAGTCATCTTGCCTAGGCAAATGACAAGCAAAGATACTCACCAGCCTAGCATCTCTCTTCCACTCTACTCCTAGTCAAAATTTCGTGGAGAGAACCTTGTTATTTAGCTACCCCACATCGCTAAAAAGTGACAAAAAGTCTAGGGAAAACTCGATTGGATTCCTAATTAGACATCCATACAATGGAATTCACTATGTCATGCACACACATCACCTCCTTTTAAGCACTCCCTAGTACTAAGTCCTATCCCATGTGAGTGGACTCTCATATAGACTAAATTGTTTATGTATCTTTCAGTGTATTTATGTTTTAAATGTTTTATGTTCCTTCTGTAATTACTTAGGTTGTGAAATCTCTAAATTATTTCAATCAAGTTATAGAGATTGTTACTGTCCTTTATTTCAAACGAATATAAATAGATAGATTAGATATGAAACAACCTGTTATGAATGTTGACGTGGCGGCTCCAAAATAATGCGAGAATAAACACGTAGTGGTTCACAAATTTGCAAAAATCATTAAACTTGCACAGAACGAAACCACTAACTACTAAACCATTAATAGGTTAGCTCAATAAAGAATGAAACTCCTTTAGAAACTGGCCACCTAGTCAAACTCCCGTGTAATAAGTTCCTAGCACTGAAGGAGTATCCCGACCGTGCGTGCAACTAACTACCTAACCAGGTGAAGACTAACTAAGCTAAGGTGCGCAAAAACCTAAAATATGAAGTTAACAACAAATCAAAAGTTTTTTTAAAAAAAGGATTATTTGGTACGTTTTTTTTCCCTTCTTTTTAAATGTAGAATAAAGTAAAAACCAAAAGACTCTAAGAAAACAAAAGATCTAAACTAAAATCCTCAAACTCTCTAAGATCTTCTAGTGCAAACAATAACCCTAACCCAAAATCATCCACGCTATCTAAGTCAAACCTAGCAACTAAATTATCAACTACAGGATGCTCAGGAATAACCTCTAGCATAGGCACATCAGAGGTCACAGATCCGCTATCAGGTGCATCACTAAGAACCTCCATCACATCATGGAGCGGAGCCGAAGCTGCGTCATCATAGTAGGGCATAGGTGCCACTGGTAAAGCATCTAAAGAATGCCCCTCGGTCGCATCCATATACCAACAGATATAATCCCAACATGTACATGGAACTCTAGTCTACAAATCATGGTAAGATGGAGTAAGGCGGTAGACAGTGGAACAATATCTCGCAAATTCTGCCTGCTCTCTACCTACCCTAGACTGACCAGCGCCACGCTCAGGAGAAAAAACACTAGTATAATCATGACGCTGGTAGGTATAACCAATCATATCCTGCATGGCAGTGGTACCATAGCATCGAAAGTATGTGCGACACTGCCAACACAGGAGCTGCGCATGCACAAATAAATGCCGCTGACAAGACCTACAACCAAATGGTGGATGGTACTGTAAACAAAAAATAATCACAAAAGAAGAACCACAACAGGCCTCTCCCCTCGGTGCATACAAAAACCTGTCATGCGTCTGAAAACGCGGAATACTATACGGCCCAACACGAATAGGATCAGAACTATCAGCATCAAGACGAGGGTAAAGCGCATCCATCCACAGAAAAGCCATACCTGCATCCGATTTAAAAAACCCCCCCAAGAAAGAAAAGAAATCCAAAGGTAGATTAGTCAAAATATTATTTTAACTACTAACCTAACTATACCGAGCTATCCTAAGTCACAAAATGTTTAAGGCACAGGCCATTGGCTCTAAATATCTCAGTTTCAGCATTAATATCCTGCACATCAAGAGAACCATTATCATAAACCTGAACAACCTTAAAAGGTCCTAACCAACGAATTTTAAGCTTCCCAGGAAACTTATAATAACGACTATCGTAAAGTAAAACTAAATCATCTTCTTTAAACTCCCGCACTTTAATATTCTTGTCATGCCATGCTTTACGACGTTTTTGCATTGCTTCTAAAATTTGTAAAGCTAATAATCTCTCTTCATCCAACTTTACCAATTGTAAAACCCGTTGTTTCAAAGATTCAACCTCACCTAGTCGTAATGATAGAGCTACTCGTAAAGTGGGCAACTCTTGCTCAATAGGGAATATAGCATTGGTTCCATAAACTAAATTGAAGGGTGTATTTTGCACTGTCACCTTATAAGCAGTTCTATAGGCCCATAACGCTTCATATAAACGTTCATCCCAATCTCACTTGTGAGAAGCAACAGTTTTGGTTAAAATCCCACAAATAATGCGATTGGTTACTTCAACCTGACCGTTAGCTCTGGGATAATAAGGTGTTGATTTGCAAAGCTTAATTTTGTAAATTTCCATTAGCTCGCTGATAAGACCATTCAAGAAATGGGAACCTCGGTCACTTACTAATTCTAATGGGCAACCAAAACGTGTAATAATATTCTCATACATAAACTTAGCCACGTCAATGGCTTTATCTGTCTTCAGCGCTTTCGCTTCCACCCACTTTGTAATATAGTCAGTACAGACCAAAATATAACGATTTGATCGATATCTCGTAGGCGGATCAATTGGGCCCACAAAATCAATTCCCCACTTCTCAAAAGGTGCTAAGGCTAATATTGGTGTCAAAGGCATTGCAAAACTTTTGGAAGGACAGCCAGTCCTTTGACATACATCACATTTTCGGCAATAATAATAAGTATCTTTAAATAGGGTAGGCCGCCAATAACCAGCTAATAGAACTTTCCTTGCAGTCAATTCACCGGCAAAATGGCCACCACACGGCTCATCATGCAATGCCTTAAGAACCACTGGAACTTCATCTTCCCTTACACATCGTTGATAGATACCCTCGCGTGGAAAAAAATTATAAAGGTAACCCCTAATAATCCATAGGAGCGTGCCTGCATTAATATCTAACGTTTTCGACGCTTATCAGCACCAGGTGGATAACGAGCAGTACTAAGAAAATTTACAATATCAGCATACCATGGAACTTGTGTCTCCACAGTAAAAAGTGATGCATCCGGCAAATCATCTTCTACACCTTCCTCCTTGTCTGATGTTAATAATCATGAAAGATGATCTGCTAAGACATGAGCTCTACCAGGATGAGTAACTATTTGAAAATCAAATTCTTGGAATAACAACATCCAACGAATCACATGTCCTGAAAGTTCTGCCTTATTAAGCAAGTACTTTAACGCCTCATGATCAACATATATGGTAAATTTATTCCATAATAAATAATGACGAAATTTCTCCACCGCAAATACCATTGATAGGCATTCTTTCTCAGTGGTAGTATAATTTCTTTCCGCATCACTTAGGTTACGGCTTGCGTAATAAATTGGATGATCCACCTTATTGTCATCTGCTTGACATAAAACTGCTCCCACAGCATACATAGATGCATCGGCATGAATATGGAATTCTTTTGTCCAATCCGAGGGTGCCAATACTGGTCCTTCTATTAACTTCTGCTTAAGAAATTCAAATGCTTTCTTGCAAGCATCATCCCAATTAAAAGGAGTATCCTTCCACAGCAAATTTGTTAAAGGTGAGGCCACCTTTGCAAAATCAGAAATGAATCGTCGATAGTAATTTAGATGTCCTAAAAAACCTCGAAGTTGTTTAAGAGTTGTTGGTGGAGGAAGTGCAGAAATCTTGGCAATTTTAGCTGGGTCCATAGCAATGCCTTCTTTAGAAACGATATGCCCTAACAATGTTCCTTTTGGAACTCCAAAAAAACATTTATCAGGATTTAACGATATTCCTACTTCATCACTACGTTCAAATACTTGCACCAATTAATCAGGCATTTCTTTTGCTGTTCCATAGACACAAAAGTCATCTAGGAAAACTTCCATCCACTGTCGAAGAAAATCTTGATAAGCTGCAATCATAACTCTTTGAAACGTTGCAGGTGCATTACATAAGCAAAAAGGCATTACTTTATAAGCGAATGTACCCCATTCAGTAGTGAAAGTAGTTTTGGATTGATCTTCAGGATGAATTAACACCTGGTTGTAACCAGTAAACCCATCCATGAAAGAATATAGCTCATGGCCTGCAACCTTATCAAGTACTTGGTCTGTAAATGGCAAAGGAAAATGATCTTTCCTTGTCTTACTATTAAGCTTCCTATAATCAACACAAATGCGGATTTTCTTGCTATTTTTCTTGGGTACTACCACAATTGGAGATACCCACCCATTCACTATATGCATCAGGATATATAAATCCCGCATCAAGAAGCTTAGTAATCTTAGCTTTTACCAGTTCTGCATACACAGGATTTGTTTGTCGTTGGCATTGACATACGGGTTTTGTGCCTGGTTCTAGATCAATATAATGTTGACAAAGTTCAGCTTTAATACCTTTAAGGTCCGTATAAGACCAAGCAAATTCCCCAACATGTGCTCGTAATACTTCTTCAAACCTCTGTCGATCTTGGAATTTCAATTGAGCTCCTAGATTTAAATATTTCGCTTCTGCCATTCCTATTTTAACTACTTTCACTTCGGGCTCTTCAATAAACAAAGAGGCTATTTTTTGAGGCTTGACCGTAGGCACATCTTCCGATATTTCCATTGATACGCTTTCAAGCAGACTATGCCTTGTACTAGATTCTGGTTCTTCTTCCCTCACATTCACAAAGTGTACCAAGGGTAAAGCCCTATAAGGGACAATAGCTAAATTTTCCGGAGTAGCCTCAGTCATTTCTATCATATGAACATCCAATATATTAGGCAATAGCTTACCGGTATAACTTTCTTGTCTTTTACTCAAGCCATGCAAGATGGAATTCAAATTTCTATTATTCTTTATCATGAACGTGGTATTTATAGAACCTATTATCTGAGAAACCTGCTCTTGATCACATGGAAATTGAGCATGTAATGTTCGACGATAACGTCGTAAAATTCCATTTTGCTTTTCCAAAAGCTCTTGGTCATTCAAATCCCAAGACCATTGAGTAGTACTAAGCTTGAGAATTAATGAGTGTAAATCCTCATCTTCCTCACCTTGAATCCGACACCCTAAATAGTGTATAACTCGTTTTAGCTCTAGAAAATTCTTAGGTGCCAGAGGTTCAAACCATCGAAGCTCTGGTTCAACTCCATCCCCATAGACAGTAAAATCCATTACTCTTTCTTTGGGATGCGGTAAGACTACCTCACATATACTTGGCAGGTGAGCTTTGCTTGATTGCAATTGCCTTCTATGATATCTCCCTAGCTGCCCTTTAAAATAATGATACGGCTTTTGTCTACTGCTCATAGAGTGCTTAAGGGAATAATATAGCCAAGGAGCAGTAGTCGAGTTTTTCTCTTGCAATCCAATTCCAGAAATAGCCAGAGGTTTACTTCTTGTTTAAAATTCATTTGTTTGCCCACATTCCACTGAGCATTTCCTAGGAATAGGCGATATTCGTTCCATTTGTTGTACATCATTTTTTAATTTAGATTCTTGCTCTTCTAAATACATCTCTAGAAGTGAAATTTCTTCTAGATACCACCTCTCCCTAAATTGGAATTCTGACTTTTCTTTTTGTAACTCCGCAATTTTCTTCATTGCTTCATTCACAGCTGTCATTGCTGCCTCACGTTCTATTCCCAAAGTCTCATTTAAATCATTGATTATCCTATCATAATTACCATGGCATTCATTAAAAGTCTGCGCAAATCTATTTAAAGCTAGAGATGGGTCATCTCTATCATCATGTAATATCGGCTGTTGTAAAGGTTTGCAACCATTCCTTTTTCTTCTTTCTCTTTCTTTTTTTTCTAGCTGACGATAGTAAGATCTTTTAGCAACAATCGGAAGTTGTTCGAACCCAAAAGGCAGAATATCTAACTCATAAGGAAATGTTGTAACTAAACTCTCCTCAGGTTCGTCATGATCATTCTCAATAGTATTGACTTCCTCCATAGAGGAGCTTACTGAAACTTCATCTAAGTCTGATGTTCCTGCCTCATTCTCCCCCTCCTCTTCTAAGTCATTAGGGGAAAAGATTTCCGATCTGTTATATGCAAAAAATGCATCTCCAAGGTCACCTTCTTCCTCATTTTTACCAAATCTAGGACATGCATCGAAAAATGAATCATTCAAATCATTGAATTCATGGATTACATCCACAGGATATTTATCCTCCTTTGCTGAAACCATTAAACAGTCTAGGGTTGTATCTTCTGAGGTAGACAACCAGCGAGTAATATCCCTATCAGAATCATTGTCTGATGAAAAATTAACAGCATATTCACCAATACCCACTTGTTCTGCTTTGCTAGACTGATGCACAATATTAACCTCTAATTTTTCTGCTTTTGCTGGTCGTTGTGTTTTAAATAACCAATCATAAGGCCCTTTGTTATCGGTCCTCTCTACTTCTGAATCATAGAATTCACTATTGGACTTTTCATCCATCTCACTAACTATTTCATCTCCTGACTCCCTCAAAAACCCTTTTGTGGTAATTTGAATCTTGACCCTATCACTTCGAGGACCAATCACAATTGAACCTTTATACCAATCCTGAGTGCATCTTGCTTGGTACAACTAAGGTCGACCCAGCAACACAGAATATGAAGAGATATTCGACAATGAGCGAACTACTAAGTAATTTACATGAAATTCTAGTCCAGCAATTACAGATTTCACGTTGCGAAGTAACCCCAAAGGAGTCACTTTCCTTTGATCAGCCATATGTAAAACTATATGAGTAGTTTCTAAATTCTTCAAACCTAATTCTTGCATCGTCTGGTCTGTCATTAAATTGACTGCTGAACCACCATCCAATTGTACTTCACTCAACAAATGTCCATTGATGGTAGTGTCTATAACTGGTGCTCCTGGATCCACAAATAAATCTACTATTTTTACTTCCTTAGTCGTTCTCCTTTTGGATGCATTTGCAATTACTTTAGAAGCGTTAGTCTCAATCATTTTCCTCCTACGTCGAACTAGCTTATGATAAAGCTGCCTTCGACATATAGGCGCTACTTCAAGCAGCTGCCTGAGATTAATTGTTAAGTTTATTTCCTCCAATGCTGCCCAAAGATCATAGGCCTTATTCACTGTTTCCGCTTGCTCTTTACTCCCTTCTTTTGGAGGTACAAGTCTTTCAGGAAAAGGAGCCACCCCCAACTGAATCTTAGGATTTGCTAGAGGCACGGGCAATAACGGATGGTCTGAAGACTGCTGAGGAGAATCCGATTCAGGTAGCTCTATGTTAGGATCTATGTCCTTGGATTTATTCTTCACGGCTTCTTTTGATTGGGGACTTCCTTCCTCTAGACCATGCTCCTTTTGTTGTTGCTTTTGTGCTCTAGTAACAACACCAATCATGGGGTCAGCCTTAAAGGTCACCCTACGTGGTATGAATTTAGACCTAAACCCAATCTCTTGCCTTATTGTTTCTACTTCAACTAAATTTGCGGATGAGCTTGAGGGTTCATTAGAAACTTGTTTACCCCTATCATTATTTTTATTATCCTCTCGCTTAGGGCAATTCTCTTCATGATGGCCTTCACCGCTACACCTCCTACAAAGGGAAGTATAGTCCTGATTTTTCCATGCATTTGGACAATATGTAGCTATATGACCTTCCTGTTGGCATCGATAACAAATTACAGGTCCTCTAGGCCTTTGTTGTCCACTCTGGCCCATTGGGTTACGAAAGCTACCATTGTTTCTCCTAAAAGGAGAATTTCTTCCTCGGTTTCCATCACTATTATAATTGTTTCGTGGCACTGGAGGTCTGTCTTGGGTAGGCAATCCACGGGGCCTGAAAGGTTGATTGGGTGGCCCGATATCATAAGTAGTATTATTACGATCCATGTAATTGTAATTTGTTTGCATCGAACGATCTTGTTGTTGTTGTTGGCCGATCTTGTGCCAACAATTTGTTTCTAAATGACCTGTTTTTAGACAAAAAGTACAAAATGGAGGATGATCAGGGATTAATCGCGAAGGCGTCGGACATTCAGTAGCCACATGGCCATAACCATGACACTTACCACACCAGATATTTGATCTAGGTGGGTTTAAGGTCGAGCTGCTCGAAGGCTGTTGCGCATTAGAACCTCGTGTTGTTATTGAATAAATTTCTTTCAAGGGTGCTTGTACTGCACCCATGATTTCCTCCTTCAACTTTCCCAAAGATTTTGCAATAATATCTGCTACTTTTGCTTCATCAAGAGGGGACTAAGGTTGAGGCATAGAGGGCATCCCTGTCTGCATCATATAGGCTGGAATTGAAGTGTATGGATTTAAAGGTACACTTGATACATTGGAATTTGCAGTTGCCAATGGATTTAAGGGAACGGTCACATAAGACACATTCTTAGGTACCCCGCCTGAAGTGCTCGGATATTCCATCCGAGGTTCTTTGAATAAATCCCTCCGTCGTTGTTGACTAAGCTGCACTTCTTCCCACCATCTGGCATGGGTTTTAGCATCTGCTAGTGTGGCTGGTCGTTGTAAACTAACATGCTGATGAACTTCAGGATTAAGCCCATCAATAAATTTACGCTTTTGCATGGGATCGTTAGGAGCTGGATTCATCTTTCGTATAATTGTCTCCATACGCTCAATGTAATGTTCGACACTTTCAACTACCCCTTGGGATAAATAATCCAATTGCAGAGCCAATCTATCTTGAAAACCTTGTCACCTAAATTTTTCGAGAAAAGCTCTTGATAAGGCAGCATAGGTTCCTTTATGTTGAGCATCCAGGTTCCCATACCACCTCGCTGCTTCATCTTTTAATGTTGCAGGGAAAATATGAAGCTTTTGGTCGTCGTCTATTATCTCGTTGGCGACACAGGTAACCTCAAATCTTTGCGAATGGGCATCGGGATCTTCATCCCACAGTCCCCCAAATTACGTAAAGTCAGCTAATCTGACTGGGTTTCGAGCCATTGTTTCCTTAAATAGTGTTCCTAGTCCAAAATCTGAAATAGAGTCAGACCACACGGGTCCCTTGGATTCTCTGAATAAGGATCTTAGTCCAAAGTCATATACGGCTCTTGATTGCTCTCTTTGACGGGGAATACGAAACAAAGAACGTAATCCCAGATCTGTCACTCTATCTATCCACAAGGGTTCTTTTGGTGCATTAAATAAGTAATTTAACCCAAAAGTAGATTCTAAATTCAAACTAACTGTAGATTCATTACTCCCTATAGTGGCATTAGCTTCACTTTCCACGCTCTCACTTTGTGCACTCTTTACCTCAGTGGCACTATCAGTGCTTGAAACCACTCGATCCCATTGGTATGAAGCTGCTTCACTTTCCTTTGATGGTGTTCTATCAAATGATATGTTAGGCTCTAAGGATTCTATGTTTGAATTAGACACAACGTCTATCCCTAAGTTCAGTAATGCATTGACCCTCTCAAGCCTTTCTAATAACCAAGCCTCCTGTCGCGCCGCTCATTCTCTAGCTCGATGATCTCTAGCTTCGTTTTGCTGCCTCCGTCTCTCTTCTGAATTCATCCACGATTACTAAACTAGCTCTTACTGTCATACTCCAAAATTACGCACGGTTTATTTGAAGCTATAAAATTAGGTTTTCACTTGTATGCACGCTTAGAAGATTCAATATAGTCCGAAACTCTGGGTCTATTTCCCCATAAGGCAACTTTTCTTCTTGCTTGGGGATTAAGCCTAAGATTTCAGCAACCTCTCTAACGTCTTTTGTATCAAAAGTAATTTTTAAACCTCTAGACACACGTATCCAGGGCAACACATCATCCCAGACCACTCTTCTAAAGGTTCGGTAAGAGCTGCGATAATACCAATCGAAGTGGTACGATACAGTAATTGTATTTATCTCTACTGTGTCTATTAGCCTAAAATGTGTTGCTATTAGAACTATGGTTTGTGCACAATCGTTGTAACCCCAACTCCAAGAGGATAATTGCTCTACGTCCACACTTAATTTAGGGCCAAAATATTCACCTCCCTCTACTAACTCTGTATCTCTCGCCCAATATAGCACTCTTCTTTGGCACTCCTGGGGCAAATTAGGAAAATAGTCCCTTAGAAAAGAGACTGTGTATTCACTCATAAATAACACCTAGGATTTAAATACCCTAGGAAAATTGATCACCCGTTCGAGCGCACTTGTCTCCCGGCAGACGCACCAAAAAATGTTTGGCCAAAGACCAAGCCACTTTTAACCCGGATGTCAAGCCAACTCCTAGGAGTTGTTGCACTGAATAGGTGATATTGATAATTAATTTCTATGATTTGTACTAGCCTTCCTCAATAGTTACGACACTCGTTTGTAGTAGTCCAACTAATTTAATATCGAAAACTCAAAAAGTTTGCTTAATCTTGCTCTTCATCTCTATTTCTATACTGGATGCTTAAATACTAACCCTAGGATTTTAATCCCTTCGCGAATTAACTTCAAAGCATAAACCCTATAGTTCTTTCTTATTCCTTTTATTATCAAATCAACTAACATTCCTCAATCCCATAAACTCTAATTTTATTAAAAAAAATTCTTTTTCTAATGTTGATATAACTTAACACCTCGTCAACACTTTTAATTTGCATAAAGTTAGACACATCATCTTTTATATTAATAATGTTCAAGCAAACAGATAACATCAAATTAATTTTATTTTTCTCTAACCCTAAGAACTTTTCATAAAACAGCCAAAACTATATTCTTAGGTTTTCTATAGAAGATCCTAATTTTTAATTGAATTAAAAACATGTTTTTTAATCAAAAAATAATGTAATGTTCATCCAAAATAACTATTTTTGATTTTTAAGATATAGTAATCAGTTTCCAAAAATTCAAGAAAAAATTAAAAATACTTCCAAAAATACATAATTTATCAAAAAATATCACATCTCATCATTTTTTAACCAAATATTTCATAAAAAATTATCTATATCATTTTTAAGCCATTTGAAATATTTTTAAAAGTTTTTGATTTTTAAAATAAAATAAGACCTACATAAATTCTAAAAACTATCCAGAGTTGAAATTGAGATTCAAAGGTATTTTATAAAAATTTCAAACTAAAGAAATATTTATGTTAAATTATTTTTTTAATATTAAACAAGTTAAGGCACTTACGTAAAGTACGAGATTCGTAATTGCGTCTTTGGAAGCCGTGTCCTTTGTAGTCCAGCAAAGGGGAGTCTATCCAATCGTTTCCAATGGTGAGCTCATCATTTCCCCTCTCCCAAGAGATCAATTGGTCAATTGCATTGTTGCCATGGAAAAGCCACTTGTAACTCTTTTAAGACTTAATCTTGATTAAGTCCAAACATACGAGCTTAGCTTCCATGGTTTTATGTTGATGACTAAGAGAGAAGAGAAGACAAAGGCTCCAAAATGGAGGTAGAAGGAGAAGACATGGTAATGGCTATGGAATAGGCATGGGCTTCAATTCTCTCTTCTTGCTCTCTCCAACTTCAATTGTTTCTTCAAATCCTCTTGCTTGGATGGCTTGAATTGATGGCACTTCCTTCAGGATGATAGTGTCCCCTTCTTGATGATGGCGCCCTTCTCTCCCTTTAGTTTGCTCTCTCTCCCTCTTTATAGGATGGTACCCCCTCCTCTCTTTCTCATGACTCTTCAACTTCCACTAACTCCTCCCCTTCCTCTTCTCCAATTGGCTTTTGGACTTCCTCTCCCTTTCCTCTTCCTCTTCAAGTTAGTCTTTTCCCATTCTCCCTCTCTTCATCTCCCACTATGATGTGCCCCCTAGGATGAGGGCGCCCTCTCCTTGGTCATAACCTCTTCAAATCCACATGCAACATTTTTTCTTTTAGTTATGGTTTAAAAAAAAAAACTCATTTCCTAACCTTTAAAACCATAACACATAGAAGAACACCCCCCCATCCTCTCTTACATAAATTTTTTTTTTTGTTAGGCTAAAATATTAGCTACTTTTCCACTTTCATTATATGACTAACCTCTCTTGCATTTTTTCCTATGAGGTTGCCATTATCAAAATGTTTCCCCTCCTTGCTCATATTTACTCAAATACTCAAGGTTCCACTAATAAAAAATAATCCATTCTGATTAGATAAAACTATCGAATTCTATTTGGTATTTTCCTAAGTCCACCCTCTAGCACAAAAATCCTTTGAACTAGGATTTTCCACTTGTCGGACTACAGAGATACGTCCTCCAAAGATGAAATTACGATCGCATCTGCATTAAATTAATGTGAAAATTTGGTAACAATGTGTCAATTGTATAGAATATTGCTAAAAAGTTTTGCAATGCTAGGCATTGTTTCTAGGTGTTGTCACTTCTGAGAAGGGCCTCTCCCTTCTTGCTCAAACTGCCCTCAAAGACTCCCCATGCCTTGTATTTATAGCTAAATTGGAGAAGAAGGGTTGCGGGTAAGAAGAAGAGCTCTTTATGGAAGGGATCTTGGCAAAATCAGCAATCTAAAGCTTCCAAGTTGCAATCTAATGCTGGAGATTTGATCTTTGAGGTCCAAAGAGCCTATGAGCGATGCCATGACTGATTTGCCTAGCTCTCAGATGATATTGTTTCATCCCAAGCCTCTCTTCAAAATTGAAAAGAGGGGGAGATTGCTTGAGTTAATTGCTATAATGCAGAAAGAGAATCCAAGCTTTTCCTTCAGGAATTGGGAGCTCCAAATTTAGGATTGTGATGCACCAATTTCAATTTTTCTTTAAAAAAAGGGAGGGGATGGCCAGATCATCAATGCCTTCTCTTCTTCTTCTTTTTGTTTTTCTAAAGCTTTTAAGCTTAAAGATTTGTGACTTGCTTGCCTTGCTAAGTTTTAAATGCAATTGATCAATTTTGACTTGTGGCTCATAACTCATGTTCATGTGGTAAATTAGTGACGGATGGCTATAGTCGCTATCAAGACAGTAGGTTGCGATCCTTGGGCTACAGTCTCTATCAAGCCACGAGAGAATGTCGGGTTACAATTCTTGGGTCATTTTACTCGAGATATTCTCTATTCAATGATTTAGAGTTCTTCATATAGAAGAGAATAGAGGCAAAGAGTTGGAGCAGAGAATATAGTAGTATGCTTACATCCTTCTTCTTTTTCATGATTCTTCATAGTATTTTTGAATGCACAAAATGTAACATACAATTGTAATTTAGGTCTACAACTAACTAAGGTTCTAACTATGTTTGAGTTACTAAGTCAACTTATTGACCCCACACACACACACACACACACACACACACACACACACACACACACACACACACAGACACAAAAAATATAGATGAGCTACAATTGGATAAGTCTAGTGAGCTAAATGAGCTTGATCCTCAACACCCCTCCTCAAGCTCAAGAAATACACTATACTCGAAATAGCTCTCTAAAGTGATTGAACTTATATTTACCTAGTGACTTGGTAAAGATATCAGCTACTTGGTCGTTGGTGTTGACATGCAAGGGAACTATTTGCCCTACAAGTACCATCTCTCATATGAAGTGATAGTGTACCTCTATGTGTTTTGTTCTAGTATGATACACATGATTCATAGCTAGAAGTACACTACTCATATTGTCACAATACAATGTGATTCGAGCATCTATTTGCATACCCAAGTCTATCACCAACTTTAGCAACCAATCAATCTCACATGTTGCTAATGCGACACCTCTATACTCTATCTCGGTAAGAGTGCAAGTGTCAGTTTCTTCTTATTGCTTCGGTTAATCACTCCATTGCCAAGGTTGAATGCATACACACTAGTAGATGATCTATCATATGGACAATGTGCCCAACTTGCATCAATATATCCCATGAGTTTTAGGAGCTTACCACTCTCATAAAAGAGTCCATAGTCTATTGTAGCTTCTTTGACATAGCCCATAATTATCCTTATTGCATCCAAGTGGGGTTTTCCAGGCTTTTGCATGAACTGACTGCTAAGTCCAACAACAGAGATCAAAAGCCTAGTGATAGTAAGAGAGATGAGACTTCCTACCATCTGCATGTACATAGTAATATCTAAAATTTCAACTCCATTATTCATATCCAGCTTAGTATTTTGATTCAATGAAGTATCCAAGGGTTTGCAATATATCATACTATATTTATTCAGTATCTCAAGTGTATACTATCTTTGCATCAACCATTGTCCATTAGCTGAATTTATAATCTCAATACCTAGAAAGAACTTTAGTTCTCCCAAATCCTTCATATCAAATATAGTTTTTAGCATGGTCATAACATCTTGTATCCCTGACTAATACCACAAGTCCTTTTTGTCCATAAATAGACTATGATCAACAATGCGAATTGTAAATCCAAGACTCTACAAGTAAGTACTAATCTGTGCATGCCAGGCACTTGGATCTTGTTTCAGCCCATAGAGTGTTTTTTTGAGCTTCTAGACATAATTCAAATATTGAGGGTGCCTTCTAGTTGATCCATGAATACTTCTTTTGCTAAGGCTCCATTCAAAAATGCATTCTTAACGTCTATTTGTTGTAGTTTCTGGCCCTTTGCTACAACCAATGCAATCATTGTCTTGATAGTTGCCATTTTGGCAATAGGACTGAATGTCTCTTAATAATTTACACCATACTATTGTGCATAGACTTTTACTAACCTCACTTTATACCTTTCAATGTTTCCATTAGACTTACACTTAACTTTGTAAACCCATTTATAGCCAATTGACTTATTACCATTAGGCATGCAACCAATTTCCAAGTTTGATTTTAAATGAGTGCATTCATCAAGATCATCCATTGTTTTATACCAACTCTTGTCCATGTGATAGCTTCAATGAATGTAACAGGCTCTTTGTATTCCATGACATTTGTCATATATGCCTAATGCTTTGTTGAAAATCCACTATACATAAGCCTGCCAATAGGATATCTCACCCTTATGATCATCTCAATTGTGGTGGACTGCACCATTCCCTTCTTTCATGAGGTAGTACATATCTAGTCTGCCTACTCTAGGAGTATACACAAATAGAATTCCAAGCTCACTATCCATGTCATTCATCAAGTCATATCCAGAAGTCGAAATCCTGGGAGCATCATCAAGAACCTTCTCTTTGCCTTTGCCTTCTATCTCATTTCGCCCCCCTCACTGAAATAGTGTTGTCAGTAGATGGTGATGCATGGCTACGTAATTTGCCAGTCTAAGGTGAAACACTTAGAGATACATCACATGTAGCCCATACATAGTAGTACTTGTGAAATTTTAGTAGGCACATGGACAGAGGGTACATAATATGGAATAGCAATAGGTGAGCCATACCACAATGCCAACTCATCATAGATAACATCTCTACTGATTACCATTTCCTATGTGAGAATGGATCAAAGCATTTATACCCTTTTTTGCTCCTAACCCTAACTGATGAACATACAACTATGTGCTTTAGGATCTCTTCTTTGGAATGTGGACATATGTAATATAGCCAAATACTTTTAGATGGTTGATGTTAGGCTTATGTCCATACAACTTTTGGTATGGTGTCATGTCATGAATCTGTACTGTAAGAGTACAATTCAACACATATATAGCTATCACAATAACTTCAACCCAATAATACAATGGCGTATTCTTCTCATTAAGCATCACACGAGTAGTTTCCATAAGAATTCTATTCTTCCTTTCTGTTACTTCATTCTATTGTGGAGTGTAACTACAAGTAAGATGCCTACAAATGCCATTCAATGCCAAGAATCTACCAAATTCATTGGATACATATTCTCCACACTGTTAGATCTCAAGAAAGAGATTGAGCAATCAAATCCTTTTAGCATGCTATTTAAAGTTTTTAAAACTAGCGACAAGTACCTCATCTTTCTGTTTCAAGATATACGCCCATGTATACCAATAATTGAAATCATCAATGAATGTCACATAATATCTTGATCCACAAAGAGTAGCTTTATGAAATGGCTCCCAAAAATAAGAATGAATTAATTGTAGTGGCCTAGAGTTGTTCTAAACATGTTTCATAAATGGAAACTGAGATTGCTTGCCAAACTAACATGCATAACAAACATGATCTAAATTGGTGTAGGTAAACTTTGGCAAGCCTATAAATAGCTACTTCTTTTGCATATTATGTAGCTTTGAATATTAATATGACTAGTCCTTTTATGCCAAATCTTAAACTACACCCTATCCATGTGCAAACATAGGTGATTTGAGCTGGGAGAGACTAGCATCTAGAGTAAATATCCAACCATGTCTTTTGACCTTAGAAATCAGCTTACAACCATTTCCAAACTCAATAAGACAACAATTTTTATTGAACTACACTTGAAAATTCTACTTTGAAGTGTAGTTGATTCTTAGTGATAGAAAGGAACATGCAAGACATCATACAAATTCTTCTTCTAACCATAATGTATAACCATGAAAACCACACTCTTATGTTAAATGTTATGCTAAGTATCGTCACCTATACAAACATGACTGTGCTGATAAAAAACCATATCACTGAACCATTCACCATGCAGAGTCATGTGTTTGGAAGCTCCTAAATTAATATACCATACATTTTCTAACTTATCAACCCTAGTGACATTCTTCTGAATGTAGGTCATAGAAAATAACATGTCAGTAGTAGCATCTGCAGCATGACTAGATGTAACATAATGTCCTTGTTGCTTGCCTCTCTAATTTGCTTGCTTCTTCTAGCATTCCTTATAGCAATATGCTCATACTTCCCATAATAGTAGAAATTCTTATCCTTATTTACATTCTCACATGCATTTTGAGATTGTCATGAGCCTCTACCTCTAGAGTTGTATCTCCCCTTACTCAAAAGTATCCACCACCTCTACCATTCTATACCTACTGATCATTCACATTTTGAGATGTAGTTTGATGAGTCCCTCAACCACAAGCTAACTCTATACCACCGCTTCCTCAGCCTCTTTGGTGCAAGTAAAAGATTGCATCTCTACCTTTTGAGCTACTTGAGCCTTTAGCTAATCCAAGCTTAACCTAGCAACTTAGCTCATTAAACTTAGGCATTTCTAATCCTACTAATGTAGATGTATCAAATGACTTATACTTTGGCCCAAGACCATTCAATGTAACTACAACTAGATCTTCATCATCAACTTCAACTAATAGATGCTAGCTAATCAACAATGGTCTTTATCTCTATAACATAGTTCTATATTGATAGACCTTTCCTATCCATGGTGTTAAAATTTTGTTTTAGTTGGATTTTTTGTGCATTCATAGTAGTACCATAGTATGGTATCAAGATGTCCCATGCATCTTTTAGTGACTTGCAATTCCTGATTTGCTAGCATGACCATTGCATCATAGATACATAATGAAATCCAATGCAAGAGTCTGTAAGCTTGTTCAAGCCACACACAATGTTCTCTCTGTTGTTCAACAGTGGGATTTCATTCTAGAAGCTTAGGTTCAACTTCATCACTTGTAATCGGATGCCAATATCATTTTACAATTAGAAAATTATCCATGAAAAATTTCCATATTACAAAGTTATTGTTATCCATATTTTCACCTAGTATCTATATGTTATCACCTATCCTATCAGCATTTTCCATGTTTATAGCTCTATGTCTTTAATGAAATATTCAACTGTTAATGCTTAACTCCCTATGACTCCCTACATACCAATATGTCTTTTCACTAATAAAATGCTTGCATACCATTCAAGCAACACATGTATATTTGTAAGTGGTCAACATCTAGTTTAGTTCCACAGACATGTAGCAGGCATCAATTCTTTAGTTAGAATCCCAAAAACCTTAAGTCAACCAACATAGTATGCCACTTTTTAGACATGACAATTTTAGTCCTAGAGTAAATGATAGTAGAAACTCTGCAACAACAGCCAATGTATTTCAACTAAATAATGTACAAAGTAATGACATTCTCGATTTTAGTCCCAACATCAATTGCAAGTTTGACATTCTGATTCAATGGTGTTTCCATGGCTTTACACTCCATCATGCCATATTTCAACAACATATCATGAGCATATTGTTTTTGCAATAGCCATAAACCTTGAGGTGTAGACACAACCTCAATCCTGAGAAAGTATTTCAACTCACTAAGATCCTTGACTTTGAATTCAACTTGTAACATTGCTTTAATTTCAACAATCCCATGATCATAATCTCTAGTGATGATCAAATCATTGACATAAACCACCACAAAAACATAACACTGCTTTGTCTTCTTTGTAAATAGGATGTGATCTATATGACCTATCTAAAAACCAAGATGCTGCAAATAAGTGCTTATGCAAGCATTCCATGCTCTCAATGCCTATTTTAGCCCATACAAGGCCTTTTTAGCTTACACACATATGTCGGATAGTCAGGGTGTACATAATCCTCACGCTGATACATATACACCTCTTCAAGAAAGTCACCATTCAAGAATGCATTTTTGACATCCATCTGCCATAATTTCTAGCACTTAGAAGCCGCTAATGCAATGACTGTTCTCATTGTTTCCATCTTGGCAATCGGGCTGAAAGTCTCCTCATAATCCCTTTGCAACTAGCTTGGCTTTATACCTTTCCAATCAACCATCTAACTTGCATTTCAATTTATAAACCCATTTGCAGGAAATGGGTACTTTGCCTTCAAGCAAACAGACTGATTCCCATGTCTCATTTTCATCCAATCCTGTGTATTCCTCATCCATGGCAGCACACCAATTCTCATTTGTAACTGCCTCATTGAACTTTGTAGGCTCTATGTAGCCTAACACTTTAATAATATATGGATAATGTCTGGTTGAATACCCACTGTATGTCAACCTATCAACTAGTTTTCTAACCCTTTCAGACCTCCTCAATTGTGGTGCACTCTGGGCTTACCTCTCATGAGGTGGCACATACTTGCTTTTCCTTTCACCAAGTGTCATAATTGATGGTATGCCCAATTCACTGTCAAGACTATCATTGCCATGTGACTCATATCCAGTTATAAGTGGCATAGTCACATATTCAAGCATCTTTTCTTTGCCTTCCACGATTGTGGAGTCGTCCTGTCCACTCATAGACGTACTAGCTGAAGAATAATTTTTAGCATAAGTAGGGTTGGCCAATCCATCAGAGACCACTACATTCGAATTACCATACCATGAGACTAGCTCATAAAAAACTTATCCCTGCTGATTAGGGTTTCCCGATGAATGGATCATAGCATTTGTAAGCATTTCTCTCCTGTGTATAGCCAAGAAAAATACTTTTGACAACTTTCAAGTCTAACTTCTTCCTCTTTTCATCAGACACATGCACATAAGCAATGCAACCAAATACTTTCAACGCATAAATTGCAGTAACCACTGCTTTAGCCCAATAAGCTTTGGCAAATTCTTTTCATTAAGCATTGGCCTAGCAGCTTCCATAAGCATCTGTTCCTCTCTGCCGCCATATCATTCTGCCGAGGTGTATAGCTGCATGTGAGCTACATTTTTATGCAATATTTAGCAAGGTACTTGTCCAAATATCTGGATACATATTCTTCAGTTCCATTAGATCTCAGACATGAGATATAACAACCAAGTTCATTTTCAACATGCTTCTTAAAGTCCTTAAAGACCTCGAGTACCTCATCCATGTGCTTCAATATACAGCCATGTGTATCGACTGAAATCATCAATGAAGGATACATAATACCTAGCACCACCAGAAGACACATTATGGGTAGGACCCCATACATCCAAATGCATCAACTGCAAAGGCTGAGAACCATGTCAGACATGTCTCATCAACGGGAATATTGCTTGTTTCCCAAATTGACAAGTAGAGCATACATGTCCAAGATCAATGTACTTGAACTTCAACAAGCCAAGTACAACCTCTTATTGCTACATATTTTTCAGCTTCTGTACATTAACATGATTGATGCATTTGTGCTAGATTTCTACATTTTGAACTGATCCATTATCATGGGCAAACATGACTGCCTTCAATTCTGGGATAGATGCATCCAATGAAAACATTTTTCCATCTCTCTTGCCTTTGGCAATCAATTCACAGCCATTGCCATATTCTTTAATAAAAAAACCATCCCTGTTGAATCTGACTTGTAGATTCTATTATGTCCAACCGACAGTAAATTCTTGGTAGTAGAAGGTACATGTAGTATATCATGTAGGATCTTCTTTCTGCCATTAGGCATGAGTAACAAAACCACACCTGTATGCTGAATATCATGCTGTGTATCATCTCCAATATATACAAATCCATGAGACCCTGCTACTAACTCATCGAACCATTCGCCATGAGGAGTCATATGATTGGATGCTCCTGAGTTTATGTACCATTTCTTTGAGCTACAAGAGGCATATTGTGTTGTTTGGTTTTGTGTGTGGTTCGTGTGCAGTTTGTCAAATATTTAAATTTTTTGTGCTATGTTGTGCATTCTACAAAGTTTATAATTCTCACCAGCACTCCTTAATGCCTTGTTATTGGGTTGTGAGTGAGACTTGCTCTCAACTGCCGCTTGCGTAACAATGTGCCTACCTAACAATTCCCTGGTAGCACATTTTAGTGGTCCATCAGGGATATACAAAGCTCTACAAGGCATAGTCACTTACAACCAGAATCAGCAGACTAGGACCTTACTCCAGAGCATGGAGATGCAAGAGATCTAGAGAGTGCTAGCCCTAGCACGCAGAAATCAAACAGAGAGCGAGAGAGCGCTAGAAGGAGACCTCACACTCATCGAGCTTCTAATGAAGCGGTTGCTAGATAATCTGACAGTTGAGCAGAGTGTTGCAACATTAGCAATATCACTACTGGCAAGGTTAGGAGTCAGCCAAGGCTCTAAGAGCCGATAAAAAATTCTCGTGGTAGCGAAGCAGCTGGACAAATACCAGCCACGAATGACGACCCATATATCTTGGTAAAGTAGTTCGACCATGTTAAGGAGGCCAACAGCCTCACTAATCTCACTCAATGCTCGCAAGATTTTGGTCTGTGCTTAGGCCATAAGGGTAGGACCTGGTACACGAGTCTAGATACTGCTGTGAGCGAGCCAATTTTGATTCAGGACAAGAGCTAGTAGAGATAAAGATGGAAATAGCCAAATTACAGGAGATGATGAGACTATCAATGTGCCCACATGTCCAATGTGTGTATTGTGGGAGAAACTACCTGCCAGAGCCGAGTGTCGGGACCCTAGGTCATGACTTTGTGCTAATTGCGATAGGTTTGGCCATGATGCCATGCATTGTTGATGACCTTGGAGACTCCTATACTTGTAGCCTTATAGTCAATTCTAGTTAATAGGCTACTGAACTTCTTTGGAAGGGGAGCCCCATTGGCCCTCCCAACACCTAATGATACTAAGCCAACCATTCTTAGGATGGAGATACACCCTACGGGTATCCCTAGACCACATGGACCCTACGTAACCCATCCACCGATGACACTCCAGTACTATGTGGAGGAACAGAATGGCGACGAGGCTTATATACACCCTTACATATGATGACAAAGAAGGCAATGCAGTCCTTATGGAATACCGACCAGTATCGGTGATGGCATTAGGTAGAGGGAGAGGCAGAGGCCTAGGGGGGGCCTAGGAGGGCAGACACAAGAGCCAATCATATGTTGGACTTGTGGTCACCCATGACATGTTTCTTCGCGCTACCTCGAGAGGAAGCAAATAAATAGAGACAAGACTGACCTAAGATGCGTTGAGTATGGAATCACTCATCTCTTTGTCAATTTCTCTAGATAAAAGCCATCCTCTATTTTGGCAAATGAGCCATTGGTCCCATTGGGGTTTTTCAGTGTCGAGACACTACCGAAAGTGCCATGACACTGCTAGAAAGGAATTCATTGATGGAGAGGCAAAAATGTCAGCTCCAAAGACGATTGAAAAGGGATGTGGTAAGGTCCAACCCAAAGCGCCAAATCGAAGCCATCGAGAAAGTGAAAGAGTGGGTGAAAGAAGCCCAAGAGCACCTAAAAAACGCTGAGCCCATACTAGAAGATGAGATCAATGATCTCTCAAGAATAAGCACGCCAATCTCACCCCCATGACCAAAATCGAGGGAGGCGACTGCACCATAAGCAGTGTTGCTTAGACAAAGACTAAATGCTACGCGCCAACAAATTAGTCAAGGCCATTGGCCAAGAACTAAAGAGTTAGGAGAGAGATAAGCAGCTAGCAACTTCCTTAATACATTGGTGACCACCCCTATGACTCTAAGCTTAGGATACCTACTTAGGAAGCATCCAACACTATGGCAAGAGCTGAAACAGTGAGTCAAAGAATCGAATGAGCAAGCTGTCCACAGACTTGCACGAGCACGACATAGAAATGTAAATACCAAGCCTAACGCTGCACTCTGTGCCTAAGTCCTTGCACGTCAATGCTTTCTGGGAAGACACATAGATGTATGTAGTCCTACTGGTCTTAGCTTTTGGAGATGTCACAAGAAAGGAAATCATAGACACAGGAGCGGGAGTTTGTGTGTTAAGCCATGTGGTACTCCAAACTTGGGGTAGCTCGCTGGTCAAGATTGCTAAGTTCAATGTCACACTGCCTAATAGAATGAAGGTGAAACCATTCGGTGTGTTAAAGAATTGGCCAGTGAAGATCACAAGAGTCCACTTCTTTGTTGACTTTGTAGTCATGAATGGAGTCGACTATGACCTCTTGCTAGGCCAACCCTGGATGCGCAATGTGAGAGTCATAGAAGACTAGGACAACAGTCTCATCTTCCTAGGCAATCAAATGGAGACTGTAAGGGTAGAGATGGACGCCTGGAAGACTAATCTGGTTGACCTAGGTGCCATCTCCACCATGCTGAAGGGTGACAACCAAATTAGGAGATCCTATGGGCCCTTAACCAAGTATATCCCTTGTCCTAAGGACAAGCAAGACTGGATGCATGTTCTTGCTACCATTGGCCTGCTGTTCTAAAAAAATGAGGAGTACGAACAAGTCATGAAGAAAATTGGCAAGCCCAAGGACACACCCTCAATACCAATCTTCATGATTGCTAGAAGCCTATGTGGAAGACCCAACCCTTGTCACTTTCCAAGTCTCAAAGAATAGACGAGAGCTCCTTGAGATCTTAGGATGTCTAATTGACAAGTTGACTGGTAATCACCTCAAGCCACTCCAAGATCTCTTGGATGAGCCTAAGTGGTGATGGTCCAAGGTGCACGATTTAAACTTGATCTACAATTGGGCCTTAGTCCCCAACCAACAAGAAGAGACGTATCAGGACTTGGGAGATGATGAGTAGTCGAACAAAGATAGCTTTGACGATGAATATGAAGACTGCTGTTTCTTCAGTGATGAGAGTGAAGGGAAAATAGACACTATAGAATATGACACTAGGGAACGTGTAATCAAACAAATATGAGTTGACTCTAGACCACGCAAGCAAAACGCCTTTAGGATAGAGAGAGGAGTCATGTCATGGATTGTGATCAAACCTAGTTGGAGCACATAGGCGCAATTGACTACTATGAGCAGCAGGCCTAGCCCAACCAAGTGATGCACCACTGCTGAGAACGGACTCACCTTCTAAGCTACGACCACCAAGAGAGACTCCCTCTTCTAGAGAAGACATGGAGTTTGATTCTGAGTCAGAAGTAAGCTCAGATAGTGATCCTGAGATACCTCGACCTTTCAAGACTAGATGCACCAAGGGGGACCTACATGTCCACCTAAGATGCCCACGGTTAAGGGAGGAATGTTAGAAGCTACCTAAGGAAATGCAGGAAAAAGAGCAATGAAAACCTCAAGACCTACCAAAGCGATTCACGAAATTCAAAAAAGGAGATAGAGTAGTGATCTTTTTGGGAGCAAAATGACAAGGGAAAGCAAGCAAACCAATCGAGGGACTTGCCAAGGTTAAGGAGTTCAATTTAGCCGGGGAAGGGGAGACACCCCAACCTGTCTTTATAGTCGATGACATGACTGAGGGAAGAGGAAGCAATTCTCATTGCTCTCTTATGAGAGTATATAGATGTCATTGCTTGGTCCCTAGAAGAAATCAAAGGGATAGACCCAAGTGTAGTGACTCACAACATACCCATGACACCTGACACGCAACGTCAGTCAAGCAAGCAATGATCATATCCCATGAATCCAAAGCACGCCACACCGTCAAGGAAGAAATTGACAAGCTAATGAGAGAAAGATTCATCTACAAAATTGAGCACACGGACTTGGTTTCTCCCATAGTAATTGTATTGAAGAAGAATGGAAAGGTTAGAGTGTGCATCAATTACAAGAAGGTAAATGCTGCTATGAAGAGAGATAACTATCCATTGCCATACGCTGAGTACATGCTCAAGAGAGTGGCTGGCAAAGAGGCCTACAGTTTTGTGGATGGCTTCTCTGGATATAATTAGGTGCAAGTGCATTCTAATGATAGGCATAAGACCACATTTGCCACTGAGTGGGGCGTCTTTGCTTACATAGTCATGCCTTTCAGGTTGACTAATGTGCTAGCTACCTTTCAATGACTTATGTGCAGTATATTCAAAGATATGCTTAGGAAGGAGTTAGAGGTCTTCGTGGATGACTTGTGTGTTCATTCTACTTGGAGGTAACACTTAGACAAACTCCAAGCGGTCTTTGAATGGTGTTGACTATATCATCTCTCGTTGAACCCCTTGAAGTGCTACTTTGGGTAAAGCACGGATGCATCCTAGGGCATATAGTGTCGAAGAACAACATTCCCATAGATGTCTCAAAGGTCAGGGTCATTGTCCATCTTCCACCCCCAACTGATTACAAGGGCATTCAATGTTTCTTAGGCCATGCAGGGTATTATCGGGACAATTTATCTTGAACTATACATTGATTGTTAGACCTCTATACAAGTTGTTGATCATATTCGAATTGACCGAGGAATGCCAATGTGCATATGAGGAACCGAAAAAGGCTCTCACCACTGCACCAATTCTACGAGCCCCAGATTGGACACTCACATTCCATATGTACATTGACACTTAGGAATTCACCGTAGGAGTTGTGTTGTGCTAGCCCGGTGAACACAACCTAGATTACCCAGTGAGCTTTGCTAGCAGACAACTCATTGAGACTGAAATGAATTACTCAACAATGGAGAGAGAGGGTTTGGCCATGGTATTTAATGTAAAGAAATTTTGGCATTATCTTTTGGCTACGCCTTTCACCTTCTTTATTGATCATCAAGCCTTGTTATATCTTGTTAATAAACCTTGTGCTACAGGACACATTGCTCGATGGTTACTTCTGCTTTTAGAGTTTGATTCCTCCGTGGTGGTATGTAAAGAGAAGTAGCACTGCATGGTTGACCATATGTCTCACATCCCCACAGGAGATGCTGCTAGACAAGGCATTGTAGACGAACTGCCAGATGCATGTATATTCAGCTTATCCAATGAAAGGGATTTTTAAAGAGCCGACATGATACTGTATTGAGCAGATGACATAGTCCAAGTGCTTGAGCACATACTACCCGAACGACCAATAGAAAAGGCCCAACTTAGGCAACTCATCCTGAAGATTGAACCCTATCAGTTGATAGCATGCAAACTATATAGGTTGGGGTAAGACAGGTTGTTGTGCAGATGCATTGTCGAAGGGTTTTTGAAAGCAAAGTCGCGACCACAGAGGACCTAATTTCAGGATAGAAGATCAATCAAGCGAGATCATGATTCAATTTGAAAGAAGGTTTATTTCATCTGGATTTGAAGCTTCTGGTACATCCTGCAAAGTATCATCGATGAAAGGGTAGAAGAAGGTTCTCGGGCTTGATATCACCATGTATGACATTCTGCTTGTGAAAATACTTGAGTCTTTCAACAACATCTCTAAAATATCACCAACGTAGCTTCTCCAATTCCTCCAGAAGCTTTTTCCAGAATTCGGCCACTTAGAAGTGCACTTAGCTCTTTGATTTACAGAAGTAAGAATGACAAGCATAGAAAGGACTTCCTCTTGAGAGTTGAGAAATTGTGGGCAATTTCAGCATAGAACTTCCTATTATGCATCATTAGAAGATCTAGCTCAACAGAATTGTGCACCAAGAACTTTTTAAATCCATTGGAAAGAACATGTCAAGTCTTCTTGTTCTGTCCTTGATGTGCTTAGCCAAAAATTAAAGTGTTCCATGAAACTGCATCTTGCTGTAAAGATTTGTCAAATACATTCTGCCCATCTACCAAACTTCCACACCTGTTGCAAAAGGCAATGTCATTCTGGTATAATGAGGGAGCTTTTGGATTTGCAGGGCTTGCTGGATTCGGATCTGGTGTGCTGTTGCCAACAGGGTTAAGCTTTTATGTTACTTATGATGCCCCAACAACTGTCAACCCGATCATGTAAGTACATATGTATCCTACAGATCAGCAGCATTTCTCCTCACTTCATTCAATTCTCTTTCTATTTCTGAATCTTGGAAAGAATTTGAATTACTTCTCACAGTTGTGCGCCTTTTATAGAGGATCCGATAACCACATTCACGGCATTGTATAACATCTCCTGGCTTCAATGAATTATCTGCTTCACAATCTCCATAAAGATATGAAATAGGTTCAGGAGGTGCTGCAGCCCTCATCCATTATTCCAAAAAGGTACAGCAATTGGTAGAATTCGAGACGGAAGGAGCAGGAATCTGTGGGCTTTGTGAAGCAGAGAAAGTGTGAAGTGTCAGCTGCGGGAAGCTCTGGAGGGGACGTTGATGGTGTTGAGTCTTGCCATGGTTGGATTGATTGTTATTGGCAGAGGATTTATGAGCAGCAGAAGCGGCAGAATACGGAGGGATTGATGCTTTCCCCTGTTTTCATAAGACTCTTTATAAATATATATCCTTTACTTCCAAGCAAATATATATCTTCCCTTAACTTGGTAATTGTCCCCAAGAAAGGTGATGTAACAGGATGATTACCCATCCTCTTGCAAGTTAAACTTGCACAAGAACCTGTCGGACTCATTCCAAGGAATGGCAAAACTCTCTTGTGATCAAACCACAATGCCATGAGACGTTGCAACTTGTTGCACAAGTGTCGCATCTATTCCATGGGATCATTTCACCCATTGAACGACATTTCCTGGTCAAGGAATTATGTTTAGACAAAAAGCAGGGTTTAGGGTGTCATCTTACCCAACCCAATCCTAATTGCACTAGGCCGATAACGTTTGGTCATAGGGATTCCAACTCAGTTCGAGTTCTAGCATTAGGTCGAATGATCTTAGGCTTGAAGTTTGTGAGAGAGACTTGAAACTGAATTCAAAAAAGGACTATGATCTTAACTCCAAACCCCCCCCCCCCCCCAAAAAGGAATTGGTCATGTCTCAAGTTGAGGAGGAATCACTACCCCCCAAGAGCCCCTTTAAGTCAAAATCTCCCAACAACAGTGAATTTTTTTTTCCACAAAATGTAGATACTCCATAATAGGCTCAATCTCCCCCTCTTCACAATCTAAGAAATCAGTTCCTTAAGGGAAACACAACAAAAAATATTAACGTTAAAATCTCTTAAGATTCTCTCTTACAACACTAAGGGCTTGACAACCCAATTAGGTCCAAGATAATAAAAAATTGGTTTTCTCACATTAATATTATCCCAAATTGCATTTCTTGCAAGAAGTTAAAGCTTCAGGTTCTTCTCTTTAGAAAAACCTTAAGAGCATCTCCGAGTATCATCTCCAATGATTAGTGCTAATTCTTTATGGACCTTATGGGATGAAATGGAGGAGGCTGCCATCAAGGTGCATAGCAAATTGGTAAGTTCCTTCTCTCAAGTATGTAAAGACCCCTCACACCAATGGGTTATTGTCAGGATGAAAGAATTAGAAAAATTTTCCATTATTTTTGTTTATGCAAATTGCCCCTTCACAAAAAGGGCAAACTTTTGGAACTCATTAGATTAGTTTAATTGTCCAGTAATTCTCATTGGTAACTTAATATGGTTGAAAATATTAAGGACCACTTTCCTGGTAAAGGCCAGGTCATTTTGGAAAGGGAAAGGGATGCATGGATCCTTACTAAACAAACCCATGTGTTGATAGAAATAGAAAATGCAAATATCTTCACTTATCTAATAAATAAAGGGGGGGCCCTTAAGAAAACCTGATTAGATCAAGCATATTTGACTATAGGTTTCCGATCAACCTTCATTAGTGCATGGATCAAGATGGATGAAGATATAGTTATGTCAAACCATTTCCGAATTTTTCTCATGCTTCCAATAATGACAATATCATCTATTCAAGATGGTTCCATGTAGACCCTTCCTTGTTTAAGCACAAGTAGATTGTTAGAAGTAGCCTACTTGAGGTCTAGTATTGGGCCTTTTCTATAGGCTCCTCCCCTACTACCTCATGACAAGCTGCAACTAAACAAGCACAAGACCTACTCGAGGCAATTAAAATGAATGTAGTCACCCTTAAAACAAATAGTTAGGGCTACCAAATATCAAAGATCCATTCTTCTAAAAATTCAGGTGGACCAAGGCAACAATGAAGCCCAAACTAAACTTCAAAAAGTTTGGTTGGAGCTTAAACAAGATGAGGAATTGGAGGTGATGAATATTCTTCTTTTTACAAAATCTTGGTGGGCGGGGAAAATCAATACACCTACAAAAGATAAGTTCCATTTACTCGGGAAAAAGAAAGAGACATAAGGGAAAATATGGACTAAAAAAGGGCCTTTTAGATTAGTTGTTAATCTCTTTTTTAAGCAAGGAATATTTGAGGTAGACCAATGAGAGAGGGGGTAGTGTGCACATTTTATCCATTTCCTTTCCTCCCTTGGGTTCACCATTGATGGTTTTCCTGAAAAGTTGAGTGGTATTGTGAAAAAAGAAACTTCATTTTCAATTTTTTATTTGTCCTCACTTCTCAAGATGAACTCATGTGTTGCCATGCATAAAGGTGATGGGAGGAAAACTCAAATTTAAATTTGAAAATAATGATTCCTTTGATTTATTTATTTATTTTGGGCGAGGCCACTTTTTTGGGATGAACCAACATGTGAGAGCTCGTAGGGAGTCCACTCCATGGCCTAAAAACGAGCTAAAAACTCAGCCCACTCATGTGGGGAATTGAACCCCTAAGCATGCACTTATAGCCCCGTGGCTCTGCCACTAGGATAGGGCCACTCACATGTTGAAACATTAAAAAGAAATATGATAAGTGCATAATCATGCTCTCTTTTTTTCTCTTTTAAATAAAACTTCCCCTAGCTTTGCCTCAATACCATCTATATAGTCATTAAGACATCTTGGCCCACCTTTATACCAAGATCAGAAAAAGTAATCCTCCTTTAATCCATTTCTTACAAGGTCCTTTTTGAGTCCATATTTCCCCTAATGGAAAGAAATCCTCCCTCTACTAGTATATGACTGGGGTAACATAGGAAGGGACTGAGATTGCAATCTTATTATAATACATTACTTTTTCTCTAATATCTTTAGCTCCAAACTACACTCTAGTACTAAGGACCCAAAGTACTTTATCAAGAGGGGATTCATTCTAGATGCCATTTTTTCTCTTTGGAAGGAATGGATTATGATAATCCAAACATGATTTTGTATTCTTTAAGATTGACTTCAACTTGAAGGCCTATGATGCTAAGAATAGGACTTCATTTTTCAATCATTAATCGATATGGGATTTGGAAAAAATTACATTAGAGTTATCGTGATACTTTTTGGAAATGCCTCCACACATGTTTTGATTAATGTTCCTATTACAAAATTTTATTAGGCACGATTGACCCCTAGCCCCCCTCCTATTTGCTATAGCAAAAAACACCCTAGGTTGGCTTGTTTAAGTAGAAGTAGATACATGTCAACTGGAAACTCCCTAGCTATGACTATTGTTAGCCCAAAGAAAATAGGTATAAAGAGCTCAATCTCCCCTCCCTTGGATTGGCTTCTACAGACAAATTGTGAAATAGTTCCCAAAGTAAAGGTCTTCCGTTCTTTTGGGGATCCCTATGGGCTTCATGGTAAACCAAAAGCAATGATGGAAATGGGTCATCAACAAGTTAAGAAGAAAACTTGAAACATCTAGAAGAACTTCAAAAGTAATCTAGCAATGCATTTTATGGTTCTAAAGCATGTCCTAATTGCATGTACCAGCTACTTTATAGCTTGTTGGCACTTGCTACATACACCCCTTAAGGAATTTGAGTCCCTTTGTAGATCGTTCATGTGAGACAACAATAGAGCAAAGAGGATCCCTAGGGTGTCATGGAGCACATGCATCCTCCCCAAACAATAGGGAGATCTTGGTCTCCTTGATTTGTCCAAACTTGCAAACAAAATGGCAATTAAGTTGTTTGCACAAAGTATCCTTCACCCCAATAAAGACTAGGAAATCCTACTACATAGACACATTGACCACTTCTCAATTAAGAACTTTCCCAAATGGAAGCATCTATTAGTCCTACTAGTCACCTTTTCCCGAGTGGATTTCTATTGTGGAAAATGTTCTACCTTGTCCAAGAACCTATGGTTGTCATGGCTCAAATATAAAGACAACCTCCAACTAAATGAGAGACCTAGTATAAAACTCTTATGGGCAACCCTTCAATGTGGTCCCACCCCTCCTCACCTATTGAAAGAAGGTTGGAAACTATATAAGAAGGGGCTCCATGTTCGGGAGGATTTATGGGACTTTCCCAACCATTCTTGGCTCACCCTCGAACAAAACCATCATAAATTTAACCTTAGGAGATCAAAACTTCATCTTATCTTGGATAGGATCGACCTTTGGAACCCCAATATAGCCAAATCCATTCAACTTAAACTCCCCTTCAACATCCAAACCTTCAAATGGGACAATGGATCACCCATCCTCCCCCTCTCAGACCTCCCCTTCCTTTTCCACAAACTCATCAATAAACTGAACAAGAAATGGCACCTCAACTAGGATTGCCTCCAATGCAATTCAAATTTGAAAACATTTGGTCCAAACATGTTTTAGCTAAATAAGCAACCCTCTTATGGCTCATCCTTCACTATGGAATTTGGACAAGCAAAGAGCTTTAAAATTTGATAAAAGTGATCATAAATGTCTGAAGTGTGAAACTGAATTTAAATCATTAACTCATCTATTTCTTCTATGCGGTGTGGGAGTGTTTGGGGTTGAAAGTTTACCACGGGGGTAAGAGACAGCAGGGTGAAGGGAGATTCAGGGAGGACAGAAGTAGATAGAAGAGAAGGGGTTGAAAGAAATAGAAGATGTACAAGAATACTCACAGAGATGAAACCTGTCAATTTATTTCTACATTATGAGAAGATAAATCTCTTATAGACAAAAACATACATAAAAAAATACCGTCCTCTATGGTGCTCAGACTACCAATCTGATGCTTTCATTGGCTCTGAAAGGGGAATAAAATACTAGCACACTTGGCCAAAGTTTTTCCAGATCACTCCTCCATTCTCATACAAGCTGTGTGCCATAACATTGATTTCAGAACCATGATCCAAGAGAGCTATGCAAGGCATCTCTCTTTCTCCCATTTTAATAATTGTCTCTGTTGTAGCATGAGCCCAATGCATTCGTGAATAATGACTACTTGGAATAAAATGAGCATCTTCTTCTTCATGTGCTTGTTGATGGACATCCCCATTATACATAGCCTTCTCTCTATGCTTACTGATGTCCATAAGACCAATTTTAGCCACAAGCTTGCCATCTATACTCCCATTTAACCCATTTTCAACAACAACCTTCTCCAAATCAGTATTATATGCATCATCATATTCCCTATGAAGTTGTTTCTCTATGTCTTTGTCAACCTGCATCAATGCTTGCAAAACTTCACCATCAAACTGTTTTTTTCGTTTCACCATCTCAATGATTGCATCATAAAATTCACGCTTTGCGATTCCAAGAACTTTGCCAATTGTGAATTCTACTGTACTGCCAAGTATGAGATCTTCCAAGACCTTTTTAAGATTGTGGGAGTCTCAAGATCCGATTGTTACCTGTAATCGAGCTACTTGCCCCTTTTCTTCCCTTCTTGTTTCTTCTCTTGAGATGCATCCTCCATAACATTCTCATGTATGGATTTTCATCCTCTTTATGTTACTCTATTTTACTTCGTGTTATGCATTTAGATGGACCTAAAGAGGAAGGACTAGCAGTGTCCTCATCTCTTCTTCTCTTTTCTTCCACAAGAGCTTCTTGCTTATGAACCTCAGCCAAATAAGCATAGGCTGAAAATGAATCCACTAGTACACTCTATCCTATTCTCCCTCGTATACTCTGACTTGCATCAACCAATTCATACTTTGTTGTTTTGCCATTTTTCATGCAATCTAATGCTTGCATCTAAATGCGAGATTTTGCTTCAACCATGCCGCCTTTACGAGCTTCATCAATCCTTTCAATTCTCAATCCATATATGGCTTCATCTATGGTAACAAATGTTGTCCTTGCGGCCAGATCTTCCAACCTCTTCTGCATGCCACCAGTTCCAAAATTTGGCTCTATTGGAAGACCAGTTTCTATTGCATGTATTTTGCCATCTTTCCAAAATACTAACCTTTTTGCTTCCACTTCCCGCTAGGCTATACGATCTCGCTTTTCATGTTGTAAACTGTCACACCAAATGCATCTCCTCTTGTATCCTTCTCTATATGACCTTTGGGCTATTGCCCGAGCCTTCTCTTCTACCTTAGCATCCAACTTTTTGACCTTTGCATAGCCTCAAATCACACATGCCTTTGATTAATTCATCCACAGCATCACCTTTAAGAGATGGACTAACAAGTATAGCCAGTTGTTCCGCCATAGTTACAAGCACCTTGGCTACAATTTTAGTCCCCCTTCTGAGCACTGGTAGGTGTGGGACCTGTACCCCATCTTAATTTCATATGCTTTTTCTTTGCCAACATATGCACTGCCTCAGTTACATTAGCCCAATCTCACTTCAGTCCTGTTTTAGAATAGGTATCTTCTAAACGATCAGTCAGCTTCTCCTACAATACATGATCTACAACTGTAAAAAACAAATTAATTTTTTGACTCTCCAATGATTGTTGCTCATTAGCATCTAACTATACATACCGACTTTCAATTCATGGAGCAAAGCTGTAGCAGCTAACCCTTTATTGGGCTTTTTAATCCAATCTATAAATGTCTTTTTAGTTACCAATCTTGCATCTTCTAAGAAAAACTCTTCTCTCAAAGCTTTCTTAAAAGTTACCCAATCAACATCTATTTTACTCATCAATCAGATCATGCAATGCATACATGGCCAAATGGAAGGAATATCGACTTCATGCATACTGCGGTACCTAATGAAACAACATCTTTTCTTCATACAACTGGATGAAGGTTGAAACATTTTAATCTTTAAACTACTTCAATTCTTGTCCCACTACTTGTAATGCATTCACAGCTAAGGAATCAATTCTTTCTGCTTCATGCCGAGTTTGCATCTATTGTTGTAACAACAATAGTTGTTGTTGTTGTTGCTGCAACATAGCAATCATATGTTGTAAAGCATCACCACCACTTGAACTTGTAGAATCCCCCCATCTTTACACACCTATTGCTACCGACTTTCACATCGAGTTCACCACTGTCAAAGCATTTGGGATCAAAAGTCTACCGCGGGGGTAAGAGACAGCATGGTGAAGGGAGATTAAGGGAGGAGAGAAGTAGACATAAGAGAAGGGGTTGAAAGAAATAGGAGACGTAGAAGAATGCTTACAGAGATGAAACCTGTCAATTTATTTCTGCATTATGAGAAGATAAATCTCTTGTAGACAAAAACATACATAAAACAATACCTTCCTCTATGCTGCTCACACTGCCAATCAGATGCTTCCATTGGCTCCGAAAGGGGGGTAAAATACCAGCACACATTGCCATAATTCTACCAGATCACTCCTTTATCTCCCACTTCGGAGTGTTGTTTACTGCTTGAAATTTGTGTTCATGCGTCGTGCGATTTCGCTAATCCTTCTTTTTACATAAAATCCTCTCAAAATGACTGAAAGCTACCTACTTTCTTTTACATGTCATCCTAATCTAGAAGTTTTCTACAGTTTATGGATTTTTACAAGAGATAATATCTAAAATATAAAAAATTGGCTAAACTTGTCCAAAAATCTAATATTTTAAAACCATTCAAACTGTAAACACTAACATTAATGACTAATATGGCATTGGCTCTCTTGATCAATAAGAAAGCCACACTCTTGAGTTTTTCACACTATGACCGCGTAGCGGCACCACAACCGGTATAGTAAAGAAACCATTTCTTGCTTGCAAGGTATTATTTTACCCTTTCACCCCCAACCAATCTCCTCAAAAGAACTCTTATTAAGGGAATCTAATGGACTTTCCACACTCACATCTAGAATTTTATTTGAGCTTATACCTTGATTCCTTTGGGACCAACACAATGATGCCTTACTTAGAGGCTTCTTTTGTTCTAACATTCACCAACTAAAATCAGAATTCCTTTTGCAAGTCAGGGCAAATTGTCAAGGACTTGTCATCCAATCAAAGCAAGAGATCAAGCATTGTGCAAAACAAAAGGAGAAGCTCAAAAGCTAGGCTCGATGCCCTGAACTTCAAACAATAACTGGGTACCATTCTCTTCCAAATGCTACTAAAGTAGAGGTGGGGCTTATCCACCCCATCTCTTTTTTGGCATACTGCATACTCTACCTATGTTGGTCAAACAATGGGGACCATATCCAATTATTTATGTTACATGTGTGCCTATGTAAGCCCTCTTGGCCTTGCAATATTGTAACCATGGCAATGCACTCGGCCATAAGCTCATCATATATGTAAGTGCCCCCACGAATCTATGTAACTCTCAAAACTTGAAAGGCCCTTTTCTACTAGCTCACACTTAACTAGTTATTGGGTAGACCGTAGCTCTTTAAATATGTTTTTAATTTACTTTAATATAAACCCAACGCCTTTCCCGAAAAGAAATCGGCGCCAATCAAAAAGCGCGTTTAAACAAAAGCAAGAACTGTAGTCGGCGCCAACTAATAAGCGCGTGTAAACAAAAGCAAGAACTGTAGTCCGGGCAATCGGTATGTAGGCCTTATATAATAGAGGCTTTTGCTACTTACGTTAGCCCAAAGATTGTTGCGTTCCTTCGTATTGATTGTTGGGTTTTTCTAATTCGGTCAGTGAACATAATATAGTTGATGGAGCAGGCGCAGCCCGAAGGCCTTCCATCCACAGCTCTTGCAAACTTGTTAATTGCAGTTGATCCTCACGCGGAAGAGCTCAGATCACGATTCGAAGACGAAGCCGTGGTGATCGATCATGTGATAGTAAGGGACAACGGCTCGGAGTATATGGCGTCTCTGATGACGACGAGATTCGATCAGCAGCTGCTGCAGGGACCAGACCGCCTGCATGTGATCACAGACAGGGTGTATGGTGACCGTCAGACGGTGCAGCACATGCAACTAATAGCAAGCTGGGGCGTTGATGCCTTGCCCGAGCTATCCGAGGCAGACAAAGGCCTCATGATGATGGTACTACGCGATGCCCTGCATATCATGAGGGCTACGCGTAATCGTCCACCGCCGGCCCGACCAGCCTGCAGGTCCGTCATAGATGCGCTTCCGTGCATCCAGCCGGCCCAGATTAAGCCTGTTCAGCATAGTGTCCATGAGGAAGCTGTTGATCTGGCTATTACTCAGGATGAGGATCAGGATGGTGCAGCTGATGACGTACCTGTGGTGTGCTCCATTTGCTTGGATTCGCAGGCCTTCGCTGTCCTGTCCGTCTTAACTCAGCTCCCATGCGGGCACCTCTTCCATCACGCCTGCATCGCCTCTTGGCTCTCTGCCTGGAGCAACTGTTGTCCTCTCTGCCGACAGCAACTACCCACAACGGATTACATTGAATCACCGGCGGGACAGCTTCGATCGAGCAAGAATCAAGATGAGCGTGCTGAATAGTTGTAGCATGGTAGTGGATACCTGATCCTCGGCATAGTGTTGAACAGTCGACGAGAGCTGGGGAAGTGACTGAGTTCTGCATATCGGGTGACCATCCTTCATGGATCTTAATCCACTGTCAATGAAGCACAGAATTGAAGGAAGAATATCTCGTTACAAGTCACCTCGACTCGTATATAAATTACATGGGCATTGGGCACAGCCATCCAAGCTGGGTTGTACTGGTGTACAATAGATTTCGATTCCTGTGGCATGACTTGTTTGCTCGGTTATAAAGTGGGAAGGTCCCCCTACGTGGCGGTCTGCTGGAACCGGAGCCCGGCCGAGCCTCCCCAAGCCCACATTGGCCCCCTTACTCTAGAAGTGTTTTTGTAGATGGCCTCTCTTATAATGTCTCTAGCACAACAATATTTCAATCACTCTAGAAAGAAATATTTTATTCTAATAACTTATGGTGATTTATATATTTTTTCATTTTCTTTGTACTTCACATGTCCTTTATATTCTGCTGGATAATAATATATGGACCGATCTATTTATGTTGATGTGATTCATTCAAAACGTTTTTTTAGTTTGGATAGTATTAAAATTAGCATATTATTTCCTATTTTATATTATGATATTCAAAAAATATTGTTTATCTTGATTGTACTATTGCTATGCTAATAGAAATTGTTGTTTGCATCAATGGGGTGAAAAAATCAAGTCTCATCTATAAAGTGCCCTAAATGAACAATCTTCTGTTAAAGCTTGAAACGAGCACCTATGTGCGTGAGCCACATACAGGGAAGATTTCAGCTAAGCCAAAGGCCAAAGCTATTTTTATTTCAAGGATAATACAAGGGGAGACAAAGTCTTGAGTCACTCTTAGACATTTACAAATTATTTAGATTACTTCTACTTTGAACTTTATCATTGCTCCAATAGTATAGTTCTTGGATAAGAATGTCTAATTATCAACTCTTACAATAAAACCTTTCTCCCTTTTTTGTATTTGTGTTAGCTAATACTTTCACTTCACACAATCATGGGAGATATAGATTTGTGGAATCCTAGGTGTCCAAATTAACAATACTTATAATGATGATTAATGCCTTAGTTTTGACTTGCATTTTTTTTACTTTGGATAAATATTTTCTTTTGAAGATTTCAATGTAGGTATTCTTTGGATATTATGACCTTGTTGTTGCATTCTTGCTATCGATTGAGGATCTTGAATGACTTGTTCAATTGTAGTACTCATATGTGCGGTATCTTCAGAACACATCGGTGATACTATTTTCTATATCTTTATAGTGCTTAATATTGATCTTGTACTATTGTAGCATAAGGATCTGTCTAAGTATTGAGCTTGGTGGATGGGATTCTTGATTAATGCTATAAAAGTTTAATGATTTTCTTATAGAGTTAGTTGTGATGCATGTACATGGGAGTTAATTAAATTTTGCGGCAACCAAACTATGGTTATAAGCCCTTTTTTTCTATTGTTGAGTAATTAGTCTTTATATTAGAAAGAGTTCAACTAAGGAAGCAAATTGGTTTCCATGTATTATTTGGTCCTCTTATAATAATACTATCTATAACTAAATTAGAAGCAATTTTAGTAAAAGAAAGGGTTTTTCAATACTAGGATAGTTTAATAAAATTGCTCTTAAGAATAGGTTTTTGAAGTTTTCAGATGCTTTTAACATCCACTTAGACTTTTATTTTTTCTTTAGTAAAATTTTCAAAGTGGGGTTGTCATGGTAGTTATCATGTGACAAAAAATTTCAAAAATCCATCATTCCTTTAAAAATATTGTGATTACTAATATTTTAGATTTAAAAGTTGTTTTATTATTATAAATCTCTTTAAAAGATAATTTCTTCATTAAAAATTATAAATGCAAGAAATTTTATTTGTTTTCTTTTCCATTGGATTTTTTTAGTTGTCATTGCAAATTTATTTTTCTATAATATATAACAATACTTTTTTTGTTTGTGAATATTATTCCTATATTCTCGTTGGAGGAAATATGGACTACAATGTGGCCCTTTAGATTAAGAGGTAATGACTTTCCTAATTGCAAGAGATCTAAGGTGGATTAATAGAATAGGGAGTGATGTGTGCACTTTGTCTATTTTCCTTGTTCCCATGGACCCACCTCAAATAGACTTGCCTCAACCTCCACTCCACCACTCCCTACCCCTCAATGCCCAACCCCCACTTCCCTTTATTTACCTTTTACATCACGGTCCCCACTTTTGTACTTCTCTCTTTTGTACTTGTCTCCACAATTTGCTTCTTCCTTTGACATTGTCCCTTCTCTGCTCAACACATCTTTCCATCTTATCTCTCTATCATTTCTTTCATAGTCACGACTATAGCTATACAATCACCTTCATAAGATCCATTCATCCCTTTCTTATATCCTCCCCCTACCTCATTTCTCCCAAATTAGATCCAAGCATCTTCTTCATGAATCTATTCAAATGGCATCTAGAAGTTATCAACAACCTCATAAACATCATTGTAAAGACTCCATCTATGATATTTGGGTCCATAACATGAATTAGAATTGGTGCAAACAATTGATAGGAATAATGTTCAAGAAGGATTCATGAGTTTTCATGCAACCAAGAGCTAAATATGCATAAGGTTATTCATAAACCAACCGTGTTTGCTCAACAAATATGTAATAATAGAATAGTGTATCTTTTTTTAATAGTTATAAATGTAACACACAAAAAAGACATAAGCCTAAGCTAGAAGAATAGTGTTAGACAATTAAATTGTGCAACTCTAGATGACTAATAACATAAAAAGGCTTAAAGCATCTCAAAGTTCTAAGACTCTCGATGTAGATCTGTTGAATGCTGAAATGACTCGATTTTTTTGAATGATTTTTGTTTTTTTTAAAGGCTTGAATAGTTGATTTTTGATGGATGCTTAATGATGTTCAATTGTTTTGGAAATGTTTGAGAGTTTTTTGGATGAGGTTGATTATGTTTTGGAAGCTCATGATGTTTTCCAGTAGAGATATGAGGCTATGTGATGTTCTGATAGATTCTGTTGAGGTTCTGATTAGTTCTGATAGCTTCCGTTTTGTTCTTTTTTTTTTCTGTATGAAGCATGGAGTAATGATTGATGAAGTTTGAGGTTGTTTGAAAGCTTATTGAATGGTTTTTGATAGTTTGGAAAGGTTTTGGTATGAGTTATGTGGTTCTGATGCTTTCTGTTGACCTTTTGTAACCCTTTATTGAGCTTCTGTAGAGCCTCTGTTTCTTATTTTGTTATGTTCTATATGCCTCTGTAAGTGTTCTATGGAATGAATGTGTGACTTTGGGAAATTTTTCAAAAGAGGTTAAGGAAGTGGAAGAAGTAGCTGTTGAAGACTCAAGAGAAGACTAGACTGAAGTGATAGTGATGAGCTATGAAGAGTCATTGTAGTGGCTCTAGTGACCTTTTATATTAGACACACCATTTGGAAGGGGCATCCATGACCAAAGAAGGGTTATTATGAGTTTGAGTATTTTAGTGAGGATATTATGTACTATTGATTGAGAGAGAGTCAGAGATAGTCAATTCTATGCCAAACGATGTATTTATATATGAGAGGTTGTGAGAGAAAGCCATAGAAGCTTTGAAAATAAATCATCTGAGATATCTTTCCATTCAAAGTGAAGTATTATTATTATTTTCAATGTCTATCAAATAATTCTATAAATAATATGAAGAGAATAATGGATTTTATTAAAGTTAAAGTCATGGTGGAAGAATTGTTTCTATGATGTTGCATGAAGATTTTTTGTTCTTGGTGTTGTTTTCTTTGTTGGGATCATATAAAAGATGAAAGAGATTGTTATTGATGGTACAATATAGATTTTTTTGCAATAGAATCCCTATTTTTTTGTGCCTCTCTTGGGGCTCCATGTTTTTAGTGTGCAGTCGGGGAATACTGCTATCAACAAGCATTAGAAGAGGCTAAAAATGAAGAAAATGGCATTGATAAGAGGAGAAGAATGCAATGGGTGCTTGCAAAGTTCCTTCAACAACTAAAGAATTGGAGATTCTCATTGCCAAAGCCACTTTCTACAAGAGGTTCATCTCACAATGGCAGAAACATATCACCATCTTCATGCATGCTCTATGTGGTGGACTATTTCATTTCCCTATTGAAACTACAGAGATGTGCATCTTGGTAGCAAACTATTTGGGAGAAAAATGAAGTGTAGAAATAGAGAGAATGACCATTCTTGGCAGATCTAGCATTCATTGAGAAGTTTCATGTTATCATCAAGTGGGAGATCATAAAAAAGCTCCAAGAGTCGTGGTCAATGTAGGTTCATAAAAATAAGAAAAAAAAGAGTTGGAATTTATTCATAGATGCTCAACAACAAGACACGTGGGATGCATGGTGTACTCACAATCTTCTATTTTTCCAATTAGCAACCCAATGGAAGTTGGTAGATAGAGTATTCTTCACAACATATACTATTGAAACCGTCAGAAGTTGGCATTACTATGATGATGGCACCATAACGATCCTTAAAAGAATGAGTTTTGATACCTTCAGAAGGGAATATCTGCCCCTTTGTAGTGGTCTAAAAGCTAAATTCAGAGACGTAGAAAAGCAAGAAGTAGAAGAAATGTTGGCTAGAGAGTTCTTTAGTTACTGAAGCTCCCTTTGATTCAGTTCTATTGAGTATAGACCAACTTGGTGGAGCCAACTCCCTGATGAATGATGCAATCAAGAGGCAAGCACTAGAAAGAGTCTAGACGTACGTGAGAAGAGAGAATGCAAAAATCAAAGTCCAGAACGAGTTAACAGTAAAATCCTCCTTTGATTCCCTAAAAGCACTATTTACAAAAGTCCCCATAGCGACTCAAGGTCCCCTTCCTAGTCAAATCCGTCTTGTAAATATTGATGACATGCCAACAAATACAGTCTCATTGCCCATTTTTAAGAGAGATTACTATGAAGATCATGATCTTCATGTAGCAAAGTTTATAGTAGCATGTGTAGCTAACAATACGAGAACCCTTGAGCATTGGTTAACAATATTCCCTGCAACTTTCAAAGACACGACATTTCAATTGTATAAGAGATAAGCAACATGAACTTTTGGCACATGGGATGGCTTGAAGTTGGCCTTCCTCATCACTAAATCCAGGCATGAAGATTTTGAAGAGCAGATGCGAGAGGAGTTCATGAAGCTAATTCAATCCTTTAGTGAATGAGTAGAAGCTTATGTTTCGCGAATGAAATCCATACTAAAGAGATGGACCAACCACCATTTGGATGAAGGTATCGAGAAGGGAGTTTTTCTTAGAGGCCTACACCTCCCTATAACCAAAAGTTCATAAGTTTGTGGAATTAAAAAGACCAGTCGACCTAATGATTCAGGTAAAGATTTTCATAGCCATAAATATATTAATTAGTGAAGTAACTATGTAGACTAATTAACAATGTATGAATATTTACATATAGTTCATTCTTCCTACTAGCATATACCATTGTGTTTCGAAAGATGTGTGTGATATCATTTAAAAGATGGGTGAGCTCGCCAGGTATGTATACTTTATACTTATTTTTTGGTTTACATATTACGTACATCACATAGTAAATCCGCTTGAATTTCTAGACAAAACAAATCATCCTTCTCAATTGCATGTTGGCAGATTTGTGAGTCTGAAGGAAATCGATCCAAATACGTTGCAATAGGCTCGAGTATTGTCCATTGAGGTGGTTTGTTTGGTGGAGGAAACTTTTCCTCGCTCCATTTTGACTACTCAAGTACACTTACTCGTACATCTGATTGATGAGATCGCAATTTGTGGGGTAGTTCATGCAAGGTGGATGTTTTTTCTAGAGCGCTTTATGAAAACCCTAAAAGATTTTGTAAGGCAAAATGCACGGCCCAAGGGAAGCATGGCTGAGGGTTGGTTAGTGAAATCATCCCTTGTACAAATCTCTGAATATCTTACTAAAGTGGATCCCTCTTTACCACGACTATGGAAAGATGATGAAGATTTGAGGATGACCTCTATAAGAGCTCCAGGAAAAGGAAGGATCAAAGTGCTAATGAAAGAGGAACTTCGTAAGTTAAATGTATTTTGTGTGCTTAACAGGGAAGTAATGAGCAAATGGGTGACACTATATAAAGAAGAAAGGGCAAGAAGTGTAAGCGAAAGGCAAGCATTTCGTGCTAGACATGGACGTAATGTCCCATATCCAGAACATTTAAGTGCGCTTCCATGTCATGTTGATATAGATTGGCTACATGAAGAAATGGATAAGATGGAAAAAGAGGAGGCAATGGATATATCGCAAGAGGAGTGGGAATATGCACGAGGTTGCTTATCAAAGGTGAGACATACTTATAATTAAATTATCTTTAGTCATATATGATATAATAATTTCACATGTTTCATCTTTAACTAAATCATTAATATGATCTCAACAATGTACCACTAGTGCACATTGTTCAATGCTATTTGGTGTGAAGGCAAACATTTTCGAACTCAACGTATAAATGATAAGAGAAATACCCATGATTGTGGTATCCTTGCAAACTTCCAAGATACCAATGGCACCATGGAAGGTTATTGTGGCTTGATCCAAGATATTTTGAAGCTTGACTTTAGGCAATTTTTTATATATGTACTAGATGTGAAGTGGTTTAAAGAAGTAGTAACAACGGGTGAGCATTGCACAATTAGACGTCATCCAAGTGGTTTTGTAGTGATTGACTCTACAAAATTTCACCAAGGCAAGAATGACACATTCGTACTACCTCAACAATGCCAGTAGGTATATTAGAAGCTATTTATTTATATATATATTACTTTTTGATACATTCTCAAAATACAATAAATATCTAAGTTGCTTACTTTTTGTTTTTTAAATGCAGGTTGTGTATCACCAAATGGTACACAATAACCGATGGTGGCACTTTATCCCCATATCTAATCGTTCAAAACCAATATATGGCAATGCTACCAACATAGAGATAGTTGATGATAATCCAACAATCAATGATGATGCACATGATGATGCCATGATCGATGATATATATGATGCAGTGCAAGATGATCCCTGCGAGGATGTTCAAGGAAGCGCGGAAGAGGATAACAATATGGTTGCAGATGATAATGAATAAATTGAGCATAGCAATACATCTGACAATGGGATAGACTTATTTGTTTCATTGCCTATTGGTAACATAGACCTAGAGGTCGATAGTCTAGCAAGGGCCGATCTCATTAAAGATGAGATTGATAATTCATTGTAGCATATATAATTAGTTTTGAATGATTGGATATATATTTGTAATACTCAAAAAGAAGTAAAGTTGGTAATGTATTCAAAAAAATACTAGCTGTTAAGATGTTTGGCCATATTTAGGGACTTTATGAGAAATGAAAAATATGTGCGTTTATTTTCGCATCTATAGCCGCATTTAAAAACGCAGGTATATAGACGTGTTCTATATACTAGCACGAATAGACGCGCTAATACATGCGCTGATAAACGCGCCTGCTATTTTGCGTGTACAGTGCACGTCTATAGGGCCTTTCTTTTGTAGTGAAAGAAGTTGCGTGCCTCATCAGCATCCAACTCTCCTCTATCTGCAGTTACTTTACCCACACAACATATCTACAAAACACTTCTTCATGCAAAAAATGACACACAGCTTGAGTGGATTTGGTTGTTAAGGCTTTGCCTTCAACTTGATTGGTTAGATCCTCTCTTGCAAGCACTAAATACCGCATATTCCATATTCTTGTAGGTATGGTTACAAGATCAATAACCCCCCATCTATAATGTATAGACAAAGGATAAGTTGGTTGTAACCCATCTCGATGCTTGACCATAGAATACATTTGACACACATAACAGGTTTCAACAAAATGTGCTATGTCCTAATACACATTTTTCCACCAATATTTTTCTTTGACTTTACTAAAGGTTCCCCATATGCCTCTATGGCCAATCCATAGGCTTTCATGAAATTCCTTCATTACCTGTTGTTGCAATCTTTTGTTACCTAAAACTCGGGCAAGCACTCCTTTCTTCTTCTTTGTGTGCTTCCATAGATATCCTTCTTTAAGAAAAAAACCATAAGCTTTCCTCTTGATATGCTTGAACTCCTCATCAGTCCCAGTCTCCTTCTTCTTCATTGTGCTCAAATATTGGCCAATCTTTAGCCAATCTTCTTCAAGGAAATGAACTAGAACTGAATACAATAATTGTGGTAAAAAAGATTGTATTTCATATGATTATCCATGTTTCATATGATTGTCCAAAAAAGAGAAGAGGTGGAAATAACAAAAATGAAAGAAGAGAGAATAACAATTATATATCTACTAGCAATTATGTAGATAATGAGAAGTTGTTTGTTATGCAACACATAATGAATGTAGTAAATGTTGATGCATCAATAGTAATGACTGATGATGTATGGTATGTGGACTCATATGCCTCTATCCATATAGCATCTCATGGAGAATGATTTGCAGAAATAAAAAATCCTGAAATGCTAGGTTTTGTTTAAATAGGTGACGATAGAGCACATTCTATTACTCATGTTGGGAGTGTCCCATTGTCTATATAGGATGGAAAAGTTAAGTGTTTGGTTGATGTGCTACATGTTTCTAACATCACAAAAAACTTGCTTTCTATTGAGCAAATGATTGAGCAGGGATTGCAAGTTTAATTAGAATGATTTCTTTGTAGATATTTCAAAAATAGATGTAAATTGGTTACAAAAGATAAGTGTGTGGAAAGGATATTTACCTTGGATGTAATGTACCTAAGTTGAAGGTTGCTATGTCGGCGCAAGGTGTAGAAGTTGTGACTGATATTGAAATTTGATATGAACATATTGGCCATGTAAATGTGTAGTGGTTTAAAAATACGCAGTCAGATGAAATTGTGATAAGCTTGATCTAAGTTCAAATTGGCTAATATACAAAAATATGTAAAGCATACCAATTCGGTAAATAGGGAAGGCATGTGTTTCCTCATAATGCACATGCAAGTGGACATTTACTTAATGTTACATTTAGATGTATGGGATCCTACAAATACTACATCAATGGCTGTATGTAAGTACTATGTAACCTTTCTTGATGATTGCACAAAGAAAGTATGGATATACTCCATGAAGGAGAAAAGTGAGGTATTCTCTCACTTTGAGGATTTTAAAAGTTTAGTTGAGAAATAAAAGGTATATAGACTAAGTGCTTAAGGTCATATGGAGGAAAAGAGTACCTCATTAATAAATTTGTTAATTTTTTGAAATAGCATGGAATTCAGATGTAATTTATATGTAGGTATAGTTCACAAAAGAATGGTATTACTGAAAGGAAGAATGAGCATATTGCAGAAATTACACAAGCCTTGATGGGTTGAAAAACACATACCTCATTTTTATTGGGTGTAAGCTATCTTTACAACTGTATATATTATGAACATGACTCCCACTACTAGAGTGCATGATGTGATAGCAAAGGAGAAGTTTACTAGCAAGAAATCATATTTATCACATATTAATGTATCTAGATGTATTACATATGTACATGTTCCTAAATGAGCTAAGAAAGAAGTGGGATCTGAAAGCTAAAACATGTATATTTGTGGGCTATTCCTTGAGAAAAAGGTTACCTATCTTATAATCCAATTACATGCAAGTTACATATGAGCATAAATGTTGTGTTTCATGAGATGAACAATTGATATATTGCTGAAAAATATATTATTGTAAATGATTCAAATAAAAAGGTGATCACAAAAAGTGTTGGGCCACAATCATACACTTTGAGTAGGCTAGAAAAGTCCTCTTCTACAAGGTCTATTAAGAGACCATGGAGTAGCACGTTACATGCGAATAGCACTCCTACAAGTGTAAAAAAGGTATCACTCAAGGGAAAAGAAAAGGTGATTCAGTGAAAAGGAAAGAAAACGAGTAGCACGTTACATGCGAATAGCACTCCTACAAGTGTAAAAAAGGTATCACTCAAGGGAAAAGAAAAGATATTTTTGCATACTATTCACATGTAGATGCCTAGTCAAATGGCTTATATTAGAGTATGTATGAGGAGTATGGTATTCCATTTGATCTTATGCCTAGTGTAAGGAAAACCAAAGTTGATGTAAAAGGATCATAGAGTGCTCCACAAGTGCAAAGGTCAAGGAGAGCAAGGTATCCCATAAATAGGTTGACATATGATGGTTATGTTTCTCGTCACCACTATACGTATATAGCAAAAATCATTTTGAGAACACTTGTTTTGAAGTAGCTTTGATCATGTGCATGGGGAGAGAGCCATGGATGAAGAAATGGATGCATTAGACTTGGGATTTGGTGCCATTACCCAAGGGGAAAAAAGCTATAGGCTACAAGTGGGCTCACAAAGTAAAACATAATACAAATGTGGTGTGAGCTAATATAAGATAAGACTAGTTGTGAAAGATTATGCAGACTTACAAGATTGATTATGAGGAGGCATTTGTTCTAGTAGCAAAGATGGAATCTCTAAGAGTTATCATTATAGAGGCCATAGAAAGAGATTGAGTTTTGCATCAAATTGATGTAAAGAATTGATTTTTGCATGGTGATTTGCAATAAGAAGTGTACTTGGAATAGCCACAGGGTTATGAGAGCAGGGCTCACCCCAATTATGTGTGTAGGGTACGTAAAGTCTTGTAGGGGCTGAAACACACACCAAGAGTATGGCCTGACATGGTAGCATAGTTTCTTGTCTCTATTGGTTTCCATATTGAAAATAAATATTTTTGTTTTACAGCTATCAAAGTGATAGGGCCATTGTTTTGATTACCTTGTATGTGGATGATTGATTGTTGGGAGTGATAATGTGCAAGAGGTGGAGCATGTTAAGTGTATTGTCAAGTAGAAATTTGATATGAAAGATTTGGGAGAGTTGAATCACTGTCTTGGCATTGAGGTGATACAAATATCCAAGGGGATATGGCTCTCATAAAGTTAGTAAAAATTGGATATGTTAATAAATTATGGTATGGCAATCTCAATGCCATTGGATGAGAATATGAAACTAAGTTTTGATATGGGTAACTGCTAATATAGGTGAGATATTGGAGGATTCCACAATGTACATGAAGAAGATGGAAAGTTTGATCTTCACTACTATTACTAGGCCAAATTGTAACTACATAATTGACTTAGAGAGTCAATTTATGCAAGTATCTCATAAGCCTCGTTTGGATAGTGTGAGGCATACCTTACAATACCTTAAGGCCACATTGGATTATGGTATCTTTTATGAGTCCAACTCGATGGTGCAATTATTTGGTTACATTAATGTAAATTGGGTAGGTAGTATACCTAATAGAAAGTCTAGCACTTGCTATGTATTTTTCTCTAAAAGTGGGGCTATGACTTGGAGCATTAAGAGACAACCCACTATTTCATTGTCAAGTTTGAAGGTAGAATACAAGGGCATTGCTATGGTAGAATGTGAGATACTTTGGATGAAAAAGCTACTTCATAATTTGGAGATACATATAGATAGAAGAGTTATGATTTATTGTGACAACATGAGCAATATAGAGTTGGCTCTAAGAACCCATTGTTTCATGCACACATGAAACACATTGAGATTCATTATCACTTCATTAGAGAGTGGATCTTGGCAAGTGATATTGATCTCGTATCTATGAGCATAGAGGAGCATGTTGCAAATATTTCAGCTAAGGCCTTATGAGAAAAAAAGCTTTAGTGTTTTGAAGCTTACTTGGAGTACAAGTCATAGAGTTGAGCTTGAGGGAGAGTGTTAAGATGTCAAGCTTAACATGAGCTAATACTCATGTAATTGGATGACTATTTTTGCATTCATATCACTAACATGGTTAGTATCTGTATAGGCATATCATTCTAGTGATATTTTATAGTTGTAGTCTACCTACCTAAGTTAGAAAATATCTATTTGTCATATTTTTACCTAGAACACAATATTAGGGAGTTTGGGAATCTCCAAATTCCCATTTTTTGAATAAAAAGGTAGCACACGGATAACATGCCCCTAAGTTTCTCAAAACCATATGATGTGACCTATCATTGGAAAGTACTTGAAAAATAGAATCTATTGAGCTATAGAGCACTTGATTTGGAGTTATAGTGTTCAAGTTATGACAAATCCAAATATTTGACCACATGCCCTAAACTTATGGGAAATTCCCATATTCCCCAATATGGTGTTCTAGTGTGTTTATGCTATGGACTACTTTTATGTTATGTATTTTGTACTCTCTCATATTTGTAGTAGAATCATATAGTAAGAAAGAAGAAGAAAGTTAAGAGTTCTTGCTTCCTATCTTTTGTGTTTTCTCTCTGTGTGTTTTGCCCCTCTCTCTTGTAGAAATTTCACAGAGCAGCAAAACAAAAATCTAAGTAAGGAGTAGAAAACATAGCAAATATGAGAAGAACAAAAATCACTTTAATTTCAAACAAATTGATATAAATATTGTTTGTCCATCCGTATGTTTCCACTATGAAGCTTAGAAGATAATTCAAAGAGATGATAGACAAAGAGCTTAAGGGTAGCTAGAAGAACTCTAACTCGATAAAAGATAGATTGATGATGGCTTTGGAAGAGTCTTCCTTTTATAGCCCAAGAAGATAGTCTAGTCATCCTTACGGACCATATTATGAACCTTCGCTAGTCATCCAATGAATATTTTATAAAATATTCCCTTTACTTTCATGTTGAGGATGCTAGGCTAGGGGCACTGCCCTCAATCCCCCATAAAGAGGATTTCTAGTCCCCCTCAAACTCCCCAATCAAGAGCCACTTCCATAGCCCTTGGACTCCAAAATAGAAGTCCCTTATAACTCCATATCTCACAACTTGATGCACTGTGCCTTGAGTTGCTATCAGTATAACTACTCTATCTAATCCAAAGGCTAGATCCACAAAGGTCATCTTTTTTCCATCTAGTCACATAGACCTCGTTTGACATAGAAGTCGCGACCCAACCAATTTATGTACTCATAAATGGTTTCTCCTCATAATGGGAGCCTTACAACTTAGAGCACCATGGATCATTGGTGGCACCTTATGAGGGTTGGGCATCGAGCATATCTAACACCCCCCTTCAATATCCACTCGCAGATCAACTACATCCTTGGTCCAATGCTAAGTCTTTGAAGATAAACTCGAAGTAAGTTCTTCGTTAAAGCTTTGATGAAGATATTTCCTCTTTTCTCCTTAATTGTCTAGTAGAAAATCTCTACTATCCCATCCTTGATGCAACTATGATTGTCACATCTTGGCAATGTTGAATCTTCATCATGTAATCCCATATGCCATAGGATCCTTCTTAACCATACTTCTTCACATACATAAAAATAAGCTACCTTCTTGTACTCTTCTTTGGTAGAAGACAATGCCATAGATGGTTGCTTCTTACTAACCTAAGAGAAGATTCTTGAACCTCAGCAGAAATAATATTCAAAAATTCATTTTTTGGAATCACTGTTAGATGCCTAATCTGAGTTATAGTTTTTCATAGGAGCACATTCACAATTGTATGTGATACCATAGTCTAGAGTTCCCTTCAATTATCTTATCACGTGCAATAGAGCTTTCCAATTACTTTCTCGTGGTTTGTTTGAGAATATCCTCAAAACACCAACAAAAAAATTGATATCTAGCTTAGTGTTACATAAGTAGATGAGGTTGCCAACCAACCTCTTATATTACCCAATGTCTACTAATGCTAATATATCCTCAATGGATAACTTTACATTGACCCCTCCATAGGTGTAGCTATCTTCTTACACTCAATCATACCAAAAGCTTTTAAGATCTCCCATGCATACATATTTTGAGACATAATTTTTTTTCCACTTGCTAGACTTCAATCCCCAAACAAGAGTATAACATTCCCAAGTTTGTCATTTCAAACTCAGAGCTCAAAGCTTTTGGAGTCTAATGGATCATATATTCATAGTCACGTGTAATAAGGTCATCCACATAAAGAACAATCACTACAAACTTTTAAACATCCTTGTAAACATAGTAGTTAGTGTCTAAGGCACATCTTTTGAAATTCAAGCCTCAAAATAATTTATCTATTTGCTAGTGGCATCCTCTAAGGGCTTGTTTTAGTCCATATAATACCTTCTTTAGCTTACAAAATTTATCCTCAGAAATGGGGAGCATCAAACCCTAGTGGTTGAGCCACGCATACCTCCTCAATGAGCTCTATTCAAGAACATTGATTTAACATCCATTTGGTAAACTAGCCACTTCTTATGAGTAGCCACTACAAGTACTATTATACATAATGGTTATTCTAGTAGTTTGAGTAAATGATTCTTGAAAATCAAATCCTTCAACTTGTGAACATCTCTGTACAACTAATTTTGCTTTGTACTTTTCTAAGCTACATTGAGCCTTATATTTGACCTTCTAAATCTTCTTGGTGCTAATAATCTTCCTCTTTTTTGGCTAATCCACTAGCTCCAAGTATCATTCTTCATTATGTTGTCATACTCATCTTACATAACTGGTCTCCATGCTAGATTGGTAAGTACTTCTTTCAAATGTGTTAGCTCCTTTACTTCTCACATAATCTCAGCCACTATCAAGGCCATGTTAACTATGTGAACATAAGTCTATCTTTGCTCCTCTATTCTCAAATATCGCCTTGATCTATTTTCCTTTTCCTCAATAGTGGTAGGCATAGAATTACTGCGATCATAGATCTGCTTCACCCATTGTGGCAATCCCTTTTCTGATGGTGTGGTTGCAGGTTGATGAACTTTTTTCTCATATCCAAAGATGATTCTTTCTTTCCTTGAGAGTAGAAATAGCTCTTGGGATAGGTTCATAGTGGACTACTCATTTGCTAGATGATAAAATGAAAGAACTTATATTCTCCTCTTCCATTATATATGTTTGCTCCTTAAATACCACATCATGGCTTGCTATGATCTTCTTTGCCTCATGATCATATAATTTGTAAGCCTTTTTCTCATCATTATAACCCAATAAGATACATTTTGTGCTTTTTGGTTGTAACTTATTTATGTTATCCTTTGGAACATGTGTATAACATTCACATCTAAAAGTTCTAAAATATGAGACAAATGGTTTCTTAGGAGAATAGGCCTCATGAGAATTTTTTCTCTTAAGAGTTTTTGTGTAACTCTAATTGAGAATATAGACTATAGTATTAATAACTTCTACCCAAATTTTTTAAGACAATCTCTTGCACTTAAGCACGCATCTTTCCATTTTCACAATGGTGCTATTTCAACATTCAACAACACAATCCTACTATGTGTATGAGGCATTGTCATTTGATGCTTAATCTCTTTAATCTTGCTAAAGTATTCAAACTCCTTTGAGTTGAACTCACAACCATTATCTATTCTAAACTTCTTTAGACTTTTCCATGTCTCATTCTCAACAAGTTTTAGCCATTCTTTAAAACTATCAAAATCTTAATCCTTGTCACAAAGGAAGTACATCCACATACTATAATCATCAACAACTAACATAAAATAAGAAGATTCTCCCAAGGCTTGCATAGGTATTTACTACACAAGTCAGCATGCACCCAAACTCTAGAGAAACCTTTGATCTATTCTTTCTTTCTTGTGGAAATACATTTCTTTGTTGCTTGTCTATCATACAAGCTTCACATGGTTTCTTCATTTCAATTAGTGCAAGTAGGTGAGAAACCATACCTTGCCCAAACATTTGCTTTAACATTGCAAAACCAATGTGACCAAATCTTTCATTTCAAATTTTACTTACGCCCATACCAATAGTGGATATAAGAGTCCTTCGCTCATATAGGTTGTCCCTTCTTTCTTTTTTTCCCACAACTTTGCTAGTATTAATGATAAATTTTTCACCTATCTTTGTGAACTTCACCTCATGGCCAAGATAATTTATAAATGCAACCCATACCATATTTCTTCTAATCTCTAGAACATAAAATACATTTGAAAGATTTTTAAGTCCATCATTTGTAGTAACAAATGAAATAGTACCTATGTCCTTAGCAAGGCATTGTGCATCATTCCAAACAACTGATTCAGTGGTAGATATTTCTTGCAATGAGGAATGCACTTCCTCAATGGTCACCATGAATAACTCCAACTCTGTTTTATCCATCTTGGATACCTTCTTCCCTTTAATCTTTATATTTCCATTCTTTTTATCTGCCTTCTTGACACAATAATTTGCAATTTTGTGTCCTTTGTTTTTGGAGTAGAAGCATTCTCTTTGAAACTTTTTATTACTATCCTTCTTCCTCTTGTCACTTTGTGATAGAAAAACTACATTTTCCTTTTGCATTGGCAAAGAATGTAGCATCTCCACTACTGCTACCTTCTCAAGATTTAAGCCATAACTTCTCATCCATTATTTCTCAAACATTAAAGCTTCATATGAGTATGTAGGGTGGTTGCTAGTCCATTCAACTATAGTGAAAAAATTCAAGGACACCTCCTGAGCTAGCTCCTCACTAGTCTTTTGTATCCCAATGTAAGCTATCTAGTCGTGCATAATCTTGATTCGAGTGATTAATGCTTTATATGTCTCTCCTTTAGCAAATTTCTCTTCTACTAGTTGATTCTCCAAGTTTTGAATCCTTATTTGATTTTTCATTTCATACTTACTCCTTTGCACATTCCAAGCCTTTGATGCCTTTGTTATATACTAAATCAAGGTAAAAATTTGTCAAAACAGCTTGTAACTAAGCCATATAATGCATCTGTGTTTCTTTGTTTCAAAGCTCATAGAAGATTTGCATTTGGATTAATTATAATACTCGAATTTCATGGATCATAGGAAGATTCCAATTCTAGATCCATCCCTAGAACCATCTCTAAAAGCTTATAAGAATTAATGATGTAATTTTAAACTTCCAAAAAGTGTAGTTTATACCATCTAACTTACCTTTGCTAAAGGTTGGTGGACAAATCCTCGATATCTGAATTGTCGATACAGTAGCACCACTACCTAAAGCAACAAGTGACATTTCTCCTCTTCACTATTGAAGCCCTTGCCTCTTGTGCATTCTTCAATCCTCAAAGTCCCCTAGGCTATGATACCATGTAGAAATTACATGGTGTAGCAAACAGAATCTAAGTAAGGAGTGGAGAACACACAACAAATATGAGAAGAACATAAATCACTTTAATTTTAAATGAACTAATACAAAGATGACTCTATCCATTTTTATGCTTCCATCATGAAGCTTAGATGGTGATTCAAATAGATGATAAGGGTATGTGAAAGAAATTTGTTGTGATTAGGTGAAAGATAGTTTGACAATGTCTTTGGAAGAGTCTTCATTTTATAGCCCAGGAAGCATAGTCTAGTCGGCCTATCTAACCATATTATAAACCTTCCCTACTCAACCAAGGAATATTTCCTTTACTATTAGTCCAAGGGAACTATCCTTGGATCCCTGTTAGGGGCCCACTAGCCCCCATGAGACCCCCTAACTAGGTGCTGCATTTGTAGCCCTCAAATAACTCCCACATCTCGCAACTCAATGCATTGTGGCTCGAGTTACTATTAACATAACTAGTCTATCTAACCCAAAGACTAGATTCACAAATGTTTCCTTTTTTCTATCTAGTCCTGTAGACCTCATCTAGCGTATTAGTCAGGACCCAGCTCACACTTGGCTTGTCCTCATAATGGGAGCCTTACAACTTAGAGCACCATGGATCATTGATGGTACCTTATGAGGGTGGATGTTTGAGCATATCTAACATCTCACCCTCCATCTTTTTAAAACCTTGCTTAAAACCCTCGTTATTGCAGTATTTTCTTGCCTATCTTTCACCCAATTCCATTGCATCAAACATAGTGGATTTTTTTTAAGCCATTACATCATCTGCAAACAGTCTTAGCTCTACCCATAGATGTATTTGTGAAATTTGGCATAATCTCACTAACACTCTCAACATACATCGTCAAGTTTATAAATTGATTTTGGTATTCCCTTACTATGAGATTGTTTTGGTCAAGTTGATACTATCGTCTTTTCAACCACTCCAGTTTTGCAATGGATACAAATACTTGAACCATGTGCATCTTAATGTCTTCCCAATAATCAATGAGCTACTAATTCTCTCTACTTATGTAGTGCAACCATGTGTGGTCAAAACCTTCCAAATGGATAGAAGCAAATATAATTTAGTGATCGTGTGAGAGCTAGATTTTGGGACCCGTTTTTGAAGCATTTGAGCCCATTCTTGGAGCAAAAAAGTGACCGAGAGGTGTCAAGGACAAAATTTTCATGCAAAATTGAACGGTGGTGGATGGTTGAGCTAGAGTTTTCCTAAGAATATTTTGATGCCAGGAATCCAACAAAAATCTCTGTTTGTCGATTAGAGGTCCTTTGACCCCCCATTTAATCTTGCAAATTCTTACCCAATAGGAGGAGGGGGTGTTTTTGTTTTATGCCCCATTTTTGGATGGATTTGTGCCTCTTCATCAAAACACACCAATCAAGAGAGAGAGAGAGGGATGGAAGCTTGATCTACATGCCAAGAGCAAGATTTTGATTAAAAGCATGTGAAATATGATTAAGGAGATGAAATTCTAATTTCTTATTCTTTGTGTCCCCTCTTTTCTCTCTCCTCTTGCTAACCATTCATATGCTTAAATCTATGAGAGAAGGGGGTGGGTTTAATGAAAGATGCCAATGAAGTGATGGTGTTGGAGTGCAAAGAATCGTAGATTGGGTTGTGGAAGAGCGTCAGTGGCAACCAACAAAGAGCGTTAGCGCGGCCTCCCAACCTTGAAATACGAGTCTCAAAAAATGAGATTTTATGCGTAAGTGATTGTTCTACTTGTTTTATGATAGATTTTGGTTGAAATTGTTTGGAAATGATTGTCTTTAGTTGTTAATATTGTAATCTATCAGATATGTCGAAGAAAATAAGAAAATTCAATCAAATAATAATTTATACATAAAGCCACAAAACCTGCAACTATGCATTTTAAGAAAAACAATCAATTTTGGGATTTTTGTGGTGTTTATTGGATGCAGGTGGAATACAAAATGATATAAAATTAATTCTCAGTACACATGATTAATCCAAATAGAAAAATAAAAAATACCATATTTTATGCATAAATAAATAAGAAAAAAGATAAGTTTTTGGCATTCGAAAAATAAGAAAATATAATATTTATGTGTATCACTAGATGTATGACATGGCTGGAGCATAAGAGATGAGCCTCACATTAGCCTTCTCTTTGTGTTAAACTGGAGTCTTTATCACTTTTATAAAGAAAAACACATAAAAAATGCTTCCTACACCTATCAATGCATGCATAACGTAAGTGGTAGGGATAAGGAGGGGTTTTGAGGGTGACTAATTGCTGATCACATTCTAAATTCTAATCTTTTTCTGATGCATGGCATAGAGGACGTTAATGGTTTAAGTTTAAGAGGGTCTAGCATCATGACAATGCTCGATGCTGACCCTTAGTAACACAACATTACGTATAGATTAAAATCATTGAAAGAGATGTCTTTGCACCTCTGAATGTTGATTTCTAAATGATAAAGTGATTGAGCACTATGGTGCATACACAATTGCATTGCAAGTAACTCTTAGTATCTTTAGTGGATGCATCGCAATTGTATTCATGCATAGGACCTACATTGAGTATGAATCCTAAGTTGTAGGTTTAGACGATCAGTTTCCCTCGAGACTATTTAGTGAGGAAAATATCTATATCTCCTCGAATGTTTGAAAACATGAGTGGAGTTTGTGACGTACGTGCTATTTGTGTTAGGAGTGCATCGAGGGGCCAATCCTCGAGGTGTAAGAGAGCTACAGTGGGGCTATGGCATTCAGTTGCCACGAGAGATGCCTCCTTTGTTTGTGCTTACGTGGTGTTTTACACCGATATGTGTAAGGACTCCCTATGAGGAGTGTGGGGAAGGCTTAACTATTGGATTGCAATCCAATAAGAAATAATCATGCGATAACAAAGGCACATACTGGATCACGGGAGGGGTTTGAGGCGCCATTTAGATGGTTTACGCACACACACCACACACATAAACAGTCACAATGAATGCCTACAAAACAACAAGATAGAAATAGATAAGATATTGATCATAATAAACTCACACACCACACACATAGATAGTCACAATGAATGCCTACAAAACAACAATATAGAAATAGATAAGATATCGATCATAATAAAATCACACAAGTTGACCGACTGACTAACCACCCCAAGCAGCCCACATCCTAGGAACAATTTGGCATGACCTTTACACATGTGCGATTGAAAGCTTCATGCAATGCAGATAAAGAGACACCCTAAATCCTCATATCAGGTAAAAAAGAAAAAGAAAAATACATATCGTACCCTGACTCGTCAACATAAGCAAAAAATATATATAGAATCACATAAGAACTCATCATACCGACATGACACTCAAACTCTTTGATCATCATTAACAAGAGGGACTAGACAAGACTCCACTGTTCCCATCTGTGTTTTCATCTCCATGAAAAGCATGTTCACTAAAAAGGAAAATGTGCAGTGTGGAGGGGAGGAAAGAAATGTAATGAAGTACTTATTTTAATAAAATTATTAATAATTGGTGAAATTTCATTAGGTAATAAACCTTTTAAAAGAAACAGTGATTCCTTGTTATCATTTATTTAAAAATTATTAAGTTTGACACTATGTTTTTAGCATAAACTCGAACTTTGAAACTTGACTAAGGGTCTCTAAATGTAAATTTATTTACTAAAAATTAAGTGAATGGTGGGTTGATTTTAATTTTAAAAAATGTGTGTGTGGTGCAGGTGCATGCAAAAAATGTGGTAATCATGATTCCTTTTAATAATTAATTGTAAGTTTTGGGGTAGCAAAAAAAAAAAGAAAACCTAAGAGGGGTGTATATGCAACTAAAAACTAAATGTGCACTCATTCAGTGACGTGATACAATCACTAGGGAAGCCAATAAGAAATCCAGCTAGCTATGGAAAAATTTAGGACGTAAGCAAAAAAGAACAAAACACCATCGAAAAACTTTCAATATACTTATAGTATGGTATTGAAACTTTTTTCTGCTTATCCATGTATGTTGTATGGAATGTGTTGGCATAGGTTTGGGTTTTCTTTTAAAAAATAAAAGGAACATATTTAAAAAGTATAAATGAGGTATACTGTGTGAATAGGTGCATAGTTCGTTGTTATTTTTGTATTATATATGTTTTATTTTATAAAAGGGTTTTGAGGATTTCGTATTATTGTTTTGAAGTTGATGTGGTTGGTTGTGTTTTTATTTGTGGTGTTGTTTATCGTATTCGATATATTTATGTTGAAGTTGGATTTTTCGTTCATTTTAATTAGCAAAATTGTAGTGAAATATTAAAGAAGGAAATCACTTTATGTTCCACCATTTTAAAGAATTGGTCAACTATTTCTTCAGATTAATAAAATATTTTTCAAAAAAGATGACTCATTTAAGAGGTAATTTCATATCCAAATAATAGTTTTTGAATGTATGTGCAAAGTTGGAGTCCATAGAAATTTGTTCAAATGATGGAGGATTTTTCTAAAAAAATTGGGTAATTTCAAGGGTTTTTTTATTTTGATTATTTTTTGGGGATTTTAAGGATTTTTCATGAAAATTTAATGGTTTTAGGAGGTTTTTCTATTATTTTTTCAATGTTAATTTTTATATGGTCATTTTCACTTAAGAAAATATAAGTGTATTTTTTAAAAAATTCTTTTGATTTATTTTACATTTCTAGAAAATTTATATGACATAATGAAGATTTGTGAATATTTTGTCATTTTTGTTTAATATGATAATATATTTTTCTAAATTTTCATTTGCATTTTTTATGAATATGAAATATTCTCAATTTTTTATAAAAAATAGTTTTTTTCTATGATTTGTTATAGTTTTTGCATTTTCATTGAATTTTTATGAATTTTCAATAAATTTTAATGTTTTTATGGTTTGTTTTTGAAAATTAAAAAGTCGAGAAATATGATAGCAGATCAGAAATGACCTAGATTGCGAGTGAATAATTGCAAGCTCATCGCCATGCGAACAAAACCACATGCACGTCCTCTCGCGAGAACTATTGCAATCTCGAATACGGGAAACGAGGTCCAAAGCTTGGCATGCGAGCAAGGCCTAAGAAGGTACGTACGTGTACGAGACGGGGGAAATAAGGTGGTCATGCGTAGGAGAAGAAAGGATACACAGAGGCCAACAATCAAAAGGAGAAAGGGGAGGGAAAAGTGGTTGGGAGTAGTATGAGTAAGTGGGTGGTTGTTTCTATTTTTAGTTTGTTTTTTGGGGTTTTTTAAATAAATGAATATATATATATATATATATATGTATATATATATATATGAGGTGTTTGATTTTGTTTATTTTTTTGAAAGGTAATGTTACATGTAAGTTTATTGTGTGTTGTGTTTTCTTTTTAAATTAAAAAAACTAGAGGGGGGTTGGGGGGGTCGAATGGTGGGCAAGGTAGGGATCTGGGCGAGGTAGGGGGAAGGTTGGTTTTGGGCAGTAGGGCGGGTTCAGGCGGGAGGTGGCCAAGGGCTGGAATAGGGGCTAGAACGGGGAACGACAGGGGCAGTGACGCTTATGGCAGCCATCACAAGCATAGGGCGGCGAGCGACGAGGCACGAACCAGCGATGGCGTGCAAGGTAGTGGCCGCAATGGCACCACAGAAAATGGGAGCAACGTGGCAATGTTAGTGGGGGCGGGACCATCTTGGAGGACGGAGTTGGCAGGTGCCACTGCACGAGTGGTGGCATTATTGCACAGGCGACAACATGTCCAAGGTAGGGAAGGGGCCACTGAGGGGGAGGGGTTGGTAGGGAAGGAGGGAGAGGGGAGGAAGAAGAGAAGGACGTGGAGGGAATGGAGGGGACGGGGAAGGGAAAGTGACAGTGAGGGGAGGAGGGGGTGGGTGCGCAAATAGGAGGGGGGAAGGTGCCCAAGTAGGAGATGGAGAAGGACTGGGGTGGGTGCTTTCACATGGATGCATTCACATGGAAAAGCAACAAAACAAAGGAGAAAGACAAAGGGACAAGGAACAACCCCAAGATAAAGGGACAAGGAACAACCCCAAGATGGGTTAAAAAAAGGATGGGTGGGTTGGGAAATGACTCCATTAGGATAGGACTAGGACATGGTATGCTCAAATTATCCAAGAGGGATGTTTCTAAGAAGGTATGCACAACGGACGCACATGGACGCGTCCCCACACTTAAGACCTTAATAGATCAAATTAACGACACAACATGGTCCTAACACAGGATCATAACCCATACACATACTTTTCCACACTTAAAACATGATCGACTCTTGAAATCAAAAGGGGTAGGATTAGAAAAACTTAGCCCAATTCGTAGTGATCAAGGGAAACTATCATTGACGTATGAAGAATGGTGAATTATTGGTAGGAGGAGATACCACAAATTGCCATGTCACACTTGTCACCATGTAGCACCACCCGGAGAGGTAGCTTTGTTGTTGAAACATTGGTTAGGTTGTTGATGGCGATGTATACAACACTCAATCTCGACAATCACTCATGTTGAAATGATATATCAATCACTCATGTAGCACCACCCAGAGAGGTAGCTTTGTTGTTGAAACATTGGTTAGGTTGTTGATGGCGATGTATACAACACTCAATCTCGACAATCACTCATGTTGAAATGATATATCAATCTCTCACCCCATGGCTCGTGTTACTTGAGGGATCATAATAGAAACCCTAACTCACATCCAATTTAGAAATTGACAACAGTGGGAATGGTTCAGAGGGAGTATACCAATGTGCACAGTTGATGATGCATCAGTGCGTCCCAATCCATTTGGCATAGGTGTAAGGAGGAAGGGCAGGGAGCCTTATTGTGGAGTGCACCAAAGAGAATGGGGTGAAGAGTGATGCGAAGGAGGCCTCTCCCATGTGTGCATATGAAAACAAGAAAGTACCTCTCTCCAAGTGTTGGAACGTCCCTCAATTGTCAACTCTTAAATGATGAAAGGAAAATGAATCACGCCCAGCCCTCTCTATCTCATACTATGTTGATAATTACAGGAGGGCAATGGAGTTCCTCACAGTGTGTAATGAGCATTGCATTCATTTGGGGTCATCCTCTACCTTACAAGTCAAGGTTTAAGGTCTTTTCTTTCTTAATAAATTAAGAAGAGAAGCAATTCTTTCACTAAGAAAAATGGGATACGTAATTCTCTCACTAAGAAAGTCGAGAGACGTGATCTTGTAGAAGTGAGGAGAGAAGTGCTTTTCTCTTTCTAAGGTTTAAGATGACACAAGTTTTTGTGGGAAGTCAATCTTAAGGTTGGGGCCCAAGGCAATCTAATGAACTCTCCTTATCTATAGCTCAAGGTAGTTGCATGGACCATAAGTTAAGAGTAGAGTTAAAAAGCTACTTTTCTTAAAATAGATATGGTGAATCCATTTTTAAAATATCTTGCAATAGAAAGACAATCTCTAAAAACCGCTTGTGAGGGTTATCGGAAATAGTGAGATCCACAAACTTTGTATTGGATGTTTTTCCATCCAAGCAACACACAAAGATATATTTTAAAATTAGTGCTGCTGAGTAGGTCCTAGAATAGCCACATCCTACATGAAGATCAACCTTTCCAATCTTGGCACTCAAGTCTCTCTCCAAGAAGAAAAGCTCTTGAAGCCTACAAAAGAGGAGGCTCTCCTTGGGTGTGGGGGAGGTGAAGGAAGCATCACTTTGCATGCATCCAAAAGGAGAAGAGAAGAAGCAAGTGTTACCGAAGCTCTGCTGAAATCAAGTTCCAAGAGGAGAAGGTGCAAGTGCTGCATAAGCTCCGCTGAAATCAAGCTCTATGAGGAGATCCTTTTTCTCCAATTTTGACGATTGTCTCTGTTGTTGTGCTTGCCCACAATGTGTACAAGAGTAGTGACTGCTTGGAATGAATCACACTGCTTCTTCATCATGCATGTGCTATAGACGACCTTCTTTTTGAGAGGTGGGCTGCCCAACTAGTTTGGACCAGCCAACCATTACACTTTCAGCCTTCACTTCTTTAATCCTTGCATCCATACTTTCTTTATCTTCAGCTTCAATTGCTACAATTAACTCTGTAACTGCTTCATGCTGAATTCCTTGTGCAGTAAGCTTCTCTTTATCCTGCACAAAGAATCAGAGAGCTTGTTGCAAAAAAACATGCATTGTTTCTTTAGCATCATCATCAATATATTTTATTTTTCTTTTGATTATATTAATATTTACATCATGAAATTCATGTTTGAGAGTTTTGAGAATTTCACGTAATGTGAACTCAATTTTACTTTGCTTGTCTTTCTTTTTTCCTTCAGTCTTCTTTGTTTGTGGTGCATCTTCCATCTCTTGATCTGAGGTTATATTTTCAGCAAGCTTTGGTTGTTCAAGCGTTTTTCTAGTTATCGATTTTGGAGGACCAAAAGAGCAAGGCCTTGGTTCATTTCTCTTCTTCTATTTTCTTCAATCAATACTTCTTTATGATTGACATTATCCAAATGTGCAAAGGCAAAAGAAGCATCTACCAGTTCTTTCCACCAGTTATTCCTCAAATACACAAAATGTCGTTAGTCAAATAATCTTTGGCTACTTTGCCGCGTTCCATTTGATCTAAGGTGTGCATCCATTTTTTAGATTGCACATTAGCTTTACATGCTTTCAAATTTGATCTAGTTGGCTCAATTTGCAATCCACAGGTAGTTGCATCAATTGTTGCGTAGGCATTCTTTACAGCTAAATCTTTTAATCTTTTCTTCATTCCACCTTTGCCAAAATTTGGCTCGAGTGGAAGACCAGTTTCAAGTGCATGAATTTTTCCGTCTTTCCAAAAGACGAGCTTTTTCACTTTTGCATCACAGAAGGCAAAACACTCCCTCTTGTCATGTTGTTGGCTGTCACACTAAATACCTTGCCTCTTCTAGCCTTCTTTCATGGTTCTTTGAGTTGATGTTCGTCCTCACTCTTCGACTTTGATATCCATCTTCTCTACTTTAGAACTAATTTCTATAAGATTCAGATAAAGGTAACACATGCTTTTAATGAATTCATCCATGACATCATTTTTAGAAGGAACGAAAGAAAAGAGAATTTGTTGATTAGTCAAAGGAATAGGGGATTTTGAAGGTGGAACAAGCTCCATCAATAGAGTTGTTGAAGTTGAAGCTAAGTCCAATCTTAGTCGCATCCGTTCTCTTCAAGCAATCTTTTGTTGAGCAAAATGGACATAATTTTAATACGATTGATTGACAGTCATCCAATCCCCTAGAATTCATGGCCAATTAATTTGCGGTCCAATAAGAGAATCAACTGAGCTCCATTGTCTTCCTCTAGGAATTTTATGATCAAACCTTACATATCCACTAATCAACTGAGGGGACTAGAAAATAGAAGTGGTAGGAGATGGAAGAGGAATTGGTAAAAGAGGATGAAGAGATGGGTAGGAAAATTTATAAAATGAGAAATGGGGTAAAGAAGGATTAGCTAAGAATTTAGGCGAATCTGTTAAGAAAGATGATAATTGATAGGTAGAAAAAGTGGAAGAAATGTGTAGATGGGGAAGGACAAGACGAAGAAGGGGAAAATACTCAATCTTCAATGAAAGAAAATAAGTAAAGATTAGAATTTGAGAGGCACCCTAAGGTTGAAAAAGGAGAGGTAAAATAATTGTTGAGTTGGATTTATAAAGGGATAGATAAGCATCATATCTATGGGCCATTTATTGATAATAATGTAAGCTAGGATCTAATGGAACTAGGGCACTAGATCATTGATGATAAGCATAAAAGAAACATGAATCAAATGGATGTTGTTTGGAAAGATAGGCTAAAAGATCCACCCTTTAGTTAATAATATGCATGTGAATAGAGTCTTTATTCTATCTTTGGTTCAGGATCACAAAATAAATCATTGTATATCAAAAAGTGTTAGGAAAATTAGCCACTTTGGAGGAATAACACTGAAACATCTCATCTATCAGCAACTCTAATTTTCTGACATAGAAGGCAGCTTGTAGGACCACATCTCCAACATACCAAGCTAGATCTTCATCGTCTAGAATCAACAGATTATCTCTCAAATACATATAAGACATCAACAAGGTATTTGAAGTCAATGGAAAACAAAGATGGAGCGGCCTCAAAAAGGGGGTAAAGAAGGACGGGTGGGTGGGGAAGGGGTCCCCCTTACAGTAAAAGTAGGACATGGTATACATGCATGATCAGATCGTGGTATATGCATGAGGGTATGTGACACACAGGGACGCGTCCCCACAGTTAAGACCTTACTAGAAAGGGTGAACTGAGCAACAAGGACCTAAGACCATACATCGGACCAACCACGGATGTCCCCACATTTAAAACATGACCCTCATGAGAAAGAAAAGATGTAGGGTTAGAAAAACTTAGTCCATGTTGTTGAGAATCGAAGTTGATTATCGATCTCACATGCTGTGTCACAGTCGGCTCTGCAGGAGGTACCAAAGTGTCTTCATAGCACACGTTCAGCATGGCAGGGACCATGCAACAACACCTAGTGAGATAGCTTTGTTGCTGATGGAATCATAGAAAATCGTCGATGATGAAGCATATTGAACTCAGCTCACAGTCACTCCATTGGAATGAAAGAACAGTCACTCGCCCCACAATGGATTTCACTCTACCTAAATAATGATGGAAATCCAATCTCACACCCGATTTAGAAATTGACAAGGGAGATGGTTTAGAGGGAGTATGATAGTGTGCACAATTGATGGTGTATTCATATGTGTCCCATCCCATTTGGCATAGATGCAAGCAAAAAGGCCAGGGAGCTTTGTAGTGCAATGTACAAAATAGGGTGATGTGTAATGTGGTGATGGTTGAGACCCATCTCGTGTGTGCATAGGGAAACGAAAACATACATGACGCCAAGTGTCATAATGTCCCTCAATCCACACCTCTCAATAAGTATTTAAGAAAACATAAATTACGGTCAACCCCCCCTCTATCTCATGCTCTGTCGATAGATACAGGAGGGCAGCCCAAACCTGAAACCCATTGATGTTATTCTCATTGTCACTTGTGCAAAGGGTGTATGCCTTGTGTGCAATTGATGGTGTAACTTTACATCCCATCATGTGGCGGTAAAAAGTGTAAGAAGGAAGGACAGGGAGCCTTATAGTGCCATGCACATGAACAAGTTTGTGCTTTGTGCATTGAGAGGACCATCCCGTGCCTGCAACTCTTCATTCATACATCTCACATCTTTGTTGGATATAAAGCGCAAGGGTTGGTCACTCACCCCACCTTCTATCTCACGCTCGGTTGATAAATACAAAGGGCAACCCATAATCACATCCTCATCCGATTAGGATACAAGCTCACATTACTCAAGGTTTGTCGATGAAGATCAACATCTAGTTGATGATGTCAATATGGATTGGTTGATGAATAGGCATACCCAGGGAGGTAGTCACAAGTTCGGTGCTTGGATTGTATGTTGAAAACTTAGTCTATTGTAATAATCAAAAGCATTGATGAGGTTACACGATTCAGTGCACGAAGGGAGGTGGCTCATAAACTTCTCCTCCAACAAGAGTTCGGTTAGAGATTTGGCGGTCTTGAATTGTGGGGCGTTACTACCTTTTCCATAGCTAGCTTCCTATTCAAGGGTGTGTGCCACCTTTTCTTGGAATGAGGCTTGTTATGATAGGGAATTTCTTTCTTTTTCCCCATAATCGTTTTATTTTATTTCTTTTTTATTTCTTTTCTTTTCTTTTGCCCTATTCTTGAGGGTGTTTCCACATTTTCTTGAAGAATAGGTTGGTATGACAAGGACCGAAGTCCTTTTCTCCCATGACCGATAAATGTTTATTTTATTTATTATTTCTTGTTGTTTTTGAAGAGTACAATGGTAGGAATGCCATGTATTAGAACCAACCTCACGACCTCTACTGCATCAAATAGAAAGAAAGCCAAGGAGGAGGGGAAGGTGGCTGCAAAGGGCTTTTAGAACGAAACCACATCATCAGGATCAACAAGAGGGTTATTAGGAGCATTAGGTTTAAAAGTTGTCTCAACCATCATGCAAGGGACAAGGAAGTTATCGATGGTGATTGTCAAGATCCCCAGGGAGGGTAATACATCTTGAGGCGATAGCCATTAATCACGAAGGGATCATCGAAGCATCGACTATCTAAACTTGGATAGAGCCGTTAGGATTGATAGCAAGTATCTTATAAGGGCCCATCCAATGTTGTTGAAGATTTCTTGGAAACTTTCCAAATCATGAGTCATAGACTAGAACTAAGTTGCTTCCCTTGAACTCCTTCTACTTGATGAAGCTGTCATGATAAGCCTTTCTACAGGCTTGCATGGCTTCTATGCACTGTAGGGCCGTTGCGAGTCTGATTGAGACACTTCAAGTGCAAGAGACAGTGTTGCATGGGACTCCTCATCTCGTAAGTGTTCTTTGTTGGCCACGCGCAGAGAGAAGGTAGCTCGAGTTCAACACGAAAGATAGCTTCTATTCCAAATACCAAATGGAAAGGGGTTTGTCCTGTAGCAGCCTTATGGGAGGTTCTGTACGCCTAAAGACCCTCTATAGGTTGATCATCCTAATCACGATGATGTGCACGTCCTTGTTATCAAGCAAAGGATGCGATTGGTAGCTTGGACTTAGTCATTGTCTTTGGGATAATAGGGTGTGGACTTACGATGATGGGCATCTTGTACAGTTTTGTCAACTCTTCCATGATCTTGTTAGGAAAGTGAGTACCTTGATCACACTATGACGAACTCTAGGGAACTGCCAAAATGGGTGATGATGGTCTCGTACAGGAGTAAGGCCACACTATTATCATCGTCCTGCTTCAGGGCTTTAAATTGTTTTAGCCTTCCAAGATGCTATAGTGCTATAATATTCATTACAAAACCTTGCATCATTGATCTCATAACCTATGGAGGAGTCCCCTTGCCGTTTCAAAGCTGAATGATAAATTTGATTTCTTTATGTGTGATTGTGACGCACTTTGCATGGATGACCGCTAGCTGTGTATCATCAAATAAGTCGATGAGAAACCCATTTGCATCCATTTGTTTGCAGGGCCTCCATAGCTCTAGTAGTCCACCTTCCTACTGGTGGGCCATTCCGCAGTCACGCCAAAAATCTTCCCATCCCTTTTAGCTCGAAGTCTTGCATGACTTCCAAAATAACCTTATGAAAAGATATTCTTGGGATGAGAAGCTTTAATATTTGTTGGATTCTCCTTATCTCCCGAAGGGAAACAATGTGCAGTTTCCATCTCCTCCTCTTCTGTGGTGGTTGTTGTGCTCTATGGGGAGCACTTGCTGCTGCACTAGAGGAGGATCCACCTTGTGCTCCAGGTGGGGAGCCTTGGCGTGAGGCCTTCCTGTGGCCAAAATGGCGACATGCTTGCTTAGTGCATGCCATATGGAGAAGATGGAGAAGAGACAAAGGTTGGGGGTGTGAGAATGGAGGAAGTAAAAAAAGCAATATGTGAAAATGAGAAGAAGAATGAACTTTTAACCCATTTAAACCCCAAAATTAGGTTAATGCAACTTTATATGCATTGTCCATTGTGTGATCGTTAATCCATAACCTTGTATTGAAATGCAACGAAACTTCACACATGCCTTGTTAGGTAGCCAAGAGTCCAAAAAAAAATTTTGGGAAAGAAAATGCCTACAGACCCCTAGCCACAAGAAAGTGGCTCCAGATGCTAGATTTTGGACCAGGGGTCTATAGGCTTCACACCACTTGGTTGCATAGTCTGTACAAACAATGATGTACTTATTATGTTTCCTTCTGGGTGGCATCAATGCCCTACTTCTCGAACAACTTTAGGGGAAGAATATGTTACACGGGCATGGCGCTAGATTTGGTAGGCTTTTCCATTCACTAAGACAAGCATCACAACATTTGCAGTAGTCATAGGCATCCTTGTCGAGGGTTGGCCACCAATATCTTGCAAGTAAGGCCTTTCTGGTTGTTGCCTCTCCTGCGAAGTGTCTACCACACAGGGCTCGTCATGGCGCGCTTTCAGCACAATTTCAACTTCATCTCTTGAAACACATCTTCTCAAGACCTCATCTTTTCCTTTCTTGTACAGAGCACCACCTAACAGGGTGTAGGGGACTGATTCCAATAGAAGCTTCTTCTTCTCACAACTCAAGTTACCAGGGGAATATTGTTGGGTTGTCAAGAGGTTGGCTTTGTATGCGTACCATGGGGTAAAAATTTTGACTGGAAATAAAGAAGCATTAGGAAGTTCTAGATTATCTTGCTCTTCTTCATCATCACTTTGAGGGATTTGCAACAGATGATCTGCTAGAATATGAGAGCAACCTAGTTTGGTAACCACTTCAAAGTTGAACTCTTGAAATAGAAGAAGCCATCTCATCATTCTTCCCTTCACATTATCCTTTTTCATGAGGAATGACAAAGCTTCATGGTCCACATAGAAATTGAAGTGTGTCGACAGTAGATAGTGTTGGAACTTCTCCAAGGCAAATACCATTGCCAGGCACTCAAGCTCTATCACTGTGAAGGTTCGTTCTCTGTCAGTTACTTTTTGGATTGCATAATAGATAGGTTGATCTAGCTTCAAGGGGTCCTTTTGGTATAAGACTGTACCTAGGCCTTCAACTAATGCATCAGTGTGCACATGGAACTCTTTTGTCCAATCACGAGGTTGCAAGATTGGTGCTTCAATTAAACACTACTTCAAGGTGTTGAACATCACGTCATAATCAATGGACCACGTGAACTCTGCATCTTTTCTTAGGAGTTTATGTAAAGGAGCTGCCTTCGTTGCAAAGTGCGCGATGAATCTTTTGTAATAGGCCACATGGCTAAGGAATCCCCTCAATTGTTTAAGGTTGGTTGGGGTTGTTAAGGCAGTAATCTTCTCAATCTTGGCAGGATCTGTTGCTATCCCTTGTATAGAGATAATGTGGCATAGAAGAACTCCTGACAAAATCCCTAAGACACATTTGTTGGTGTTGAGAGAAATCCCATAATCTTGACATCTATCAAATCACTACTCTAGGTGTCCCCAATGCTCATGGATTAGGCTATAAACACAGAAGTCATTGAGGTACATTCATGCAGATGGTTCTGGAAGGCAGCCATCATCACTCGTTGGAAAGTAGTAGGGGTGTTACAGAAAAGCATAGGCTCCCCATTCTATTGTGAATGTAATTTTGGATTGATATTCTTCTACAATTTGGACTTGATTGTATCCAGTGAGTTCATTCAAGAGGGAATAAAGCTCATGGCCTACCACTATGTCCAATAGTTAGTCTGTGAAAGAGATAGAGAAATGATCCTTCTTCATCTTGAAATTTAGATTTAAGAAGTCCACACATATTCGCATCTTTTCGTTCTTCTTGGGTACTACCACAATGCATGAAACCCATTCACTGCTAGCCACTAGATAAATGAACTCAACTTCAAGGAACTTCAATAATTTGGCTTTCACTAGGACAGAATTATTTGGATTTATGCGCCTCTATCTTTGCCTCACAGGTTTGGCATCATGCTCTAGGTCGATGTGATATTGGCATACTTTGGGATCAATCCCCTTTAGATATTTGCACAACCATGCAAACACGTGTAAGTTCTCCTTTAGTAGGTTTCGCAAGTCTAATAGTTCTTCTTTAAGAAGATTTATACCCATTTGCAGGTGACATTCAATCCCTTCAATATCCACAAATTGACTGAAACTAACTTCCTCTTTCAGTGGAGTTTTAGCTTGCTTCTTAAAGAAGCTAAAAGGGTATTAAAGCGGTTTCAAATTTGATTTGGGGATGAGTTACTTCTTGGCTCGAGGACTCGTCTTCTAAGGATGCATCCAAGAATGTCACATAAGAGGAACCTTGTGCATTTTGTTTAAGCTGTAGGACTAGGGGTTGTTGGCAAGGTGCATCATCATTATCTTCTCTTAGGAATGGTAACTTTGGGTGATAAGAGCCACTACTAAAGGAAGAGGTGTTCTTCTTAATCCATTTCTTATAGAGGCTTTTCTTATGACATGACTCATTAATCAGTCGAAAGGGTACCATAGTCATTCTGTTGAATAGAAAGAGATCTTCTACTTCTGAGGCTTCAAGAACTTTTTCCTCATTTTTTCCTTCTACAAGAAAGACAGGATCATCTATCTCACTTTCATACTCTTCTTCTACATTATCACATTCATCCTCTATAAGAGAAGAATAGACTCTATGTTATGTCCTCTATGGCCATGTAAAATTTGAGGATGACCGCCCGTGGGAAGTAGGGCATGTATATAAACTTGAAAAGTGAATGAGAATCTCATTCTTGTGTGTGGAAAAAAGCTTCTTCTTCTTCTTCTCTTCTTTTTTCCTCCTTATTTGCGCTTGAGAGAGGGAGTGAGGGAGTAAGAGAGTGAGTGTGTGAGAGTGAGGGACTGAGGAGAAGAAGCTCCCCATCTCCTCTCTTCATCTTCTTCTCTTCTCTACTCTTCTCTTATCTCATGTGACTATGGAGGATGGAGCTTGTTGGAGAGGGATTGAGGTTGCTCGAGCTTCCCTCAAGGATCGTGGAGCTATCGGTGTGCATGGGAGAGGAGGATACTCGATTGGGCATCAAGGTAAGCTCACTACGCCCCATAGGTAGGCAGGGCTCGTTAGCTATGTGAGAGGTAGCCATGGCCACTTGGCTTGAAACGCTTGACTAATAAGTGGTCCATAGGTCTCGAGGGTTGAGCTTGTAGCTCCCTTCATTGACCTCTGGTCTTGTCTCTACAACAATCTCTGTAGCTCTCTATGGCTTTGTAGTGCTCTGTACTACATTGTTTTGTTTCTCCCTAGGAAGGTTGAACTTCATGGTCTTGGCAGAGGAAACATTCTATTTTCAAACTATGGGTTCTCCTTTCTTTGCATGCATGGTTGCGACCACTTCCAATTCCACCAAATTGAAAGCAGGTTCTTGGGTCTTCTGTTGGGTATATTTGGAGTAGCTTTAATAGGAGCTAGACTCCGACAATCTTTTGCAGTGTGGACTTCTCCTTTGCATCCATTGCATAAGGACTTGTAGTCCATAGACCTTCTAGGGTTTGGATAGTTTGGTGAGATATGATCATTTTCTCCATATCTGTAACACTCCACTTTTGATCTCTGACCACTATTGCCAGATTGTCCTCCTTTGTAACTCTGAGAGGAAAACATCCTTGGACCAAAATTAGGACCGAATTCCCTATGCTTTGGTCCAATGTCCTATGTTGTCATTTTGGATTCCAGCAAGTTCAATCATGTGTCTTCATATTTATTTATTCTTTCGTGCATCTCTTTTAGAGAGCAGATATTCTCTACATGGTTTTTCCTCAAACAGTATGAATAGAAGGCCCCAAGAATGGTTAGTTTTCAGATACATTCAGTAGCTAAATATTCCGCTTGATGGCACTTACCACAACATCTATTAGGACACATCACATCTCTCCCATCTCTTGCAAGAATTGATATATTGGCAGTATTAACCTTGAGCGTTTGTAGCTGTTTTGTAATCACATCCATAAGCTCTTTCTTAATGCTTGGGATTGAATTGGATAGGTACTCCTTTAAATTTTCACCTCCTGGAGTACTTGTAGTAGGGTTTGGGAAGCTTTTGTAATCATTGTATACACTGGTTGGGTTGATCCAAAGGGTCCTCTATTTTAGTTCTGATTTAGAGCTCATGTTGAGACTTGGGGTTGTTGATTCGAGTGGGTAGAATTCCACCGTTGTTGAGTCGCCATTGGAGGTATTGTTTGGGGCCATTGTTGTTGTGGTTGAACCATCATTTGAGGCAATGTCCTCGACTACAGTCACTATGGATTAGGCGTATTGTACTGTGGTGCTATTTGCATTTGTTGGAGGTAGCGGTAGGCAATTGTCCTTGGACTACATTCGATGGGTATACAATTCTTGGCATGGGAGAAGATAGGACTCCTCTTCCTGAAGTCATTGAAAATCTTGCTTCAACTTCGTCATAGAGTCTTGCATATTTCACTGCACCTTGTGCCAATCGTGAGACTTTAAACCGGATAGTTGCTCCACACCTCTTTTCTTTTTCTTTATGAAGGCTCCCTTGAGGCATCTCATATATCCTATGGGAGTTCGAAAGCTATATATCTGCTGCTTCACCATCTTTTCTTCGGTCTTCGACAACATCCAAGGTGCATGCGGTAACTCGATCTTTCCTCTGGGTCCGATGCGTGGCCAAGCTCGTCTCATACATCCAATGCTACGTAAATCATCCCTTACATTGACAGAATCATGAGCCCCGATTAAGTGATCCCATAATGTAGAGGCAACATTCTTGAATATATGCATGGGGTCCAACAGGTGATTGATCTTGAGTTCAGTCCAATATGGGAGATGAAAAAATATAGAGAATCTAAGGCACAAACAATATATTATTTTTGCTTCTTATAATGGAGTGTACTGTAAAGACAAACAAAAGAAGTAAACTAGTTACCGACTCATGCCAAGTGGAGGATGATCATTGGCATGTGTCCAAGTGTCCTTCCAATCTTGAATGGTCAGAGATTGTGGAGTTCTTCCATTAGTGGGGGGTGCATATTTGGGGTGGTCAATAGGAAGAAAACGATGATGATTGTCATAGATAACCTTCTTCAAGCATGTCAGTCTAGAAGAAACCAGAGAGGGACTGCAAATTGGACATGCATGATATCCTGATGTAGTTAAACCTGTAAAAACAAGTGGGTTAATGATGACATTTATTTGATTAAGGGTAAGAATGAATAAAATAGATTATGCAACTACCTGAACACTCTCCATAACCTGGAAAGTCATACATGGTCCACAACAACATGCCCTTTAAAGTGAAATCTCTAGAGAACAATGATGCACTCACATCTTTCACCTCAATACCTCTCCATAGCATTTCTAGCTCCTACGTCCATGTTTTTTACTTTGTGTTTTCCAGGAATCAAAAGGGACAATATTACATGTCCTTTTTTTATTGCCATGGACGAAGGGATATTATAGTTCACCAATACCACTGGCCATACACTATATGAGGTGCTTTTGATGCCAAATGGATTTATTTTATCTAATCCTAGACCAAATCTCAAATTTTTGGGCTCTTCTTTGAAAGTAGGCCACAAATTGTCTACGTGTTACCAAGCTGGTGTGTTGAAGGAATTCTCCACTTTCCATCACTTGAATGGTGACTAGCATGCCATGACATGAGTCTTGCAATAGATTCACACTTAAACATAAGTTGAATATATGGAATAATAGGAAAATGTCGCAAAACCTTACAAGGCACATCCATTGATTTCATCTCCTGGTTGTATCTTAGTTCACCACAAATAGGACACTATCGTGCAAATGCATGATCCCCACGAAAGAAGATGCAATCATTGACACATGCATGGATTTTAACGTAATCGAGACCTCCAAGAGATGTCAAGAAACGCCTTGCTTGCTCCCTTCTAGTTGGTAATTCATTTCCATTTGGAAGCATTTGTGACAATAACCTGCATATATTGTGCAAACAGAGTCAACAAACCACGAATATTGTCTAGAAGCATTTATGAATTAATATCAAATGATACATACTTCAATAATGCATTCAAGCTAGCATTACTCCATCCATAAATGGTTTATAAGTTCAATATCTCAAGAGATGCACATAGAATGGAGTAGGTGCAATCTTCGTACAATGGAGTTTTTGACGCTATGTGTAGCTGTCTTCTGTCTCTCTAGTGGCACCCTCCCCCCTAACCTCATGGAAAAATAAATCGTGCACCATGTTGTCCAAAATCTCTTCCTCCAAAACTTGATGGGACATTTGAAGAGGGCTGCTATCATTGTCATCAGTCTCTACTCTTCTTGAGGACTCTGCCTCCTCATGACGACGCTTCGTAGCCTCTCGACGCCCTGGAGGGACCATTTGAGGATGTGGTACCGCATCCTACTCAATAAAAAAAAGGAGGTTTTGTTTAATGGTGAAGACACAACATAGACCAATAATATTTGTGCAAATAAAGCAATAAAAATTACTGGGTCTTTTTCTTAGTCCCACTCTCTGTACATGTTGAGGTGTGACATTGTGATTCGACGTGCTCGAAAAAAACATCCTCGCCAACAATCACACATACATTTGATTTTCCGTCGTAGCCAAGAGTCTCGATTATGAAGATGCAATGTCTCATCCTCACTGGAGGATGTACTGTTTGTTGACTCAGCATGTCCCATACTAGTAGAAGATGACAACATAATTACACCTCAATCATAAGGACATATATGATTTCATTTGGTATATATGTCATATTCCCTAAATGCATTGATACTTACAACATGGAGGCAAACATTTTGATATTGAAAGACTAGGAAAGTCATGTCATGTTGATCCAAAAACAACCAAAAGCTAGCATCTAATCAGTTTAATTGTAATTGCGCATCTATCAGCGCGTGTAATATGTCTTATCTGCGCATATACACGCTATCGTATTGCTGCACATTCGAGGTGTGAAATCCACCCAGATGTTGTGTGTGTGACATTTGTTACTTTGTACATACTTAGTTGTTGTGTTTACATTTATTTTCTACGTGTGAGTATAGTGGAGAGAAGTTTGGAGGCATAGTGGTGGGCATGAAGGGATGCTTTCAGCCTATGTTGAGGAGGGCTAAGGAGAGAAGGCTTTACATTGGACAAGCGTTACATGTTGATGCCCTTCAGAAAGGATTCACATCAGACATTTATGTTCATAGTACCCTGGTGTCTATGTATAGCAAATGTGGGAGCATTGTAGAAGCAGAGAATGTGTTTGATGGGTTGTCTAAGCACACTGTTGTGTTATGGAATGCTTTGTTTTTTGTCTATCTAGAGGTTATGATCTGCTTCCTGAGTTTGGAATGGCACTTATCTGCACGTATGGTGACTATTCATGTATGGTTGATGCTCAAGCCCTCTTCAATGGAATGCTCCAATGGGAGAAGACCGCTTTTCTGGTTTTTTTAAAAAAAAGGAGGCTGCTTTTCTGAGTGGAATATATAGTGCTGGGGAAGAGGACAAAGGGGGCATGAGAAAGAAAAAGCAAGAAGGACTATTTTTGAAAGGGGAGTTTTGGAGGCAAAAGGGGGCGTAAGAAAGGAGAGAGAAAGCAAAGGGATTTTTTTTCGTGAATGGAAGGAGAAAGGGAAAGAAAAATCTCGGCACCTTCAGAAGGAAATCAGAGAGGAGAACAGGGGAGGAGAAATGACCACATCAGAAATGATAAAGAAGGACGTGTATGGGAATGTGAGGACAAGAAGCTGAAGACTCATCGACCAAGATGGTGGACAATCAATCGTGGACGAGAAACGTGGAAGCTACTGTGATGGGTGCTCCTCTAAAAAACACCATTACCTTCTTCATCAAGCTTCGTGGTGGACTGCAAACCGTCAAAGTTGTTCAAGACATCCGTTTCCCTGGGCGTGATCTTAAAATCAGCGAGGAGGTCATCGTGCCAGAAGGGACTTCAATGGTATACGAATATGGTAAGAGAATGGAAGAAGACGCTCATAAGAGCAAGTGAATACTTTTTACTCTATTTTTCCCTTTCATGGACTGTCATACAACTCATTTTCGTGACCAAATGGATGGGGAAAAAAGGATTCTCACCTTCTTTGTTTGTATCTCCTCTTTATCTTCAGTTTGCTCTATGTTTGAATGCTTTGGAGCACTCACCATAGTCTTCAACTCTCCCTCCATCTTCCACAGGTGTGCAAGCCCGAAAAATGCGCCGAAAAACACGGGCTGCATTCCTCTCCTTCTTCCACACAAAAAGTGGACCATATAGGTGACTTACTAGTCACACAAGTCTCTTACAACCATTACTTCATGTCCCATACAAACGAAATGGACTTTGGGCATTCTTCTTGACTTCCAAGGAAATACACCTCATGAACCAATGTGACATAACCTATAAATTGTCAATTACCACCTGTTGATCAAGTTGAAGGTCCTTATAGACTTAATTTTTGTCAATTTACATGATACAAACTAAAAATTGCATGTTAAGTTACAAAGGAACTTATGAGATTTAATGGCATCTAAGACAAATGTAGGGAAATAGTGACTGAATTATGTATGAAAGTTTCTCATGTGAATCCTAATGAAGTTCTTCTGCAAACATGAGAACTCCATGTTTTATGCCATGAATAAAAAACCCTTTGACATTCACCCCCTCCTAACCTGCACATCCTCCGGCATGTGCCACTTCATGAAATTGCAGGTTAAGGAGGTTCATCTTCTGAAATATCTTCATCTTCATCCTCTAAGTCTTCTTCTTCTTCCTTGTCTTCAAGTAGATGGCTCACATCCAAGCCATCAAGCTCATAAGTAGAAGACTCTCTTCGTTTGAAGAGCTTGATATGTTTTTCGGCTATTGGTATCTTGATCATGGTCCCATCCATTTCAGCCAAAGTGTAAGTAGCATTATCATGTGCTACCTTCACCACATATGGTCCAAACCATCACTTGGCTAGCTTCCTATGAGCACTATACTGATTGTCCTAGCTGCTGTCATAGACAAGCATCCAATCATTCTCTTGAATAGCTCTTGGATAGAGTCGATGACATTTGTCAAACCTCTTCTTATTCTTCAACCTTGCTGCCTTCAGCCTTTCAATGGCTGTCTTGACATCCTCTGGCCTTCTTTCAAGCTGCCTTATGTGCAAATTCAGTAGCTCTTCTCTATTTATGCCTTCATCCCAAGGCAAGATACTCCATGTGATAATAGACTCCTCAATAGGCATAATAGCTGGCTGCCCATACATTAGCTCAGCCGGCATATAACCTGTTACTGCACGATGGGTAGTTCTATCAGCCTCTAACGCGAATGGAAGCATTTTAGGCCATTCTTTCATCTTCCCTATACAAGAATTTGCCAAATCTTTGAGAATCGGTTGATAACCTCTTTCACTCTTACCACTGCCTTCAGGATTGTAGGCTAATGTAAGAGATAGCTTGATTCCCAATAGAGCAAAGAAATGGCGAGCCTCATCGGCATCCAATTCTCCTCTATCAGCAATTACTTTGGCAACACAGCCATACCTACAAAACACTTCTTCAAGTAAAAATCTACAAACAGCTTGAGTGGTCTTTGTTGTCAAGGCTTTTCCTTCCACCTGATTTGTGAGATCTTCTCTAACAAGCACTAGATACCTCATGTTCCAAATTCCTGTAGGCATGATTACTAAATCAATCACCCATCTGTAATGAATAGATAAAGGAAAGGTAGGCTAAAGCCCATCTCTATGCTTAACCATAGAGTACATTTGACAAACATGACAAGTCTCAAAAAAATGCTCAATGTCTTTATACATGTTTTGCCACCAAAATATCTATTTTATTTTGGCAAAAGTGTCCCATATGCCTCTATGGCCAGCCAATAGGCTTTCATGAAATTCTTGCATGACCTGTCTTTGAATCTTCTTGTCTCCTAAGACACGAACATGCGCTCTTTCTTTCTTCTTCGCATGCCTCCAAAGGTAGTCGTCTTTGAGAAAGAAGCCATAAGTCTTTCTCCTAATTTTATTAAACTCTTTATCAGTCCAATCTTCCTTCTTTGCCATAGTGCTTAAGTATTGGCCAATTTTTAGCCAATCATCTACATAATATTCTTCCATAAAATGAGAACAAATTAAAATAAAGCATTGAGCATGCTATCTTTCAACTGCCCACCGTCTTTCCATGGTTGTTTATTCATTCTTTGCTGCTCTAAATTCTATTACAGCAGTAGTTCCTACTGTACTTGTTATAATTAATGATGTACCTACATTTATGACAGTTGTACCATCATTAAGAACAACTGTACTTGCTGTTTTTTTATTTGAACCAGCAATTACAACATCATTTTCTGCAAATATAGACTCTGCTACTTCCTCATCCATCATCTCTTCTTCATCTTTATATCTGGCATGCGAAAGCATGTCAGCAACTGGATTATTTCTTCCTACAATATGTTTCAAATCAGGATTCAAGGATTTAATATAGGCTATCCATCTTAGCATAGCTATGTCGGGAGTGGAACAGTTGGCAATCATGCCCAAGAGTGGAAGACAATCTGTTTCAACTACTACATGTGTGCCCATGAAGCACTCCCAATCACACTTCAATACAGTTACAACTCCCCAAATTTCTCTTTTAATTTGAGCATACCTTCTTTGTTGTTCATTAAGAATCTTCGCTCCAAAGCAGATTGCATACTTGTTGCCCTCAAGATCATCTTGACCAACAGCCCATCCTATCCCAATAGGACTTGTGTCTACTGTTAGTATGATAGGTGTCCATTAGAGTAATCAGCCCTCTTCAAGGTGGGGGCTGGAATCAATAATTTCTTCAACTTTCGAAGAGCTTGAGTATGCTCTTTTTCCCACATAAACCTTTGGCCTTTTCTTAACAGTTGATAAAGATTTCCAGCAGCACGAGCAAAGTGTGAGATCCAAATAAGATAGAAAACGCACGCTCCAAGAAATCTTCTTACCTCTGAAACATTTGTGCATATTTCCCGCATTTTGCTGATGGCATCAATCTTGATTGGAGAAGGCTTTCGGCTATATGGGCCACACATATGCCCAACCACAAGAACTTATTCAACTCCAAAAACACATCTAGTTCCTGAAAGAGTAAGATGGACTTCTTCCAGTTTAGACAAGATTTGAGCAAAATCATTAATATGATCGGAAACAAACTTGTGGCTCATTGAGCTCTTCATTCTTCTCATGAATTTCACATCCTTTGATCGGTACATCATCAAGGAAAGGAAGAGTAAGTTGGGGAATATAATCTCTCAATACTTTGTGCATGGCATTCATCATGTGAGCCACTAAATTTGTAGCTCCTTGGGGTGGAGTACACATGCGGACTAAACCAAGAGGTGTCTTCATTCTGGCAATGTCTCGGCTCTCCAAAGCAAGCTAAACTTGGTCATAGCCTGAATATAAATCACCCATGGAATAAGTTGCTCTACCTGCAAAAGCCTCAGCAAATTCATCAACAGTTGGCCTCGAACCAACATTTCTAATAGTGACTTTATTGACAGGCTGTAAATCTTAAATGAATCGCAAAGATATATTCTTCTTAGGCACGGTAAATCATTGGTTAGAATATGGAGCTGAAGATGGCTCCAATATTTCCATCTTTATATTTTCATTTAAAAGCTCCAGTAACTTAGGCAAATGAGCCCTTGGTACCGGAATTGGTTTAAGATTCCAAGGAATGTGTGGGATCGTGAAATAATGTATTCCACATCAGCCTACTGAAGAAGTATCTACCTAATCCTAGCCATGTACTTGATGACCAACAAGTTGTAATGCCTAGCCAAGGAGTCCTTGAGCTACGACCTGATAGGATCTTAGATGTTAGGGAGAGACAATCGAGATCTAGAACCTTGAGAGAATTCCTTGTCCAGTGGAAAGATTATCCCGAGGAGGATGCCACTTGGATGGATGAAAGCACTCTCAACCAACAATACCCCCAGTTCTTCTCGAGATGAGAACATCTCGATTCCTCCAAGGGGGAGAGAATGTAATATTCCCACTTGAAAATATTACCAAACTTGACTCCCCGCACGCTGCGTAAAAACTGTGCAAGGTTATCTCCCGCATTGTATTTACCGGTAGTTAATCCGTACCCCGCACGCAGAAAAACAAGGCCTCCGCATTGTGAATTCGAGCTCGGGTTTTCAAAACTGTCTAACTGCGGGAAATACCCTTTTTGAAGAGGCAAAATGGATAATTATGATAATAAAGTAAAATTTTTTACTAATTTCCCCAGGCGATGCATGGCTGGAGGGAAGGGAATGGGAGAAGGAGGAGATGTGGTGAGTTGGGTGTATTGGGGGAGAGCCATGTACCAGCCACGTGGTGGCTCCCCTCTCCCTCCCCTTCGGCTATAAACCCCCCCCCCCCCCCCCCCTCTTTAGCCTTGGAAAAAAAGAGAGAATGCTCCATGGAGGAAAGGAGGATAGGCTGCCATAGCTGCCACCTTGCTACTTGAGGGCCGCTGCCTATCATGGAGGAGCACCAAGGTCGCCACTAGTTGCCGACACACCCGCGCTGCTGCCATCACAATCCTCCTCTCCATCATTATAATTGCCCTGTTGTCGTTAATATTCTACCCCCCCCCCCCCCCCTCCTCAAGCATTACTTTAATCCCACGTGGGTCTTGGAAGGTCAGAAGCTTCTCTAAGAAGCTTTTAAAGGGATAAGGCTTGGGCCTTGTTCCTACACACCCTCCCCGATTTTTTTAAACCGGGCTTGTAAAAACCCCATTCCCACAAGCAAAGCTCTAACCCCACAAGCCTTTCCATAAGCCCAAAGTCCACAAGCCCCCGGCCTTTTAAAGATACGAAATTAGGTGAAGGAGTCTCCTGCGTACAAGGGAGAAGGAAAAATCTTGAGGCTATTCGGAGAACGCGTAGAAGCGAGGGTAATCCGCGGAGTTCAAACGATGGCTCCCAAGAAGTCGCAAGGGGCACCTGCGGAAGGTTCTTCTCCTAGCATTCACGTGGACATCTCCTCAAGCCCACAAGCCTAGGTTTTACGATTTTGATTCTACGCAAAAGTAATGCATTAAGTATGATAACTTTCATGGAATAGGAAGCACCTATGCATGTTAAAATTCACCTAGCCTAGTAAAAATGCAATTGAGGAAAAATTGCCTATTTGATCAATTACTAGAATTAGTTCATGACATGTAATTGGGTTATTGGCATTTTCAATATAAAGAACGCAAATTGTCTATCTAGCATGTTGCCTTGTCATGCATTTCAAAGTGACAAGCCTAGAACGTCTATTGCCTATCTTTATAAGGTTGAAATTATTAAGTTCACTTTTGACTAGACATGGAAAGAATAAGTGTATGTTGCATTTTTAGGAAAAAGCTTCATTGTAATGGTTCATGGGAAAAAGTCGTTAACACCCGTAAGATGTTATCCAAAAAGTAATTGAAGAGTACAAAAATGAATCTATGGATTTGCATGTGGCATGTGCTTGCAAGATGGAATAAGCCAACACAAGTCCTACAATATTCACTTTGCATGAACTTCATTTAACTACGTTGTAGTTAGGAAAGGGTTGCATGTTGCATGTTCATCGTGCGAAAAATTCATTTATCAAGAGTTGCATTTAGGCGAAAGTTGCATGGTTTATTAAAAGCATGAGATTCTAAAGCATAGACAAAAAGATTGTAGGCATGATTCTTTGATGTAAGTCCTAGTAGGCCCTATGAAAGAAATTCTGCAAATTATCATGCGTTTTGGTTTTAACAAGAAAGGATAGGGTTATTGCGAATCTAGTGGTACATAGAAGCAATGAATCGCGTGTTTATGTGTATTGTGACATGTTGCAACTAGTTTTCTCTTTTAGATCAAGTTTATCATCTCTAGGAAAGGTTTATGACAAGTAGATCGAATTATCTAAATCACCTAACCCGCAAGGGATTTGTATATGCATGGTTCAGTTGATATGATAAATACCCCAAGTGCTAACTAGGGTTTAGCGTGTCAAGGATTCGGCCTAGTTTCGCACTTATTGCCAAGTCGAAACCCTCATACCCAAAGGTTCTACCCACATTCATGGAATGTTGGGTCAATTGGACGCTCATGCAAATAACGATCTAGGGTTTCTACCCTAAGGATCATTCGACCTAATGCTAGAACTCGGATTGAGTTGGAATCCCTAGGACCGAACGATGTTGGCCTAGTGCAATTAGGATTGGGTTGGGTAAGATGACACCTTAAACCCTGCTTCTTGTCTAAACATAATTCCTTGACCAAGAAATGTCATTCAATGGGTGAAATGATCCCATGGAATAGATGCGACACTTGTGCAACAAGTTGCAACGTTGCATGGCCTTGTGGTTTGATCACAAGAGAGTTTTGCAACTCCTTGGAATGAGGTTGGCAGGTTCTTGTGCAAGTTTAACTTGCAAGAGGATGGATAATCATCCTGTTACATCACCTTTCTTGGGGACAATTTCCAAGTTAAGGGAAGATATGTATTTGCTTGGAAGTAAAGGATCAATCAAGTTAGAGCGACATGGTTGCTAGGATTTACTGTTGATTTATGAAACCTAAGGTGTTGGTTAAGTTGGGCTAACAGGGTATGGCCCTAACCCAAGGATAAAAGAGCGAACAAACAAACCCTTGGGGATCGATCACTGGATTGAATGTGCTTGTAACAATTTAGGAGCACTGTTTGCATTGTTCACTCAAAGAACTAAAAGATGAAAAGTTAATTAATGCTTCAGGTTGAAGGCCTGAAGGGAGAGACAGCATCAGTTACCCCCGACTGTCTGCTTGACCCTAACTAAGGGGGTTGTTAGCGGCGTTGGGAACATGGATCGAACCCACCACGTGAGTCCTTCTGTTGGGCGCTACTTGGAGCAGGAGGACGCTTGGGTGCTAGGGGAGGCTTTAGCCGTAAATCCCTTGCCTTCCGGGCCCTGCACAAGAGGCCAGCGTGACTCAGGATTGGATCTTGAGGCCCGCATACTAGTCTACGAGCAAAATCTTGGATTAGTAATCCTTGTGGATTGCTGGATAGCCTTCGGGCGGATTATGGATAGCCTTCCGACGGATAATGGATTAGCCTGCAGGCTGGACTTTATGGATGTATTCCAAAGATAAATAAGATAACCTATTGAAAAGGAACTTGTTTGACATTGTTTTTCTATGTCAAGTGCTAAGATTACGTGAAGAAACCAGTGTCTAACTGGCTAATTAAGGAAGCTACTTGATATGTGTCCAACTAAATGTGGTAGGTAATTAGACAACTAAAGCAACTCTAAGGAAAGTGTGGTGGATGTGACCATGGGTCCGTCCTACGGATGGGTGGTCCCAGTTGGCCAGGAACTTTTCTCAATCGAAATGGATAGCAAGGAGCTCTTCTCAAAGGACATGAACAGCAAGGGCACTGACCTAGAGTTTAGGTTACTAGAATCCCGATCTATGGTATTTTAGGGGAATGGAATGGGACTATGCCTGATGGTAGAGAGGTCAAGCTTTGCATCCCTCTTGTTTCCCATTCTCCTTGAACCAAGTGCAGCATGAATCTGCTTCGTCCCTGGCATTTCTGCGTAAAGTAGTTCACCTGGGGTTCGACACTAGCTGCCATTTAGGAAAGTGACCATTAGGGGAAACCCTGATTCAGGTCGATCCTAAGTGGGAACGGCCGGAATACTTTCACTATGTGGCAGACGCGGGAAGTCCTAGATCGCAAACCCCGTAACATTCCATGGGAGTGCCGGGCAGAGCCTTCTAGACTCTCTTTCTGATGGACTGCTAAAATGTGTCTTGAAAGGGAACAGGTGGACACGTTACACATGAGGTGTAAAAATTTAATGATTTCCAAGCTACTTGCAATTGCGACATTGCTAGAGGACTAGCACCGAGTTTCCTCGTGCTACTAGTCTCTCTTAATTTTAAACGGTGATCAGCCTATATGCTATGCATAATCAAATAAATCAGAATTTCAAATATTTTCAGCGACCACTCACTTTTGCAACCCCTCTTTCCTCCCACATTTTAGGTTTTGTATTTGTTGGATAGGTGTTATCCCTCATGCTCCAGCCTTGTTATACATTCATGAACATAAAATATATTTTTTCCTAATTTTTAATGAGTAAAAACTAAAACTTTTCCCATTTTTTCTATTTTTCCTAATTTATTTTTTTATAAAAATGTGGTATTTTTTTATTTATGTGTCTTGATTGATCATATTGATTGAACAGTGGTTTTAGGTCACTAGAGTTTCGTTTACATCAATACACTTGTAAGAGAAGTAGTCCTAATGAATTCTAATTTTTGGAATACATGACTAAGCCAATATATATAGTGTGCTCTCCTTGTTCTTATCCACCTATTATAATTTTTTTGTTACATCAACTTATTGATTTTGACTTTCTCTACACTACTAGTAAACTTATAAGCTTCCTTGAGAAGCCTTATAAAGTTTATCTTGATCCCCAAGAGCTATTCATGTATCTTATGTAGGAGATGCCCTATTAGAATGACAATACCCTTTATGGTTGAAGAGTCATTACAAATGCTTGCAAGACAATGGATGCAAAGTTAATAAATTAAGATGTGAATGTAAAGCTTGCCTTTCCTTTCCTTTCCTTTCCTTTCTTGATTGCTTCAACATTGTGACCAAGTTTTTTATCGATTTCTTGTATATGAAGAATACATTGAAGCATATGTATGGTGGATCAGGGTGAAGTATATGGATTTGATTCTGAACATGAAAATTACCCCAATGAACTACAGATTGAACATTTAGGTAAGTACTTAAACTAAACAAGGTGTGTGAACACCTAATTCACATGTGACTTGGTAACGAGCAAAAAGCCCATCAAACTTTTTAAATTTCTTGTAGGGCATGTCAAGCCCAATCATAATCTTGACAAGCTTTCTACAAACCTATATAAAGGTCACATGGGGACATTGAGATCTCATTATTTATCTTCGGGATGATTCCTCTCTCTCTCTCTCTCTCTCTCTCTCATTGTGTGGTGTGTGTGGTAGGGGAGGCCTACCAATTGACATGCACAATGAATTTAAAGTGTATGTATTTCATGACTAGAAATCTTATCCTACTAGTTATTATGCATGTATGTGCATGTGTATGTGTGTTTATGCATATATACATTGTGTGTAATGAAAGGGATGTTCAACTAGCATACACCAGGAGCACGATCTATGGCTATCATGAAGATGGATCAAGCAATCATTTTCTATCAATCACTATATGTATACATACATACTCCACATGCATGTGTGTGATAAGGGAACACTTGTTGAGATTGACATGTGTTATACATGGTATATTGATGAGATGTATAGAGTTCCTCCAGATGGAAGTGCAAGCTCACTTTCATAAAAGCATCTCTAATCCTCAAAGTAGACAATTACTGCCACTTTACGCACAAGTAATATCCGAATGAAAATAAGCTTGTCCTTCTTCCTTAGTGAAAACTTAAGGGGGGGACATTCACTCATACATGTGTAAGTAAATCACAGTGATATGAAAGAAGGGGTTTTAAATTATACTTTTCACATAAAGAAGAGTGCCACATAAGGGGGTTATTTACAAATTGAACAGAAAAGGGGTGTGCTTTATTTGGAAAAAAATCACAAATAAGGGAATTCTTTAATAGGCCTTGAATGTACATGATATAGAGGGTTTAGATATAAAGAACCCCCCAAGATTCAAGCTTATTTGCTAATCATTTTGCTTACAATATTTTGATTGATGACCAAAACTTGCAATCCATCTATCTAGCACTAGTATATATATTTATTGTTTTGATTATAATGCATTGGATGATTCCCAAATTTATGACTCTCAATGGTTATTTATAATAATAATATTGTCGATTAACAAAATATGCATACTATAAAAATGTAATATTGATTCAAATTATGTTCTAGTTTGACAATAGTTTGTGAATTCTAGTAGAATTCAAAGAGTTTATTGATACATTGTTTGCAATATCTATAGATCTTGCAAACCATATTTACGTCAAAGGATGTTATTAATTTAATGTTTTTTAGATTCAAGATATACTATTGTAAACAAATATTTCAAGCTTGGAATGATATATGTACCATTATTTCACTTGAATAATAGTTCATATAAAGATAATACCCATTACTTGGGGTTTTACTATATAATACATATATGTTCAAATAAACATATTTTCAATCAAAGCTTTCAATCAAAATGATTTGACTGGAAACTTTTCGATAAAAACTACTTTGACAAAACAACTATGGCTTCAGAAGAATTTTTATCATTTGAAGGAATTTTAATTTGCAGATCACTTCTTTTAATTTCCTTACTCTTTGTTTACAAGCTTTCTTTGGCTTTCACATTAGAGGTAATTGTTTTGTTTACATTTTATTTCTCATTGTTAATATTTTTGTGGTGCTAGAACTTTGTCTCACACTTTGAAAGTAGTGTTTTTAATTTTTAATCTTCATTTTTTAACATTTTAGCCTCCATTTTTTACATATTAGAGACTTGCCCCACAATGTAGAAATGAATTATTGGGTTTTGCTTGTTGTGGTGTGTTGTGTTAGAGGCTTGCATTCACACTCACAACACATTTGAAATATATGATTTGTTTATCTTTACTACTTTAAGTATTCTCGAGGTGTGTACTTATACTATGATAGAAGTTTAAGCAATAGAACTTTTATTTTGGTGTATGTTAGATGCTTGCCTTAAACTACAAGAATGAATAAACACTTTGTGATGGCCCAAGGGCAGCCTAGGGGCTATCTACATACTTAATAGACTTGTTGAGATACTACAAAACCCCTTTGAGTATACTAGCATAGAAAGTTTCACCTAATTAACATTATTAATGCAAAATTAGAGAGTTATTGACATGTTATTTTTATGTTATTCTGCACATGTAATCACAAATTCGTGTCCTTGTTTTCCATGATGTGTTTTCTTCTCCTCTATTTCTCCTTCTATGAAATTGTGATGGTCTTGATACCATGTTCACACACACACACACACACAGAAATAAGATCATAGAGACACCAACCTTGCTTCTAAAGTGTGTGTGTGTGTGTGTGTGTGTGCGTGCGTGTGTGTGTGTGTGTGTGTGTGCAAGACCTAGGTTAAGTGAAGGTAAGATTTATATAGAGCTACAATACCTTTCTGGGTCATCATCACTTATGATGATGATGCTTATTGTGCATCACTTGTTGTCAATGGGAGTATGTGTCAAGCCACAAACTATAGGGATTCAAGAGAATAGACAAGATGGAAGGAAGAATTCTATATATTACTTTGCAAAAGACTTTTTATATTATAGACACTCTCTTGGATTATAAAAACTCTTTTGATAGCCCAAGCATCCACCAATAGTAGGTAAGTAGAATCCTTAAGCAAGAAACCATGATCCAAAATGTTGAGGATTATAGTCTTGTCTTAAACTTGATGCAATTGATTTTTGCTCTAATTTTCTCATCTAAACTCAAAATATGGTTTTTTGGGTACTTAAATTGACCATACTAGATTTTCTCTACAAATTACCATGGGTAGAATTGCAAAAATCATCTTTCCCTAACCAAAAATGCCACTTTTCGTAAAATGAATTATTATTTTTGTATTTTTAGGCTTGGACAGCTTTTAGCACTCAAGAAAACTCCTTGCATGTATTTTTATCCATTGAGAATAATCATTAAATTAGTAAAACTCATTAATGAAGACTTAAACTATTTTTGTAGACTAGTTCTAAATCTTGAAAAAACTATTTGCATCCTCATTAAGTATCCCATAGGCATATATCTAGAATATTTATATAGATATCTTTTTCTTGGATTTCTTTTTTGAGCATGTGACCATACAACACCCTCCAAACCTATACATCCTTCAGCATATGCTATTCTATATATTCCTTCGGGGTCAAAAAGCATTTCATCTATCCCAAGTATCATGCCCTCTCAATAGCATCTATATCTATCTCATCAATAACATCATCCAAAGCATCTAGTTCTTCTTCATCATGAGTCCCTAGATTAAGTGTATGTACTACCAATATAGAACTGGCATTTCTAGGTATTGTTTCATCCTCATTCAATGTATTACCTACATGCACTATTGTTTTAGTGTTTACCTTCTCAATCAAAGCATCATTAGTAGACACTTTCATAGTAACATGAGTGGCAAGCTCATCTGCAACATCAAATATAGTATTTATATCATGTGCACCCTTCTCTAATACTACATTTGCAACCATTGGCATTGCATCTATATAATTAGAATAACTTGTACATCAAACAGCATAGAGGCATCTCTAGTCAAGATCTTTGCATCATCGATATCCTCTAGTACTATCCTTTGTTAAACCATCTCTACTCTCCTTTGTCAAAGCATATATACTCATCTGTATCGTCATTTAAGTATTCTAAGCTTTAGCCAGGTAGGTACAAATTGAGTAGGTATCAATAAGGGTATCCCACCTAGTTTGCACTCTAATGTTGGGAGTAAAGGTAGCTCCCCCTAGCCACTCGTGTATTACTACACTGACACTACCCGCGCCTACACACTCCAGGCGCCCATCGCCATCACTTTATTCTTTATTCTTTTACAGATGACTAAAGGGAAGGACAGTCACACATTGTGACTATTGGAGTTCCCACATTGTGAGTCTCTCTCTCTCTTGCTCTTGCTCTCCCACCATAGCTCTCCCATGCAAGCTTTGATCCTTCTTACCTATCAAATGGTATCAGAGCATGGTTCCTTGAGAACTTGAGCATGGTTGATGACTCCATCATCATCCCATTGAATCCCTACACCATTGGCGCATTCTCTTGGCAGCCATATCCAACTCCTTTGAGCTCCGATCACTCCCCAACTTCCTAAGCACCTACCCGGCCCATTCGAGCACCCTCAGGGAATTCCTTCACAGGTATTGAAGCATTCCTTTGAGTGTTTATTTTAGTTTTCAAGGTATAGCACGAAGGGGTAGCCATAGCTCAAACCATTAGAGTTCCCCCATTTCATATCTTGGCTCCTGCCTGATTAGGCTTGACAAGGCACTGTGTAGGTCTTCTTTCGGCGCTACTTGAGCCCCCCTTCCATCCCATTAATGCCCAGTAGTATACCCTCCAACATCAGCCTTGTTTGGGGAGCTAGAAGACCTACATTTAAAAAAAAAAAACTTCAGCCGTATTTGGTACTCATTGGTAGCTTGAAAACACTTCATTTGAAACTTGGGAACACCCCCTTGATGCTTGGCATTAGTGGTTTATCATTGGCATTGATTTGTGGACTAATTGATCTCATTCCAAGACTTTTTTCCACAGTCCACAGGCAGCCACAAAAATGTTACATCAGCACTTTATGTTTATGCTTGGATAGCATTGGTCATTTGATGCCGGATTGGTTCTGAATGGTCCCTAAATGTTAGGGGAATGTATGCCTATTGATTGGCCATCATTTGGAGCTAATTTAATGGCATGAAATACTCAAATTTACATAATAAATCACTGATGTACACTCCAAGACTGAAGCTTATTTAGTCACTTTCTGCTTTGCCTATTGGTCACGGAGTCAAAGGGTTTTCTGTTCATGGCATAAAACATGGAGTTCTTATGTTTCCAGAAGAACTTCATTAGGATTCACATGAGAAACTTTCATACACAATTTAGTCATTATTCCCATACATTTGTCTTAGATGCCATTAAATTTCATAAGTTCCTTTGTAACTTGACATGCAATTTTCAGTTTGTATCATGTAAATTGACAAAAATTAAGTCTATGAGGACCTTTAACTTGATCAATAGGTGGTAATTGACAGTTCACATTGGTTCATGAAGTGTATTTCCTTGGAAGTCAAGAAGAGTGCCCAAAGTCCATTTGGTTTGTATGGGACATGAAGTAATGGTTGTGAGAGACTTGTGTGACTAGTAAGTAACCTATATGGCCCACTTTTTGTGTGGAAGAAGGAGAGGAATGTAGCCCGCATTTTTCGGCGCATTTTTCGTGCCTGCACACCTGTAGAAGATGGAGGGAGAGTTGAAGACTATGGTGAATGCTCCAAAGCATGCAAACAGAGAGCAAACTGAAGATAAAGAGGAGATACAAACAAAGAAGGTGAGAGTAATTTTTGCCCCATCCATTTGTTCATGAAAATGAGGCATTTGATGTAATCAAGTCAAAGTCTTTAATGCCATTCATGTATGCTAAGTATATGAAAAAGCTTGAGGCCTTCTTCTCCAACTGAATCATCTCTAAAACCCAAGACTTATCAAACCCCATTCTTTTCTCTCTCTCCTTACCTTGAATCTATCACTCCTTTTCTGCTCTAAACCTCGGTGGTAGAACTTCGACCCCCAACACGACGACAGTGGTAAACTCAACGTGAAGGTCAGCTGCTGCAGAAGAGAAAGTACAATGGGAGAATCATCAAGTTCGGGAGGAGATGCCTTGCAACAATTGGTTCATCTGATGCAAGAGAACCAACAACAACAATTGCAATTTCAGCACAACAGATGCAACTGTAGCAACAACGGAGGCAAGATGAAGAGCGGAATGATGCTGTTGCCATTAAAGCCTTGGAAGCAGTTGGACAAGAGCTCAAGCAATTTAATGGGCAAAATGTGTCCTCTTTTATCCGCCTCTATACTGACAAGATGGTCTTCTTTGGGGTCCCTCATCATGCTTAGAGCCGATACTTTGCCCGTTTGCCTGTGCATGGCCTCCAAGACTAGATTCATGGTCTTTTCCAAAAAGATGCGGGATGGACTGCATTCAAGAAGGCTCTTCGAGAAGAATTCTTTCTTGAAGATTCTGGCCTCATGACAAATAAAATCTTCACTGAATGGGTTGAAATGCCCAATAAGGGACTATCTGCGTGCTCTTCACCTCAAATTTGAAAGAAATTTTACTAAGCTAGATCCTAATGATCAGCAAAATATGGAGAGACAAAAGATTGAATTGTTTCTAAGGGTTGTGGATCCTTTTCTTTAAGAGAAGCTGACTGATCAGCTTGAAGATCCTACTCTGAGATGGGATTGAAGACTGCTTGGGATGATGTCACTGAAGCGGTTAATATGATTGCTCGGAGAGAGTGGATGTGCCTAAGGTGAGGTTATACCTTTGCACCATCTGAGTCCATAAAAGAGCATGTTCATGTATCTCGACCTCATGTTTCTATGATGGAGCAACCAAGAAATCATGCTATTCCACTTCCAAAGAAGGATGTCATGGATGAGCTGATCAAGAGCATATGGGATCTCCGTCTTAATCTAATGGAGATTAATTCCAAGGTGAAAAGGCTTGATGTGAAAGTGGAAGGAAGAGGACGGATAGCTGCCCAAAGACCCATATGAGAAGGCTTCAAAAGACGCTGTATCTGGTGTGATAGCCTATAGCATGATAAGAGGGATCCATGAAGCTGAGGTGCAAAAACTAGTTATTTGGAAGAATGGTAAAATTCATGCGACCAAAACTGGGCTTCCTCTTGAGCCAAATTTTGGTAACGGTGGTATGAAGAAAAGAGTGGAGGATTGGGCAACAAGAACAGCCTATGCACCTGTTGATGCAGCTACCTATGGGCTGCAAATTGAGCCAACCAATGAGATTTTTAAAGCATGTAAATCTGATGTAAAATCTAAAGTGTGGATGTAGGCCTTAGATCGCATGGTGCGAGGCAAGACGTCCAAAGATGATTTGACTACTATTCGTCAATGCATCTGAGGAAGAACCGGATGGACCAAGCTGGTTGATTCATTTTCAACTTTCGCTCAGTTGGCTGAAATCAATAATCAAGAAGATATGGTAGAAGAAAAGAGAAGAAGATGTTGCTGGTCCCTCCTCTTTAGGGCCAACCAAATGTGTGACAAGAAGTAAACCAGATCAGCAAAAGGCTGCTCAAAATCCACCACCACTGCCAAAACTTGATATGGAAGATGCCCCACAAGCAAAGAATACGGAAGGAAAGAGAAAAGGCAAACATCGCGGCTACAAGCTGCAGTCTGACATAGAGACTGCGATGGATCTCAAGCAAATCCTAGAAGAAAGGATTTTTGGAAGCAAAATTGAATTTACATTGGGTGAAATTCGTGGAATTGCAAAACAAGGATATCATGATGTAATAATTGATGTAATTAAACGGAAAAGACAATATGTTGGTGAAGAAACTGAAGAATCTGTGCATGCTTTTTTGCAAGCTCTTCATGTGTATTTGCAAGATGAAGAGAAGTTGAATACTCAAGGGATTTGATTGGAGGCAATCAAAGAGTTGATTGCAGCCATAGAAGCCAAAGATGAAGACATCTATAAAGCTGAAATTGAAGAAGCTATTGCAGAGAATGTTATGGTGGGGTCTTCTCAATCCAAAAGAGCAGCCCATGCATAAGAAAGAAGCTCGTCTTCACAACATGCAAGAAGATATTGATGCTCATTTTATTCCAAGTAGTCACTACTCCCGTACCCATTGGGCAAGGGTGACTACCGAGACCGTTGTCAAAAGAGAGACTCCATGCATTGCCCTTATAGACCATGGTTTGGAGATCAACATCATGTTAAGAAGTCTCTATGAGAATGGCGGATGGCCCATAGATGCGGACCCGAGATGGCGCATGAGAGCAGCCAATAATTCTTTTGGCGATCTCTATGCGGCATGTCCTTATGTACGGGTTACTATTGGTCATGTAAAAGATGAATTTCATTTTTTTGTTCAAGATTCCTGTAGCTATCCTATCATTCTTGGTCAACCTTTTATTTATGAGTCTCGTTTGGAGACAAAGGCCCTTGATGATGGTTCATCTTATTCTCGGATAAAAAGTAAGGATAATGAAAAAGCTATCCAATTTCTGATTGTTTGTGTAAAATATCACTAGAATAGAGATCGATTGAGAGATCATCCAGTGCCTCCTAATGCCCGAGAATTTAAGGGTTTTTGGGTTGCACTACTGTAAGTGGAGGCTATGGCAGTGCTTCATGTCATAAAAATTTTCCTCCATATGTAATGGGGGCTATGCCAAAGGATGATTTGCAGGTATTTACGGCCAACAGTATGGGCTCTTATAAACAGTTTTCAGCCTTGAATAGGGCTGAAAGAAAGCATTTATGTCATGTGGAACGGGAGTTGAAGCAAGTTGATGTTTTGGTTGAAAATGAAGAAATTTCAGGACTATTTTATAGGCAGTCTATAAGCATTGGGTCCTAGGCACTTGAGGATCTTGTATGGTCCACAATACCTTGGACTTAGCTTCTTGGAATCTCCTCAGGATAGGGAACTCTTCTTTGGGCGTACGCGAATGAAGACCATGTCTCCTTCCTCGAAGGTTCTATCTTGACGATTCAAATCCGCGTATGCCTTCTGTCTATCCTTGGTAGCTTGGATATCCTGTCTTATTGACTTCATTTGGTCATCCATATCTTCCAACTTTTTCCTTGAAGCTTTAACTCTCAAGGTTGGATCTAAGAAGTTTAAAGGACTTCGACAGTCATGCCCATACAATGCTTGAAAAGGGGTCATCTGAATGCTTAGTTGGTAAGAAGCATTGTAGGCAAACTCAACTAGTGGCAAGTATTGAATCCACCTTTTTGGTTTACGGCACCAGTGTGCTCTTAGCATATCCTCAATGACTTGGTTGACTCGCTCCGTTTGACCATCAGTTTGGGGATGGTAAGCTGTACTAAAATAGAGTTGAGTCCCAATGGCTTTGAAGATAGCTCTCTAGAAGTGTAATGTGAAGAGAGAATCACGATCACTAATGATTCTTCTAGGCAACCCATGTAGCTTGAATATCTCCTTGATGAACAACCTTGCAATGTTTGAGGCTTTATAGTTTGTCTGAATAGGAATAAGGTGTGCAACCTTAGTAAGCATATCAACCACAACCATAATGGAGTTGTATCCTCCCTAAACTTGGGGTAGGCCAACAACAAAGTTCATATTGATGAATTCCCATTTCATTTGGGGAATGTCGAGTGGTTGCAACTTTCCTAGCATTTTGACATGTTTGGCCTTAATACGTTGACAAGACAAACACTCAGTGACATATTTGAGAACGTCACCTTTAAGACTCTCCCAATAGTAGCTCTTCCTGACTACATTGAGGGTCTTGGCATAGCCAAGATGTCCTGAGAAAGGGGAATCATGAGCTTCCCAAAGTATCTTCTGCTTGAGTGACTAGCTTGACGGTATACATAATCTCATTCTATAGTATACAAGTCCACTATTGATAGAGAATTCATGATACTTAGCTTGTAGCTTTGGGTCCTGATCCTTTATAGGGATCTTCTTCTCTAGCTAGCTCAAGTATTGGATTGTTTGGCATGGATACCTTTGTGGCTAGAGATCTAGCTGTTGATGGATTTTGCAAGATTAGAGAATTAAGGAATGCCTTGTGACTGAGTGCATTGGCAACTACATTCTCCTTTCCAGTCCGGTATTTGATTTCAAAATCATACTCCTCCAGCACTTCAATCCACCAACGTTGCCTCATGTTGAGTTCATTCTGGGTAAAGATCCACTTAAGACTTTTATGATCCATCACTAGGGTAAACTTGTTACCTAGCAAGTAGTGTCTCCAAAGCTTTAGAGCATGGATGAAAACTAACAGTTCTAGATCATGGGTAGCATAATTCTTCTCATGACTCTTGAGTTCTCTTGAAGAGTATGCTATAGGATGACTTCTTGCTTAAGCACACATCCTAAGGCAAGTGTGCTAGCATCAGTTACTACTTCGAGCTCCTTACTGAGGTCCGGAAGTTTCAGGATAGGTGCTAATACCAAACTTTGCTTTAATATATCAAAGCTAGATTGTTCGATAGTTGACCATGCAATCGATGTTTGCTTCTTCAGTAAATCCATCAGAGGTGCTGCAATCAAAGCATAGATTTTGATAAAAACCCTATACCATCCTGTCAATCCAAGAAAACTGCATATTTCTTTGACAGTTGTTGGTATTGGCCATTCTAGAACATCTCTGACTTTGGTCGGATCCATTGACATTCCTTTCGCTGATATGATGAATCCCAGATATTCAATTTAACACTTGAAGAATGCACACTTCTTCATTTTAGCATAAAGCTTGTGTGCCCTCATTGTCTCAAGGACAATGCGAATCTGGGGTTCATGATCTTCTTCCTGTCTGGAAACGAGTAAGGTATCATCGAAGAAGATGAGTACAAAGTCGTCACGATATGGCCTAAAGATATCCTGCATTAACCTATTGAAGGTGGCAGGTGCATTCATAAGCCCGAATGACATGATTAGGAACTCAAAGTGTCCATATCTTGTGTTGAAGGCTGTCTTTGGGATATCTTCTTCCTTGATCCTTATCTGATAGTATCTAGACCTGAGATCAATCTTGGAGAAGATCTTCGCACCTTGAAGATGGTGAAGAAGTTGATTTATAACCGACTTGACTTGGGAGAATTCCCAGTCATGGTGCAGGAGTTAGTCAATCAGTATGACTTGTTGGCCAGGACGGTAGTTCGGGGTAGGCTAGTAGAGGAAGGGGTAGCAACCCTAGAAGAGGAAAGAAAGGCGATCAGAAGGGCACTAGAGAGCATGATCACCTATAACCACGAGCAAAAAGCTAGGAAACTCCAACAAGATGTGGGTATGTATGAGGCCCGTAGCCTTGGAGGGAGCAACAAAAGCAGGACCAAACGGGGAGAGAGAGCGGGCAGTGGAGGCTGACTTATCATTAAGTGAACTTGTAGCCAGCCGGCTCATGGACAACATGTCCGCTGAGCAGGGCACAACAGCCTTAGCCATAGCCTTACTCTCGGGATTAGGGGTCCCACAAGGGGCAAAGGGGCAATCTAGGATCCCTGTAGTAGCAAAACAACTAGACAAGTATGAACCTAGCAACGACCCATATAGCTTTGTGGAGCAGTTCAAACAAGTTTGTGAAGCAAACGGCCTCATAGACCTTACACAACGCTCCCAAGATTTTGGGCTATGCTTAGGTGATAAGGGGAGGGTTTGGTACACTAGTCTAGATGCAGCCGAGCGCATGAAATTTGCCCATCTTAAAGATCATTTTATCAAGAGCTTCTCTGAGGCAGGATACTCTAACAACCTCATCGTCCGGTTGATGAATGTCAGTCAGAGGGAAAAGGAGGACGTGAGAGACTACATTACACATGTACGTAGCCTCTTCAAGAGGATCCCAGCTAATGAGCGACCTAACGAGAATGCTGTGTCTATAGTGTTTATAAATGGAATCCGAAGCGAGGAACTCTACAAAGCCTTGGCTAGTAACTCCACCCTACATAGAGATGTGCTAGCTAGGGTTTTTGACGAAGCAATAAGAGTGGACAATCAGCTTAGGGAGTGAAGCATAAGGAATACCAATCCTCGAGACGGTACAGGCCAGAGGGCTTTAGAGCGGTCAACGACATCGGGAGAGAGAGAGAGCTCTAGCACACGGGATAAGGGAAAGGGAGTTGACCAAGGCCAGGACTTGGCTGAGGTGAGAATGGAGCTTGCACGTTTGCAAGAACAAATAAGGAAGCCTACGGGAACTCATGTGCAGTGTATACACTGTGGTGGAAACCACCTCCCAACCAAGTGTCAAGATCCTAGATCTAGGCCGTGTTTGAATTGTGGTAGGTTCGATCATGATGCGTTGCACTATAGATTGCCAAGGAGGTTCCCATATGTGTAGCAATACAACCCTCCTTACCTAGGCAACATGCCATCTAACTTCCCTGGCAAGGAAGCCCAACTGGCACTTCTAGCACCAAATGACGCAAGACCAGCCATCCCTAGGCTAGAGATGAACCCAACAGGCATACCTAGACCAGCAGGACCCTACGTAACCCAATGATCAAGTGACGCTCCTATTCACTATGTGGAGGAACCTAGTGAAGAAGAAATCTACGTAAACCCATACATCTCCTATGACGAGAAAGGCAATCCAGTCCTAATGGACTATCGATTGGTACCGGTGATGGAACTGGGTAGAGGAAAAGGCAGAGGCTTTGGAGGACCAAGCTAGGACCCGATTTCATGTTGGATCAAATCGTAACTGTAACGTTGACTTGGGTAATGATAGGCATCTACCATGGCAGGATAGGGTAGACTTCCATTTACGGAAGCAGAGCTGATGAAATATGGAATCAGCATCGAGATGCGGGGATTTAGCCAATTCACATTCAAGCATATCATGAACCTGGATGAAGCCATCTTGGAGGAGCCAACCATAAGAGAGCTGGTGGACAAATGTAGCCTCCAAAAGTACATAGAGAAGGTCGGGTAGGCAGTAGACTACAACATGTGCACAGATTTCTTAAGGAATTTTGATGAATGACGAAGCTGTGGCACAGTCATGGTAAGGGTAGGTGATCAAGAAAGAAGGGTACAGGTGCCCCTTAACGGAGTCATTGTCGAAAGAGCCCTGGCGCCCAAAAAAGAAAGACGTCCAAAAATAGATGTGTACGCCATGCTAGGAGTCAGAAAAGAAGATGTGCACAGGTCGATGGAATTAGTCTAGCTGACTTTCCAGGCCCGGCGATGAGGATGCAGGCTAAGATGATCCATTCTCTCTTCCCCAGCCACAGATACAACGCACTTATGAATAGAATCAGCGTGCCACTACTGGAAAGCATTGCAGTAGGAGTCCCGAAGGAGGTGGACTAAAACGGCTTTGTCCAGAAGACTATAAAGAGTTTAGCCGCCCTTCTAGCTCCAGCCGCAGCCCTAGCCGGTGGGGAATCTCCGGCCTCCACCGCACAATCCACAAGGAAGAAACCTGCCATCAAAGCCTCTACGATCAGGTACGGAGGTATCCTCACAGCAATCATTGACGAGGCTATCAAGGATGCCGATGTGGAGGGAGAGAAAGTTAAGAACCAAGGCTCATCATGTTGTGAGGAGGAAGGCTTGAGTGAAAGGATGGGTAGCGATGAAAGGAGAGCCTGAAGTACCACCCATGCAAATAGGCGAGCCTCATAAGCAAATGAAGAATGGCAAGAGCCAAAAGAATGGAAAGACATTGAGCAAAGCGGAGCAGGCCGAGGTGAAGAGGGCTTGAAATGAGTCAGGTAGGTTGGAAGAACAATTGCAGAAGGAGGAGAAGGAAAAACTCGAAAGAGTTAAAGAGGAGTCAGAAAAGGCAGAGGAGGAACGGCAAAGAAGGGCGGAAGAGAAAGCCCACGAGCTGAGGATGAAGGAACTGGCTGAGTTGGCTGAGGCCACTCGCAGGTCTGTTGAAGAAACTCATGGAAGAGGAGAAATCAACCCCTATAGTCCTCACCATGAGGCCGAAGCAAGTGGCAGCATGAGGGAAGCCCTGATAATCACAGGCAAGGGGAAGTCGCTGTTACACCCCCTGCTTCCCTCCTTCGTGCCGGCACCAACAGACATCCCAAGTGCCCCACAACCCATGCCCTCTCTGGAGAGGACCCAATTGATGAGCATGATGTAGATGCTCATCAGTAAGGTGGCTGAGATTTTTCTAGAACCTGGAGCGAAAAGACTTGCCACTACTGATGCTAAGTCCAGGAAAGACCCGAAACGGCAAAAACTCAAAGTGTCAACCACCATAGCTCCTATCCCCATGCCACATGCTGCTGTAGACTACGATACCTACGTGGCTGAGCTCCTAGTGCAATTGGATAAGGCAAAGGAGGAAAAGAAGGTAGCCCTGTTGGAGCTGGAAAAGGAAAGGGAAACTTTGGCAACCCTGAGGCTCGAAGTTTCAAGGCAAGGAGCTAATCGGCAAAGGGAGGTCAAGGCATTACAAGATCAGCTAGAGGCCAAAAAGAAAGAGGCCCAGGATAACAAAAATCACTCGAGACAGAGGCTAGAGGATGAAGAACAAAACCTGGTGGTCGAGCAGCGGAGCTTAAAGTTGTTAGTGCAGCAATATGCTGACCTAGAGCAGAGAACGGCCAGACTGGAGGGGTATGGACCATTGGCAACTCAAGAAGGTGATCCGAGCAAGTGGCTGGGGAATACCGTGGCAAAGCTTCAGTATAAACTCAAGAAACAAAATAGGCTGGAGAGGAAGATAGAGTTCCTAGCATGGGAATGGCTTGCAACCCTCGCAGCAGAAGCATAAGAACAACAACAGGAGGCACAACGGCTGCAAGGTGCATTGGAAGTTGCCAAGGAAGACAGAGAGGCCCTCATGGCCATGGCCTTCATGCAACGAAGACAGCACCTTGTAGAGATCCAGAGCCATGAGCAGCTAGCACAGGAAAGGTCAGAACTAATCGCTGAGGAAGAATAGAAATTCAATATCGCAAATCAAGCAAAATAAATCATCGAAGAATAGCTGGCTCGGAAGTCCAAGGAGTGGCACCAACTCTGGGCCTTAACGAACAAACAGCAACAATAGATGGTAACCACACTAGCAAGTGAGCTGGAAGAAGAAAGAAGAAAGATGGATGAAAGGGCCAACGCATGGGAAGCGAACAACTTTGAAAGAATTTGGCAATTAACGGAGCGCTTGGCGGTGGCAGAGTGCGAGTGAGTGCTTGCCAAATCCAAGGCTGAAGCAGCTGATATGTGCACCAACGCACAGAGGCAAGCCTTTCTTAGCACCATGCTACATCATTCAAATTTTTAGGCTTCCATTTTTTCCGCACTTCTGCTCCATTTTCCGTTCCTCTATGCTGCGGTATTCCCGCATCTCTGCTCCATTTTCCGATCCTCTGTGCTACGATAAACATTACCCCCCTCCTAGCGGAGTCCCAGTCCCATGGCACTGGGGTGGGGAGTAGAAGCAAAGTTGGGATTGGTGCTAAGTGGAATTGGTGGGCAGATGACCACGATAAAAAAGGTGGTGCTGTGAAAGAGACATGATGGGGTGTTGATTCCCGATGAGTTGGAGAGGTTTCAGCTTGCTTTGATCTTCATGAAGGTGCTCGGCCTTTGTTACCCAGTTGGAATTCGTCGTTGGTGATGACTGTCAAAAATGGGGCTCTGTGGGCAATGGAAGAACACATGGTTCCAAGATCTATGCCACTGGCAGGTCTCGAGTGAGTTACAAACAGCCTGCAAGAGAAGGATGTGCACTCCCTAAGGGGTGTGTTTGTCTCTCGGTGAGGTGTAAGTGCATGTGCAGTGGAACTAGGAGATGGGTCTAACCTTCGGCAAGCCCTCGGTGCAGTGTAGAGCTTAGGGTGACAGGTCTGGAAGTCCTGCCCTTGATGTGCCCTAAGCAAGAAGTGGGGAGAGGGGCTAGGGATTAATCCTAGGTGCGGTGAGCAAAGTGAGGCTTCATGCCCTTGTCTTGCTTGCTTTTCTTTCCATTCTTTCCTCCATTTTTTTTGAAGACTGTATACATAGAAGGCGTTTGGTTAGTGCCGATCACCTCAGCCGAAGCGTGGGGTCGTCGCAGGCATTGGGATAGAAAGGCACAACTTTGGATGTATTCTTTAATAGCAGCCCGGGCCTTCAGAGGTGTGGATGACAAAAAGGGATGGTTACACATCGTGAAGCGGGTGTCATTCATGTTTTCTCAAAGTTCTAAGCAAAAAGAGGGAAGTAGGGTTGCCCTCATCATTAATCTAGTCATAGCTCTACTATGTATTCCTAGATTGATGTCAAAAAAGAGGGGGGGAAGGTGGGCTTCCTCAACGGTAGGCTTTTGTATTAATAGGAATTTGATCAACCTAAGATAATTGCAGGTGGTTAGGAAGGTGGGATCTGTGTAGGAGGAGAAGTCCGCGAGGAAACGGTTGATGGATGGAAGGATATCCTCTACTCTAAAAACTAAGCATTCCTCGGGAGTTCGGGCATTTACATTATATATTCTAGGAAAATCAAAATCCCCATGAATAGTGCAGTCATAATCCACTCCATGCCGGTGGGGGTAGGGCATGTAGGTGGGGTCATTTCGTTCCTTGGGGGGTGAGCTGCAAAAGGTGGTCCAGGCGTCAAAATTGGCGTCCCAAATCCTCCTCCGCCACTTCGACTACGCCTCATAGCCTTGGAAAGATTTGGGAATCTGGTTCACCTTGTCCTGCCAGTAATCTGCGGGCTCTTGCCTCCACCTGGTTATAATTAGGCTCCTCTCTTCCATCCATCTATTTGCCAGGTCATTAGGCAGGTCCTTGATCTTGCATGGGATGCTTAGAGGCAACGCACAGTCCAGCGAGCGTGGATAGGAAAATGACAGCTCAAATGGTCTTGTTTGGAACTCCCGGTCACGCCAGATGATCAATTCTTGAGGCCAATTGATAGGGTTGGGATCCCCTTGTAGTGGTACTAGCTCGTCTCTGGGTACTGACTGTGCTCTGTGTTGTGTATCCTCTGCTAGCTCCTGCCTCCTTCTTCTTGCTACCACGATGCGCTCATGCATGTGGACATCTTTAGGCTCGTCTGGCGAGAGATCTGGTAGAGGGGGACTGGGTGTCTTTTGTTGTTCTTCGTCCGCCTCTTGCTCCAAATCTGGGCCCTCCTCGGAATCTTGTTCGGCCACTATTGGGGTCGTTTGTGGTGGTGGTGTGGGTTGCTCTTGTTCTTCAAACCCCAGTTCCTTGAGCTCAACGGTGGAGAGGCCGGCACTGCGCAGGTAGTGGAATTGCTGCTCCTTAGTGAGTCCCATGCCATTGGGGAGCTCCCGTTCCTGAAGGCCATATCTTAGCGTACGGGTAGTCAACTCCAGTTTCCTTCTCACCCTCTCCACTGAATCATCGCCCTATGCTCCTCGAGAAAAGAAAAGAGTAAAAGCACGCCATTAAATATGAAGGTGCTCTCGAATTCTTGTAAAAAGAGTGCCGGGCTCACTCTTGTGCAAATTGTATGCATTAGTGGAAACGAGATAAGTTGGAACGGTGGGAAATAGGAAAAGAGGGCCTAGGCTAATGGCCAACCATGTAAAAAAGTGTGGATGACCGCCCAAAAGGTAGGGCATGTATATAAAGTTCAAAAGTGAATGAGAAGCTCATTCTTGGGTGTGGCTAAAGCTTCTTCTTCCTCTTCTCTTACTTCTTACCTTCATGCTTGTGCTTGAGTGAGGGATTGAGGGAGTGTAAGGGAGTGAGGGAGTGAGTGTGTGAGAGTGAGGGATCGTGGAGAAGAAGCTCCCCATATTGTCTCTTCATCTTTCCTTCCCTTCTTCTCTTCTCTTATCTCGCATGGCTATGGAGGATGGAGCTTGACGGAGGGGGATTGAGGTTTCTTGAACTTGCCACAAGGATCATGGAGCTATCGGAGTGTGAGAGAGGGGAGGGAACTCAATCGAGCATCAAGATAAGCTCACTACACCTGTAAGGTAGGCATTGCGTGTTGGCTATGTGAGAGGTAGCCATGGCCGCTTGGCTTGAAACACTTGATCAATAAGCACTCCGTAGGTCTTGGGGTAGAGCTCCGTAGCTCCCCTACACCACTTGGAGCATCTATCACCGCTATGGTTTGACCGAGGGCCACCATGGGGGATTGCAGTTCACCATCCAGACCTATGACAAAGTGCACTTGTATGCCCCATAGTTTATCTTCCTCTTTAATAGCTTCCACACCAAATAGATACATGTTCAGCCACTCATAGGTTTCCCCATGAGCTTACACCTTGCATCCTGGGGTCTCCACTACAGTGGAGCATGTGGTTCTAAAAAGTTGATTGTTCGGTAGGAGCTGCAGCCTACCCTTGCCAGATGGATCGACATCCTACTTCTATAGGAGCACAAGCTCATGCCCACCCAGGCCCAACAGGTTGAAAAGGTACTCTTGTGCAGCTCGCACACTTACTAGGAGTACACTATAGGTGCCCACTACAGGAGTGGAGGCATATGCACCTCAATTAGCCCGAATCTCACTACCTATGTTCGAGATCACGGGATGATAGTGGCAGGGAGGGTTCTATGGATCAGACTAGATATTGGGGATTCGTGCCTTGGAGTCCTCAATGTCTATGCCCCTACAGAGGATAGGGCGGCACGCAGGAGGTTCTGGGTGGAGATCGCGGATGGACTCCTAGAGGTGGACTCCTCGATAGTTGGAGGAGACTTCAACAACCTGGAGGCTTTGGAGGACTAGTAGGGCAGAGACAAAAACTACCAAGGCATGGCTGAGAAGGAGCAAGAGGCATGCAAGGTCTTTCTACTAGTAGTAGGAGCATGCGATGCCTGGAGAGACCTTGCCTTCCATAGGAGGGAGAGGTTGTTGGACTTCTCTTGGGGATACAAACAGCTAGGTGGAGTCCTGCTGGAGTGGTTGAATAGGTTTTACATGGGAGAGCGGGGTGGCTCTCGTGGAGGCTAGATTGGCGGGTACCACATTGCCCGATTATCCTAACACTTGATCCCCTAGCATCTGCCCTAGATACACAATCCTGTTGGATCCCTGACTCAATCTATAGGAGGGAGGAGGTGATGAGATAGATAGAGAAGATTTGGAACATAGATTGGGGCACGAGGGACCCGATTGCAGAGGAGGTTGTAGAGGTCCTAGTCGAGTCGAGCAGTATTTGCTAGGAGGTAGCCGTACAGGCTAGGCAGTAGAGCTGGGAGGAGGAGAGACCATAGTGGCGGGACCTCACAGCCACGTAGAGACTATTACAAGAGGCACCAGGGAACCCCATCCTCCATACACAAGAGGTGTGCACACGAGTAGCCATTGCTCGCTAAGAGGACATGCGGTCAGAGTTCTCTTTCCGCACCTCCACAGCCTTCTAGGCACGGAAGGGGGATATGATGTGCAGGGAGTTTTTCTAGGTGCACCAGCCTCACACCTTAGGAGAGTAGATACTCAGCCTACGAGATCAGTATGGGAGGATTCGTTCTAGCCCAGAGGAGGTGATGGAGATTGCCACCAACTATTACAGGAATCTTTTCCAGCATGAGAGAGCTTCAACTAAAGGATTGCAAGTTAGGTAGTGGGTTTTGGATCACATCCCGTCCATCATCACAGAGGAGATGGGAGACTCCCTTTTAGCCCCCTTCATAAAGAAGGAACTAGAGGAGGCGTTCCATACATAGGATGGGCAGAAATGCCCGGGAGAGGATGGCCTCTCTAAGGCATTCTTCACCACCTATTGGGAGGTCATGAAGGACCCCTTACTGATGGCCTTCCACGAGATCTTCACGTCAGGAAAATAGATGCCAGGGAGTCTGTCGGTAGGCCTTATCAATCTTCTTCCCAAAAGGGGAGACTGGTTGGAGCTTTCCCAGTGGAGACCAATCACCTTGTTGTCAGTGGCCTATAAGGCATTGGAAAAGATGATTGATAGGTGACTACGCCCCGTGCTTCCAGATATCATCCATGACACACAGACAATCTTTGTCCAGTATAGGAGCATCCTAGAAAATGTATTTACCTTCTTTGAGGCAACATAATGGGCGTAGCACAACAAGCAGAGACTGGCCGTACTACTCTTGGAATTCCAGAAAGCTTATGATAGGGTGGACTGGGATTTCCTAGAGGGCACCATGGTGAGGTTGGGTTTTCCTCCAAGCTTGGTCTCCACACTTTATAGATTGGCCACCAGCAGGGTTCTCATAGGTGGTAGGCAAGGGGAGGAGTTTGGACTAGAGAGATTGGTTTGGCAGGGTTGCCCCCTGGCCCCATACTTGTTTCTACTCTTTGTAGAGGCAATGTCTCATTTCCTCAGGTCACGTGTGAGATGATTACGTAGCCTCCGACTTTGCGTGAGGGAGGAGACTAAGTTGTTAGACTCAGAGTATGCACATGATAGAGCACTCTACATAGATGACGATGAGTTGATGTTGGAGAGAGTGAGGCTGGCTCTTGAGGTATTCTGTTCTATAGCAAGAGCGAAAATCAACTAGCAAAAGTTGGTTGGTTTCCTCATAGACCCAAATTCTAGCACAGAGTGGGGAATCCACTTAGGATTTAGATGGGTGAGCAGAGGGTAGAGCAATTGGTACCTAGGGTTCTAGGTGCGATTCGACATCACTCCCACCCAACAGTTTATCCCAGTCCTCGATTCTATTGGGAAGAAGCTGACCTACTGGAGTATAGCTCACCTCTCACTAGCAAGCTGAGCCAGGGTGGTTAACCAGGTACTCCTAGCGACGGCCTAGTACATCACCTCGTATTGGTACTTCTCCTCATCCTGCATGGTGCAGCTTTGCCACCTAGTGCAAAATTTCCTTTGGTCCGTGTCAGATAGTTCCAAGAATTCCATAGCCAAGGTGGCATGGGTGACCATCATACACCATCGGTCAGAGGGAAGCTTGGGGATCATAGATCTAGAGTATCAAAGTATGTCCCTCTTCGGAAAGCTAGTTGTCCGTGGTCTCACACGAGGAGGGCAGACATGGAAGGTCCTATTGCAGGAGGGGCGGTGAGTGGAGGCCATCCCTAAGATGAATCTTCATGTCAGCTCCGATCCATCTTAGGGGTGATCGAAGCTGACGTGAAGATCCATCTCAGGGGTGATTGGAGCTAGGTTCTCACTTGCAGGCATCACCTTTCCCATACAGCTTGATCCATGCGTGGCAGGGTCTTCACAAGGAACTAATCCAGAGCCCCCCAGGTTGTCAAGAGGAGATATATTGCCAGCCCATCATCTACCATCAGGACATGGCAAGAGGTGTACAGGATGGTGGAGGAGAAGGTGTTGCACCAAGTATTAGGCTGCTAGAGAGGAGTGGAGCTAAGAGGAAGGGAGATAGATGCATCTATACCTCAGGAGTGGCTTGCTCCCACGAGACAAGAGTCGATAGAGCCCGGGGAGGTATGGGATGCTAGGTTCTCACTTGCAGGCATCCCCGTACAAGTGGAAGGTAGAGTGGGCAGTGCTCCACCTGGGACCTTCTTCACCGTATACATGAGGGAGGGCATCTGGCCTTAATAGAGAGTAGCAGGATGAGGGGTTAGCTATCCTCTCATGGAAGAGAATTTGGGTGATCGGCCTTTAGGGGAAGACATGGCGGTTGGACCCTTTTGTCTTCTGGCAGGAGCTTAGGGAGTGGCACCCATGGATTTGGGAGGGCAATCCGCTTGATGAGTTGGAGTGGGATGTGGGAGAGTGGCTATGTCCCGCCTTAGCTATTGCCAAGAAGCCACTGAGGTTCCTAGAGAACACTACAAGGATTGGTAGACACGTACTGATGTAGGAGGATATGGATTGGGCACTGTCATGTAGCAGGCACTGGGTGGAGCACAACATCACGGAGCCTTTTTGATGGACCTTCTAGTGCTACCTATGGGATAATTGGAGGCCGAGGAGGGTATCGCATTTCTTATGGTGGCTGGTGGCACATGGAGGCATGGGGGTGGAAAGTTGGCTTGTCCAGATGCAGAAGGAGGAAGGCTGTAAGGGTTGCGCACAGTAGCCTTTAGAAACACCAAAGCACTACCTTTGGTAATGTGAGGTGGCGCAACTTGTGTGGAGAGGTGCATGCCTCATCATTCGTCCTATAGCACCCAGCCTTGGATGTAACTCATGGGGAGCTTTCTGCTTGCAAGCAGTCAGCCAGGGTTGCCACCTTCTGTATGAGGCCGGGATGCAAGACATGATATTCATCATTGAGGCAGGGTCATGCGCAGTGGTCAGTTTGGAGGCTCTACCCCTATGTCAGGTATATTGGAGCCCATAGCAGACCACTCTAAGGTATGGGAGATCATAGGGAGACTTATTGGATGGCATATCTGGAAGGCGCATTGTCAGAAGGCTTTCAGCAGAGAGAGACTTTTAGCATAGGTGACCTTAATAGAGCTCTTGACCTCCACCATACACTCCCCCCATGGCCATTGGGATCATAGGTGCAGGGCGAGTCCAAGGCTTGTCAAGATCTTTGTTGTCATTTCATGCGTACTTGGGGCTGCCAAGAACTATTTTTCGTGATGTAGGCAGGCAGCCCCAGATGGGGATACACCCCCCCTCCATGGCTTCTTGCCCCCATCCCCCCCAAACCGCCTTGAGAGGCTTGTATACATGATGTATTTGTGACTTTGCATCATCTCCAGCTAGCCTGTCGAGCATGAGCACTCCATTGTAATAACTTTTTTTGAGTAATATAATTAGCCACATTTTATTTGCAAAAGAAAAATGATGATAGACCCTTTGCATTCTAGAGAGTGCCAGAGAAGCCGTCTAGGATAGTTCCTTGATGGACCACTAAAACATGCTGCCAAGAAATTGTTGGGTAGGCATGTGGTAAAATATTAGGCCAACCTTACTCAATTTTTGTAGCTCCTTAAATAGTATATCCCTTAGCTCAAAAGACATACACCTCACTTTTGGTAAAATAGGATAGCTACCTTTCTTCAGCGGAATAGTATACACAACTAGAGTAGGAGTGTTAGAAATGCGGGATCTAGAGCATGACATAACCGGAAGCTATGGAGGATGGAAGGAGAAGTGTAGACTCATGATGGAATGGACACTGTTTGTTACACAAGTGAATTAGGTTCCAAGATTGAGACTTGGACTCATAAACACAATCTTGTGTATGTGGACAATGACATTGACACTTTACTGAAATGAAAAGAGTACTATCATTGCATTAAGAAAGGAAGCAAGTACAATGCTTTATAGGAAAGTAGGAAACTGCAGTAGGCACCATTGTGCATATGGGATAAGTTAGCCTGCATGTCCTTGACCCTGAGACTCCATACAAAGAGGCTGTTTGAGTGTGATTGCTGATTCTCAACAAGGAGGAATATCCCTCAACTCATCATAGCTCTAGGCACAAATATTACAAAATTCTGGGATCAAGGACATGTGGTCCTTCCTCTCTTCTAGACTAAGCATAGATCCTAATTTAATCGATCCTGGCTTATCCAACGTACCGAGATATAGCTCAATCACATCTGCATCTCCGATTTTGCATTGAGCTTATAATAGCTCATTTTGAGTTGCATGATAGACGTCTTTTGTAGTGGACCCCTCTCTTGATTCATTGCTTGATGAATTCTCACTACTAGAAGGATCCTCTAATGCATCTAATTCTGTCTTGAAGATAAGGGTACTTTGTTTCCTTGAGGATATATAGGATATACATCTTCTCTTATGTGTTTAGTATCTCTACTAAAAAATAGACAACCACATCAGGTATATTAACTTGATAGTCCCATTGCAAGATCCATGGCCATCCTGATAAAACTTGATACATTGGCTACCCTGAAAATCTAATAATACCATCTAGAAAATTTTGAAGGCATTATGAACTCATTATGTTGACAAGGAGGATCTTGTATCCACAATGGCATGATCCACTAATATGTTGTCAACATATACTACCACCCTTGGACAATGCTTTTTAGCATGTAAAAACAAGTCATCTCCCACACAGGCTATTCCCAAGGGTTTAATGATATACCTAGTACAAAGAAGCTTCTTAAACTCTTTACGTACTCTTGGATTTAACTTGATTAGCTACAGCAGATTCACATCAGGCTTTACCTTGTAAAGAGAATTGGCTAAGTCAAATTCATGATAATTAGCAATGGTTCTCTTCTCCCACCAAACCATTGTTTCTCTTGGTCATTGTGAATAGGCTTATGTACCTATTTCTTAGCTTTGACCTTCTTCTTTGACAGCTCCTTATTGAAGTGAGCCTTACCATGAGTAGCTTTTAGACAACCGGCTTCCATATTAGGGCTAAAGACTTGTGTCCCCTTATCATCCTATTTAGGGTTTTCCTCAGCAAATTTTACATTATCTCTAATGTCTTCTTTAACCTTATGTTCTCTTATAATGGCTCATAAATTGAAAGCCTCGATGGTGTTGACATGAATAGCTTCAGTAAGGCTGACACCACTGCCATTAGGTAGCTCTTCTACGATAGCTTTTCCTCTATGCAATATTTGTTTTGGTCCCTCATCCTACAGAAGTTTACTCCCTTATGCTCAATGATTAAGCAAACCTAGCTACTTACTCATTAGTTGAAGAGAAATTATCTTACTCTAGCAAAAGTACTAGCTAGATGGTTAGACTTCCCATATATATTGCATTTAATATTAGGAAAATTTCTCGAAAAGTGCTAACCACCACATCATTTATAGCTAAATGTGGATGGACTACCCTCTCTAGGACATCGAGGTCCTACCAATTTTTACTGCTTCTTTAGGAAATTAATATCTATGGCTATTTATTTGCAATGTTCCATTATCATATTGGTATAATGCTTCATCATGTCCTTGACTTCGCCAAGAATATTTGATGTACTAGACTCATAACTTGTGATCATCCACTTACTATTCAGCTAGCCTAACCACCTGTCAGTGCTTTCATGAGCACACCTCCAAGACCCATGGACCACTTATTTCTTCAAGCATTTCAAACTGCCAAGAGCTAATGTATGGCAACATAATGCAACGTGATTGGCAAATTGGGACAGAGTTATGTTGAGCAAGATGTATGCTATTGGTGGCATTTGTTACCTGGGTCAACAATAAAGAGTTGGAATAGGGTTTTCAAGCAGGGTTCCATTGACTGGATCCTTATTTTGCAGCATACATTGGGATTATTCAATCCTTGGTTACTTGCAGAGGTTATTTTCAGTATTGGCAAATATATGGAGTTCATTTGCAAGTCTACATAGTTGGTACATGCATAAAATTGATGGTACAAGTCATTAAATGACTAGAACACAGCATTCATAGGTTGTAGGAAATTTCAGACAGTTACAATATATTGCTTATAGAATTTTCTGTGACCAACCATTGTTAATACTAGATAGCTCATTTGAAAGGGGACATCCTAAGATTTATACATAGCTAAGAAGTTGGTTATTTGGATAATTAGAGCTTAAGATATTTGAGTTTTTTGTCTACTGTAACACTCAAGACAAGACATCACTTATGACTAAAAATAAAAGAGAGGAACCCATTATGGATACCATCAGTGAAGGTTTAAGAGACTATCAGCACAATAAAGAGCATGAAGCTTCACAAGAGGCTATCTACCTTGAGAACCATGATAATGACGAGCTAGAGCTAAGTTCAACACATGTTGCACTAAACAAAGTGAATGGGGTTGGCACTACTCATGTCTGTACTGATTCTAACAGTTTTCTACAACTCTCTAATGACACAAGGGATATCAAATCGAGGATTGATAAGCTTGTGGCTCTCTTGAGTGAGAGGGTATTACCTACAACTATTCCAAATGCTCCAAGTCTTCCCATCGTTCAAGAATAGTCAAAGGCCACAACTCCCAAGGTTGTTGGACACTTTGAAGTTGGAGAGCCATCAAGAATACAACCCTCTCATTTTCAGCCTCAATCGCAACCCCTAAATCAACCCAAGACACTAGCCCTCATGGACAAGATTTGGAAGATAAGGCTCATGCGAATACAAGGTATGATGATGAAACCCATAGATGCCATCCTTTTTACAAGTCTTTTTATGGACAACCATCTACTATCCCTCAATCTACTCATGAAGAGAAAGATGAAGAACAAAGGTCTTATCATGGTCAAGAAAATGGGGATAATAATTCTCATGGGAAGCACCCTTACAATGGATAGGGTCATGTAAATATTTCAGTTCCAAATTCTTATGGAAAATAGCATCATGTCAATAATAAGCATGTATATAATCACCCCTCTAAACAAGGCCCTCATTCAAATCAGTTTTGGCCATTATGTAACAAAGATGAGATCAATTTTGATAAAGCTTGTCTATCTTTGATTGAATATTCACAACAATGACATGAACGACGACACACAAATCAATAAACAGTTATGATCTCACAAGAGGAAACACAGTAAAAAAAATTGACTAAGATTTACTTACTGGAAGGTGTCCCTTTCCATTCTATATACGTAGGAATTGTGGTGGTGGTAACTTCTCTCATCTCAAGTTTTGTAGCAGACATTGTTCTTATTGGAATAGAAATGGTCACACTATAGATAATTGCTGGGCAAAACAATATGATGAAGAACATTGTATTATGATAAATAACCACGTATATCCAAAGATTATTCTCCTTGTGAATTCTGTAAAAAGAGTGATCATCCAACCCATCTATGTTTCAAGTAGCATTTTGATTCAGCTTGTAATAGAGTATATGTTGCTACACATGACAACACTATTGAAGAAAAAATTGTGTGAGTTATTCTATCTCTCCAAAAAGGATACTTCATGTTTTTGATGGATCTCTTTTTATCATTGATTATGGTGCTACAAGAAACATGACATATCAGTCCCAATGGTTACATAATTATCATTCTATTCCTGTCAAGAAATTGGTTTATCTTACTAATGACACAACCTATCAAGTCAAAGGTATAGGTGATTTATATCTTGATACTCCTTCTTCAACAAGAATTCATATCCACAGTGTATGAAGAAATGTATTCTTGCTACTTCACCTTCTAGATCTATGCTTCTTTTACCAATTATTTTTGTGATGCACAATATTCACTTCCACTACATGATTCCATAGTCCATATACTTTATTGTTTTGAATGCATTCAGACTCTCCACACTTGATAGTTGAAATAATTTGTATCTCTTCCATATTCCATGACTATCAAATGGAGAATCAATCTTGTTAACATTGGATGGCATTTCTCCTATGCCTTCAAACATACCATTATGGATTGCTTCATAGATCTTTAAGTGTCCATGTATTCTTTACAAAGCTTAGAGTAATGCACAATGGACAAGGAATTATTCATTTACAATTACAAATTGATGATATTGTGTTGATAACTTATTGCCTCAGTATTTGAATTCAACAATCCTCATGAGGTACATTTTTGTAAGTGTCCTTGTGTTCTTTACAAAGCTTAGAGTAATGCACAATGGACAAGACATCATTCATTTACAATTACAAATTAATGATATTGTGTTGGTAACTTATTGCCTTGGTATTTGAATTTAGCAATCCTCATGAGGTACATATACATAAGTTAATGATGTATTGCTCAAATATCATATGCAAGATTGCCTTTCTCTTTCCATTCCTTTTGCAAAGGTAACTCAATTCCTATTATTTCAAGGTTTATACTAAAGGAACAAGATCTTATGGCTAGCATTCCATTTACAGAAGTCTTGGGTCACATAAGATACTTGGTTAGCTATAGTCACTTATTTTTAGCATTTATTTTCGTGATGATAATAATTTTTATTTCTCTCACTAGAAGTAATTAAAGAGATCGAAACAAGCTAAAGGATTTACTTCATATGTGAAATGTACATAAACTGTTGGTCTCTACTACATTCTTAAAAGAAGGTGACCCCAAATCAATGATGTTGTGATGCTAATTAGAGGATTTGATATTCATGGTTGAAGATCCATTCTTGGGTCACAAATCATCAAAAATTTCTATCATGTTTGATGAGCAAATGTAAACATGTAGTTGTTAGCATTGTAGTAAAGGAGAGCATGTACTAACTTTGGATGAGCTATCTATTAGTGTGAAGACCTTGTCCATCTTTCTTTGCATTGATAATAAGGATGATATTCATGTTGCAATGTAAGATTTGACAAGAAGTTTTTCAAACACATCTACCTCTTTTGAGAAAATGGAATTGTCAATTGAACGTATTCTTTTAAGATGTATGAGAATTGATACATTTATTGTGAAAAACTTGTGATGATAAGCTAATTCCAATGTCCTATAGTTAGACAATTTAGAATGTAATAGATTCTTGTTTTCATATTTGATCTCTATCTCTTTATACTATTTATTATCACAAGAAGATTCCTTTGAAGAAGGGATGTTACATCATATATAATCCATCCCCTATAACTATTAGTACTCATGTTAAATGTACGAATCATTGCCAGTATGATAATGCTACTCATGGAACCACTTTTTTGTATATCTTGATGATATTGTAATTTTCACTTGATCCACTCTAATTCAACACTAGACATTATATTTCTCTTGTGTGATACTATTTCCTATCCTAGCTTCACAATCGTAGGTTAATTTTTTTGTAGGGTAAGATAAGAGAGATGGGAGGAAGAGGACAGCATTCATGGGGAGGCATGAGAGAGAGAGAGAGAGAGAGAGAGAGAGAGAGAGAGAGAGAGAGAGAGCATAACATGATAAATGGCCAACTAACACACAAGACAAGTAAACCATGACAACAAATGGTCAAAAGCTAAAAGTTTGGTTGACCCTATGAATTCACAATTAGCTTTCAAGGGGTAACTCAAAGCTATGCAAGTACCTCATATGGATTTGACAAAGTGAATGTTGTCCTTTGAGTTTCTAAAGTTGTTATGTTTAGAAGGATACCATCTAAAGGGAAATATAATCACTTGAATAGACAAAGGATACATTCTATTCATAAAAATTCACACATGCTTTTAGGAAAGCACAATTCAAATTGGTTATCCCTAAATAGACTGATGATATATTCTATTCATGAAAGTTTACCAATAATAGGCTTTCCTAGATAGGCCCTTAAATGGCATAAAGGACTTATAGCCCAAATTATGAGCTTTAGACTTGTCTATGACAATGAGGGTGGAGGGATGGAATTAGCTAGTTTCAAGATGGAGGATGAGTTTTGCATGATAAAATCTCTAGTCCAAATTACACAATCTAAACTTAAAAGTAGGTAAATCTCACGTTTGAGCAATGTTTTTTTGCATAGATTCTTCTTGTAATCTTTGATGTTGACATGTGTTTATAGTATGCTATGTTAGTACACTTTGATGCCCTTAGTGGTTCAATGAGTTATTGTATGTCAAAAGTAGGTGTAAATTGGATGTTTCACGAAGCAAGTGCAATTTGCAACAGTTTCTCACATCCATGTAAGTATCTTACCTTTGTAGGATATTTCTTGTTTGAATTTTGTTCCCTTGATATATTATTGCACAATTGCAGTTGCATTTATTTGTATGAGCTTTTAGTCTAATGCAATGGTGTGGACATGCTTACAACAAGACTTCTAAAATGTACTCATGTCCAATACAAATGACATGGTATGAATAAGAACCATAAATGTGTGAATGCAAAACACAAATACAACCCTCATGATGGAATTTGGTCCACAACTGTATACAATTCAAGAGTGCATTGATTGCCAACTATTGTAGGAAAGTGGATAGGCAAGTGAAATGAAGGAAGCAAAGCTCGTACATGTCTTCAGTTGGACTCACCCTTCCCACAAGGGTATACACGTGTAGATGGTGCAAATAAGCTAATCACAACGTTGCAATCTTACATGCAATGCCGCCTTACAAGCTAATGATTCTTAAAGCTGATCATGTAATCTCAGTTCCTTGTTGCCGTACCCTCTTATGAAAGGCTCATGCAACTTTTCCATGTCTACATTTGAGAACTACACAATACAGAAAATTTCCATTCGTACGTCTATTCAGGATCGCCAACACGTGCTTCTCTTATCGTCGACTAATCGTACAGCATCGTATAGCTACAAATGCCAATCTTGATTCTTGCTCGATCGGAGCTGGCCGGCCGGTGATGCGACGTCGGTTGGGGGCAATTGATCTCTACAGAGAGGGCAAGAGTTGCTCCAAGTAGAGAGCCAAGGGACGATGCAGGCTTTATGGAAGAAGTGCCGGCAGGGGAGCCGAGTGAAGGCGGAGGTCATGTCGGTGGCCAAACAAACGGAGCACACGACAGGTACTACATCGTGATCAGCTACATCCTCCGGATCTTGACCATCGGGCAGATGAGCAACCACCTCCTGGAAAATTTCGACCGGGTCGACGCAGGGAAGCGCGTCGATGACAGACCTGCACGCCGGCCGTGGCGCCGATGGCGGACGAGCACGCGTCTCAAACATGATGGCCGCGGCATTGTACACCATGAGAATGAGGTCTCCGTCGCTCTCGGGCAGCTCGGTCTCTGGAACGTCCATCGTCGTTATCAGACGGATGCGGTTTACCGTCGGAGGGTCGCCATACACCCTGTCTATGATCTCCTGCAGGCGGCCTGCTGGCCGCGGCAGCAGCTGCTCTGGTTGGAACCTGCACGTCATCAAAGACGCCGAATAGTGCGGCCCGTTGTCCCTTATTATCACATGATCGATGACCTGGCCCTCTTCTTCGAATCGTGCTCTCAGTTCGTCCACGTAAGGATTAATTGCAAATAACCAGTCCTCGAGTTCTGTAGATGAAAGGGCTCCGGGCGCCGGCTGTTCCATTACTTAAAATAGCTGTGGAAACGCAGTAATCTGTTGACGAAACATAAGTGGTAAAAGCCTCATTTATAGACCAACTACAAGTGCAAATCGTCCGACTGGAGTCCTTCTGTTTCTGTCTTTACGCTTTCGACATGCTTAGACATTTTTAGACCCACACTGATGCTTGTAGTGAATCACGAATTAGAACTTGCATCTCTAAGGTTTGGGCAATCGTGACCGAATTATATTTTTCAAAATTCTAGTTAGATCTCCTTCGTTGATTTTGTCCAAGTTACAAGTGACCTCCCCTCTAGAGTTCTCAAAGGTTCTCCCAACTCAAGCCTCCCAAATTTCACACGATGCAAAATTTCTTGCAAGTTGATACGTTAGATTTTTGTGTTTGCTACTTGCTCTTGTGAAATGGAACATAGATAATTTCATTAAAATCTTACTAATCTCTTCTTAATTTGGATGTAGATAGATAACTTTGGAGTCACCTTGTTGTTTTCGACAAGTGAATGGGAGGCACATGTAATTAAAAAAACTTGAGCCAAAGATAAAAAACGAGTCACAAATGCTAAAACCCAAGTTACAAATTTGTCAAGCTTGGGGGAGTGGGGATTTGAACCATCGATTGATGCTTCAGTAACCTGAAAATCTTCCCTCACACTAAAACATAGCTCGATGATGCTCCTAGATTTTCAAATTTATTTATCTTGAAAAGTATGCTCTATATTAATTTTTAAATATAAACTTGCGTGGTGTATCCATTTACATTCAAAAATCCTTGCTTGTGACTACCATAGCGGACAAAGGACAAAAGGAAGTGCAAGTTTGTTTTCCAAGCACTACCTACCAATCTCCTCTAGCTATGTACCCATACCCACATGCATCTCTCCCACATGACATCCATGGTTCAAAAATATTAGATTTTTATCAATTTTTAATGTTTAAGATATTATCTCTTGTAAAAATCCATAAAAATGTAGAAAACTTCTTGATTATGATAACATGTAAAAGAAAGCATGTAGCTTTCATCTAATTCGAGAGAATTTTATGTAAAAAGAGAGATTGACAAAATCGCACAACAACGTGCAATCATTGTTTTCAGGCAGTGAACAACACTCTGAAGTTGGGAGATGAAGAGGGAGTAATCTAGCAGAACTCTGGCTAGATGTGCTAGTATTTTACCCCCCTCTCAGAGCCAATGAAAGCATCAGATTTGTGATCTAAGCAGCACAGAGGAAGGTATTATTTTATACACGTTTTTGTCTATTAGAGTTTTGTTTTCTCATAATGCAAGAATAAACTGACAGGCTTCATCTCTGTTAGTATTCTTCTACATTTTCTATTTCTTTTTGTGAGTATTATTCTACGTCTTCTATTTCTTCGAACCCTTCTCTTCTGTCTACTCCTCTCCCTAAATCTCCCTTCACTTTGTTGTCTCTTACCCCTGTGGTGGACTTTCGACACGAAACGCTCCGATACTGTGTTAGGGGAAGTTTATGCTATCATCAAAGGTGAATTTTGGAACACATTTGGGATAATTTGGGGCTGATATCTTCATCCATATTCAGAGAATTAGCTATAACATCGTTTTTTTAATTCATTTCTTACTCTACAGAAGATATCTTGTTCAAAATATGCAAGTATTATGTGCCCCTATGGCAAGGCAATGTTTGTAGATCATTCATAGATGCTTTGACTTGAATTAAGAGGAGCTTTTCCTCTTATTTCTTAGCTGTGGTAAATTATCCTTATTAGGAACTCAATTTGAAGCTCTCTTGACGCAAGTCTCTTTGCCCTACAAGCCTTGCAATTGACTCATAAGCTTTTTTTCCTAACAGTCTACATTGAATGTAATCATGCAAAGTTGATTCATGCTATGGCATCATGTATGAATGATGGGATGCAGAGTTATTTATGATACAAGATAGCATATTGTACTTTATTTTATAATTTGTGATTGCTCTTACGGTCAAGAAAACAAGATTGATTTGAGTTAGAACTTATGAGATAATACTGTTGTGATCTTTGCTAAGAACATGCAGTTGGAAGCTCTATTAACATCTTCAAGAACTTGGCTTGAGACCTTCAACCCTTCTCTTATCTCTACCATCTCTGGAGTCTAAGCTCTTGAATCCCCATACATCCTTCTCTCTCAGACCCCTGTGATTGATCGTGAAGTACCTCTTGAATCTTTAATCATTCACTCTAATCTACTTATCTATTGAAGACACATCTCCATCTATCTTGTCCAGTTTTCTTGCCAAACCCCTGTGGTGACCTTCAATCCTATGCGCTGCGACATTGGTGAACCCAATGTAAAGGTCGGTGTAAGAGAACTCCAAGATGGAGGATTCTTCAGGAGATACTCTATAACAGTTGATGCACATACTGCAGCAAACCCAACAACAACAAATCCAAATGTTACAATAACAACAACAAAGGCAAGACGAAGAGAAGATTGATTCCACAGATATCAAGGCCCTACAGGAAGTTGGGAGGGAATTAAAACAATTTAATGGTCAAAATTTCTATGTTATTATCGCTTATATGTTGAGAAAATGCTCTTCTTTGGTGTACAGCAAAATGCATTGAGTCACTATTTTGCCAGACTAGCCAAGCATGGTCTTCAAGAAAGAATCCATGGTCTTTTTCAGAGAGATGTGGATCGGGCTACATTCAAAAAATCACTATGCGAAGAATTCTTCTTAGAAGACTCTCACCTAATGATGAAGAAAAGTTTCATTGATTGGGTCAAGAATTCCAACAAAGGTTTAGCTATAGCAGCTTAGTACCATGAGTTTGAAAGTAAATTTGGACAACTTGATGCTGAAGACCAACAAATTATGGAAGGTTAGAAGATTGATTTTTTCCTTAAGGATGCATATCCCATTCAGCAAGAGAAGCTTGCCGATCGCCTAGAAGATGCTACCTCTGAATCAGGAGTCAAGACTGCATGGATAGATGTTACTGATGCAGTTAACATGATTACTTGAAGAGAGTGGATGTGACTAAGACTGGACTCTACTTCAACTTCAATAACTCCATTGATGGAGCTTGTTCCACCTTCAAAATCCCCTATTCCTTTGACTAAACAACAAACTCTTTCTTCTTTTGTTCCTTCTAAAAATGATGTCAACAGGGAGTGTCCTTACCTTCCATGAGGCTAAAGAGTAGAAGCTCGTCTTTTAGAAAGACTGAAAAATTCATGTAGCTGAAACAGATCTTCCACTAGAGCCAAATTTTGGCAATGGTGGAATGAAGAAAAGATTAGAAGATTTAGTTGTAAAGAATTTCTACGCAGTAATTGATGCAGCTACTTATGGACTGCAAATTGAGCGAACTAAATCAAATTTGAAAGCCTGTAAAGCTAATGTGCAATCTAAAGTATGGATGCATATATTAGATCAAATGGAACATGGCAAAGTAGCCAAATACGATTTGACTAATACCAATCATTAATACAATATTAGTGAGTTTGGAAATCTCCCAATTCCCATTTTTTGAATACTAAAAAGGTGGCACTTGGATAACATGCGCATAAGTTGCTCAAAACCATATGATGTGACATATCATTGGAAAGCACTTGAAAAATGAAATCTATTGAGCTATAGAACGCTCAATTTGGAGTTTTAGTGTTAAAGTTATGACAAATCTAAATATTTGACCACGTGTCCCAAACTTAGGGAAAATTCCCATATTTCCCAATATGGTGTTCATTGTATTCGAGGAATAACTGGTTGGAAAGAACCGATAGATTCTTCTTTGCCTTTGCACATTTGACTAATATCAATTATAAAGAAGTCTTGATTGAAGAAAAGAGAAGGAGAGAAAACATAAGAAGAGAAGAGGTATTGACCAATTCTTAGTCACTATCCTACATATTCGTCTTCCAAAAACACTTCTACATAAGATGCAAAACATCTAAAGTGTCTTCTCTTTATTGTCCAAGCTTCTATTAATGCTCTAGCAACACCTTACGTTGCTAAATTCACTCTTATAACATCATTTTTAGCTGCAAGAAAGTCATCTTCTTCCTCCTCATCCATCATCCCATCTTCATTCTCATAGCATGCTCGAGATAGCATGTCTACCACTGGGTTATCTCTTCTTTCAATATATGGAAATTCAAGGTTCAAAGATTTGATATATGCAATCCACCGGAGCAAAGCAATGTCTGGGGTAGCACAACTAGTAAACATACCTAATACCGGCAAATAATCAGTCTCAATGACTATAGAGCACCCATAAAATACTCCTTATCACATTAAAGGGCTGTCACAATTCCCCATAGTTCTCTTTTTACCTGTGGATACCTTCTCTGTCGTTTAGTCAATACTTTAGCACCAAAGTCAATTGTATGTATTTTCTCTTCCTCATCATCTTGCCCAATTGCCCATCCAATTCCGATTGGGCTTGTATCAATAGTAATAATGATAGGCTTTCCATGTGAATAGTCAATCTTTCTCAATGTAGGAGTAGATTTTAAGAGTTGCTTCAATTTCTTCATTGCTTTCTGATGCTTCCTTTTCCAATGAAATCTTTGAACTTTTCTCAGAAGTTGATATAGAGTATCAGCTACATGTGCAAAGTGGGGAATCCATATCAAACAGAACACACATGCACCCAAGAATCTCTGCACCTCTAATACATTTGTGCATACATCTTACATTCTATCAATCCCATCTATTTTTGTTGGTGATGGTCTTCACCCATAGGGCCCACACTTATGCCCAATAATCAAAACCTCTTCAACTCCAAAGACATACTTTTGTCTAGAAAGAGTTAAATGCACCTAGACTTATAGATGCATAAAAATCCTCTCACAATCCACAATATGGTCTGCAACAAACTGTCTGCATCCATGAGCATCCATCTCTTCATTCTTTTCATCCACTGAACACGCTTTGATTGGAACATAATCTAAGAAGGACATTGTCAATTGTGGTATGAAATCCTTGAGTACCCTATTCATAGCATGTAATATGTGCCACTGAGTTTGTTGCACCCTGTGGGAGAGTACACATGCAAACTAACCCCAAAGAAGAATTCATAGTTGTGATATCCCTACTTTCAATCGCAAGAAGCAGAAACTGATCATACCCAGAGTAAAGATCACCAAAAGAATAAATCGCTCTGCCTGCAAAAGCCTCTGCAAATTCATCAACCATCGGACCTGCATTCACATTTCTTATAGTCACTTTATTGACCAGTTGCATGCCTCAAGTTCCATGGTATATGTGGCACACTAAATATTACCATAGGAGAGATAACATTTGGATCCACACAACCTATTTCACTTGGCTGAAATGCAAATGCCTTTCCATGCCTAGCCAACATCAATATAAAACAGTCTCTTTCAGCATGCAAAAGAAGCCCTTGTGTACCAACTTTCAATACCTGTAATGTTTCAAATGTAAACTCATGACCTATAACTTTAGGATCCTGTAAGTTTGGCTGCCTTGATACTTTTTCATACAAACCCTCACTTTCTAGTGGAAGTGGCAAAGCAATTGGTTTCACCTTTTTGTCAAGTGTCTTATACTTTGTCACCACAAGTGCTTCAGGCCATAGTAATCCTTCCTACTGAGCAAACAATGCTATAACAGCATACCTGTCCAAAGAACATACTAAAAACGTTTTATTTTCAGCCTCATTTTCTGCATGTATAGTTGCTGAATTTTCAACCATAGTATCATTAATATTCAGACCATAAAAGATGCCTGAAATGCCTTCATTTTCAGCTAATAGTCCCAATGCTCTCAATTCCTTAGTAGCCCATTTCGTATATATGCGTTCAGCCGTGCACATAGCTTCCATAGGCTTAAACCAACATGAACTGTTTGTTGTAAATTGAGAATAACCACTAATAAATACATGCTTCATTCCATCAAGAGGCGAGTATATCATCTGAACAGCACTACTATAGCCTCGCATTATAGCATCGCTTAATGAAAATCTAGGTCTTTGAATTCCCTTGTATTTGGAGCCAAAGGAGACTTTGATCGAAGCGTATCCTAATTTCTAGTCTTAATTGAAGAAAATAGAAGAAGAGAAGATCAATCATAACTTATGACATGATGGCTGAAAATGGAGATATTTCAGGCATTTTTTAAACTAATTATTACTGACACATTGGCTGAAATATATGCAGCTGCTTATACAGAAAAATCAGGCTAAAAATCAGTCCATAACACTATATTGGGGAATATGGGAATTTCCCATAAGTTTGGGACACGTGGTTAAATCTTCGAATTTATCATAGCTTGAACACTATAACTCCAAATCGAGCACTCTATAGCTCAATAGATTCTATTTTTCAAGTGCTTTCCAATGATAGGTCACATCATATGGTTTTGAGAAACTTATGGGCATGCTATCGGGGTACCACCTTTTTAGTATTCAAAAAATGGGAATTGAAAGATTCCCAAACTCACTAATATTGTGTTCCATAAAAGTATATACATTGGATTTTTATCAAACAATTCAAGAATTTGTTGAGTAGGAAGACATTGGTTTACTCAACAAGGCTGAAACACAAGTGGAGACAAAATACAAGATGGTGGATAAGAAAGTCAAGCCTCTGATAGTCCCACTACCTCCTGAAAGTGAAGGGCTAGCTGATAGGGCAGCAAAACAGCCAAATCTTCGTGCTCCTTTCAACATTGGTCACAAGTTCACATCTAGAAGTATAAAAGAGCTCAAAATAGGTGAAATTTCTTTCCTTTTGCCAGCTGAAAAACACTCTTTTATGCAAATGCTAATGAAACATGGAAAATCTTTTGCATTTCAGTCAACTGAAATAGGCTATGTGGATCCAAATATTGTGGCTCCTATGGTCATTTTTACGGTTCCACATGTGCCTTGAAACTGTAACATTTTCGAATCTAAAACACGCATTGTTCATATGAATCTCCTCTTGGAGGCCAAAAAGGTTAGGCTAATAACAATTTTTTTAATATCCCCCCAGCCGACTATGGTGTTGGAGGGGAGGGGAATAGCAGGTATGATCAAGGTCCTTGATGGAGCTTGCAGGGGGAAGATCCCATGCAAAATGACGCGTGGGGGAGGGAGGATTCCCTCACCTCACCTATTTAATCTGTGACAGAGCTACAGAGGGGAGGGAGGCTAAGGTGGTAAATGGAAGGGTGGAGGCTGCCGTAGAACAAGAGGAAGACGTCGTTGACTCCGCCGTGAGTGGAGAGGAGGGTGGAGTCGTTGCCGCTGCCGTGAGAGGGAGAGGACGAGTTGAGGCTGTTGCGCGGTCGTGAAGGAGGGAAAGATTGACGGACGCCGTCATGGAGATTCTGTGCTGCTGCCACCGCCACAGGGAAAGGCACCAGCTACCGCCCAAAAAACCATTTTTTTTTCTCTTCCTCTCCTCCATGTGAGCCACGTTGCAAAAGCTCTCTAGAAGCTTCCAAGGGGGATTCCTAAGCCCCCTTTCATACCCTTTTCTCCCCCCTCTCAAAATTCCCTCCTAAGGGCTCTTTAAGCCTCCCCCCCCACAAAAAAAAAATCCCTATATCCTAAAGGGTCTTCTACACCCTTTTTGCCCCCTTTCCTGTGGGTCTTCAAAAGGCCTTCCAAAGTGGTTTGATAAATCCCCCTCCCCGGGTTTTAAAACCCTTCTCATGGGTTTTCCCCACCCCCGCAATCCAAAGCCCCTTAATCATTTCTTGTGGGCCTTTCCCAAAAGCCCCTATCATCGTTCTTATATCCCCTGCCCTCCGTGATTTTTTCGCCCATTTCCGTGCGAATTCCACCTAATTTCCTTCTTGTGGATTTTTCCTCCCCTAGCCCGTTTTAAGGTCTACTAAAGCCAACTCACAAAGGGAGTTCGCGTACGAAGGAGACAGACAATATCGTAACTCTGCGCCCAAGGTGAAAAGGCTAAATTCGCGATGGCTCCAAAGAAAGTAGAAGGCACATCCCGCAGGAGGATCATCTCCTAACATCCACGTGGACATCTCACCACAAGTCCAGGTTTTTCTTCCTAATTTTTATTTCATGTTAATATAGTTCAATCGTGCGTGAATGATTTTTGGAGATAGGATGCATTTTTTTCGTCTTAAATACTTTGGTTAATTTAAAAGAATTAGCTCACAACGAAAGAGTTCGGTCATTAGTAATTTCAATAAAACAAACAAAATAAAGTGAGCAGAAGATTGATATGCATTTCTAGCAAGTAGTTTTTGTGCATTGCAATGAATTGAAATTAGATTAATGTCCATATTTACAAAACGGAATTATGAAAGTACACTCCGATTAAGCATGAAAGGAATAAACCGCATATTGCATTATTGAATATCTTTTTCTTGAAATGATTCTTAAAGAAGGTTATTAACAATCGTAGGAAATTGCTAGGACTACATGAAGAAGATTTAACTAGGCAAGTGGTCCAGAAACTTAATTTAACGGAAGGGTGTGTAAGTTCTGTATACGACAAATTCATTCGGAAATGAAAGTAGTGAAAGGCTGCATGTTTTAGCTTGAATCTTGTTCGCATGTTATAGAATGATTAATTGGAATTAGGATTTAAACCTATGCTTGATCTTAAACCGAAAAGTTAGGGTTTGAAAGCCAACTTACGCGTAGATAATGAGTCATGTGGTTATGGAAATGATAGCGTAATTATCTTCAAGAATAGACAGGTTAAATTGGCATAAACTTAAACACCTAAAATCGTGGAGTATTCGTTTAGAAAAGGGTTAATTCAATACAACGTATCCCAAGGAACTGACTAGGGGTAGCAAGGTGAAGACATTTACCTAGTCGCACGTATTGCCAAAACTGAAACTTCTATACCCTAAATACTTGCCTACATTCACGAAATGTAGGGATAGTAGGACATACTTGCGAGAAAAGATCTAGGGTTTTTTCCTAAGAATCTCTCGCCAAAAAGATGAAACTCGGAACCCTAGGACCGACAATGTCAGCCTAATGCAATCAGGAATGGATTGTTATAGCTAATCATGACACCATGATTAGAAGACACCGTTGATGGGTAGAATAGTCCCATAGTTTGATGCGACACTTGTGCAACAAGTTGCAAAGTCACATGATCTTGTGATTGGATCACAAGGGAATGGCCAATTTCTCAAAATGAGGTTGGCAGATTCTTACGCAAGTTATCTTGCAAGAGGATGAATAATCGTCCTAATATAGTATCTTTCTTGGGTAAAGATAATTGCTTAGAAGCAGAAGACCAACCAATAAATTGGAATAGCATATGAACTTAAGGTATTGATCAAGTCGGGCTAATAGGGTATAGCCCTAACCTAGGATATAGGGGATCTTGCCAAGTCGTAATTGATCCCGGATCGAGTGCTGGATGCAATCAGAAAGAAGGATTCACTCCTTAGAAGTTGGCCAAAAATAACGACCAATGGAATTGTTTGTGCTTGTAACAACTTTAAGAGCACTATTTTGCTTTGTTTGCTTAAAGAATTAAAGGATAAATGGATATCTAATGCTTTAGGTTGAAGGCCTGAAGGGAGAGGTAGCTTCAGTTACCCCGACTACCTGCCTGACCCTAACCAAGGGGGTTGTTAACCCCGCCGGGAAGGTGGACTGAACCCGCCGCGAGAGGTCTCTCCGTTAAGAGCTACTTGGATCAGGAGGACGCTTGGGTGCCAGGGGGGCTCTAGCCGTAAATCTCTCGCCTTTCGGGCCCTGCACAAGAGGTTAATGTGACTTGAGATTGGATCTCGAGGCTCGCATATTAGTGTACGTGCAAAATCTTGGATTAGTGATCCCTGTGGATTGCTGGATAGCCTTCGGGCGGATTCTGGATAAGCCTACGGGCTGGACTTTATGTATTTCAAAGATAAATATAAATAACTTATTGAAAAGAAACTTGTTTGAAATTGCTTTTCTATGTCAAGTGCTATGATTATGTGAAGGAACCAATGCCTAACGGGTTAATTAAGGAAGCTGATTTACACATGTCCAACTAAATGTGTTAGGTAATTAAATACTAAAACAACCTGAGGAAAGTGCGAAGAAAAGATCGTCAAAGAATACAATCAGCAAGAACATTGACCTAGAGTCTAAGCTATAAATGATCCTTATTTACGATGTTTTACGGGAACAGAATGGGACTATGCCTTATGGCAGAGAGGTTGAGCTTCACATCCCGCTCGTTTCCCATTCTCCTTGAACCAAGTGCAGTGTGAATCCGCTTCAGACCTGGCGTTTCTGTGTAAAGTAGTTCGCTCAAGTTCAATGCTAGTTGCCATTAGGAAATGACCAATAGGAAAAACCCTAATTCAGGTCGGTCGTAAGTGGAAACGGCCGGAATAGTTCCGCTACGTGGCAGATGCAGAGAGTCCTAGATTGCAAACCCCGTAATATTCCATGGGAGTGCCGGGTGGAGCTTTCTAGACATCCTTTCCGATGGACTGCTAAGACGTGTCCTGACAGATAACAGGTGGACACATTATAGAAACCTCAAGCCCATTCCCGTTCCAAGGGTGCATTTGCCCAAATTATTGGAACTTCTAAATGAAAGGATAAAAATGAAGATTTTAGAACCTTCTTTAGCACCTTACTCAAATTGATGGTTTACCGTGTCGAAGAAAAACAGATCCTTACAATTCATTCAAGATCTACAGTCTCTTAATCCTATCGCAATCCGAAATGTTGGTTCGGGTCGAATTGTTGACGAGCTTATTGAAGCTTTTGCAGGTAGAGCAATTTATTCAATGGGCAACCTATATTTAGGATATGACCTGTTTCCGTTTTCATTAGAAAGCCGAGACATTACCAGAATGAAGACACCTCTTGGATTGGTCCGCATGTGCACTCTACCACAAGGTGCAACAAACTCTATAGCCCATATGATGAATGCCATCCACAACTTCCTCTTCCATTTCTTGATGATGTACCTATCAAGGGATATGAAGTCAATGAAAAGAATGAGGAGCTTGACAAAGATGGCTGCAGGACATTTGTAGTTAACCATATTCATGATTGTGACAGTATTTTCACAAGGCTAGAAGAGGTACATCTTACCTTTTCTGGAGCTAAGTCAATTTTTAAAGTAGAAGAAGTCCTAGTGGTCAAACATTTGTGTGGCCCCTACGGGCGTAAACCTTCACCAATCAAGATAGATGCCATGAGTAGAATGCAAGAAAAATGCATAAATATTTCAGAGGTGAGAATATTTCTTAGCACATGTGTATTCTATCACAAATGGATACCACATTTTGCTCATATAGTTGAAAATCTCTATCAATTATTAAGAAAAGGCCAAAGATTCTCTTGGGGGAAAGAGCATACACTCACTATACGCAAACTAAAGAAGTTGTTAGTTTCAACCTCCACTCTCAAAAGGGCTGATTATTCAAATGGTCAACCCATCGTTCTTTTGCTATGGATACAAGTCCCATTGGGATAGGATGGGTTGTTGGCCAAGAAGACCTTGAAGGTAACAGGTATGCAATTCTTTTTGGAGCAAAGGTTCTCAATGAACCTCAAAGAAAGTATGCATAAATAAAAAGGGAATTGTGGGGAGTTGTAATAGCATCAAAGTGTGATTATGAATACTTTATAGGTGCTTCCATAGTGGTAAAAACTGATTGTCTTCCACTCTTGGGCATGATTGTCAACTGCTCTACACCCGACATTGCTATGAGAAGATGCATTGCATATATTAAATCTCTCAACCCTGAATTAAAGCATATTGTAGGAAAGGTGAACCTAGTTGCTGACATGCTATCATGTGCAAGATATGACAATGAAGAAGAGCTAATGAAGGAAGATGAAGCTGAAGAATCTATACTTTCTAAATTTCATTTCATGGCTACTGAAAGTACGTTTTCAGTTGCTACATATACAAACCCAAAGCTAAATCTTGCAGATGAAGCTGATCTTTTTAATGTTATAGCATTAATTATATTAAGAATGGGAAAAGATACTATTGTAAATTAGCATACACAACAAAGATCAAAGATTTATCTATGGAAGAAGGATGGTTAAATAGAAGCGAGTGTGCTCATTGCATTGCTCAAGTTCTAGTTTATTTCCTTGAAGAAGATTATGAAGAAGATTCGGCCAATATTTGTGCACAATGAAGAAGAAAGAAACTTGGATTGATAAAGAGTTCAAGCATATTAAGAGGAAAGCTTATGGATTTGTTCTTAAAAATGGGCATCTATGGAAGCACGCAAAGAAGAAGAAAGGAGCGCATGTCCGAGTTTTAGGTAATGAAAGGCTGCAACTACAGGTAATGAAGGAATTTTATGAAAGCTTATGGGCTGGCCATAGAGGTATATAGGAACCTTTATTAAAGTCAAAGAAAAATACTGATGGAAGAACATGTATCAAGATATAGAGTATTTTGTTGAAACTTGTTATATATGTCAGATGTATTCTATGGTCAAGCATCAAGATGGACTACAATCGACTTATCCCTTGTCTATACATTATAGATGGGTTATTGATCTTGTAACCATGCCTACAGAGATATGGAATATATGGTATTTAGTACTTGCAAGAGAAGATCTAACCAATCAAGTTGAAGGTAAAGCTTTAACAACCAAGACCACTCAAGCAATTTGTTGCTTTTTGCTTGAAGAATTATTTTGCAAATATGGTTGTATTGGCAAGGTAACTGCAGATAGAGGAGAATTGGATGCTGATGAGGCACACAACTTCTTTCCTCTATTGGGTATCAAGTTGGCTTTGACATCAGCCTACAATCCTGAAGGAAATGGAAAGAGTGAGAGAGAACATCAACCTATTCTCAAAGCTCTAGCAAAGTCTTGTAGAGCAAAGATCAAAGAATGGCTTAAAATGCTACCTTTTGCATTATGGGCTAACCAAACTACTTACAGTACAGTGACTCGCTATATGCCAGCTGAACTTATGAATGGAAAACAACCAATTATGGCAATTGAAGAATCTATTCTCACGTGGAGTCTTCTACCTTGGGAGGAAGGCATCAGTAGAGAAGAGTTGTTGAATTTGTGCTTATGGTAGCTAGAAAGGAGGCCAGAAGATGTTCAAGTAGATATTAAGAAGTTAAAAACAAAAAGACTAAAAAAAAGAAAAAGTTTTGATAGGGAACATCGACTTTGGCCAAAAGCTATCCAAGAAAATGACTAGGTGCTTGTCTATGAAAGTAGACTAGATATTCAATATAGTGCTTCTAGGAATATGGTAAAGCATTGGTTTGCCCCGTCTGTAGTAAAGGTTGTTCATGACAATGCCACATATTCATTGGGTGAATTGGATGGGACCAACATAAAGATACCTGTAACTAGAAAAAGAATCAAGCTCTTCAAATGAAGAGAAAGTTCAACATATGAGCTAGAAGACTTAGATATAATTCAAGAGCATGAAGACATAGAGGAAGAAGAAAAGGTAGAAGATGAAGACATTGACATGGTAGAACATACTTCTTCTGACACTGCAAATCCGTAAGACTTTTTCGCATGCTAGAGGATGTGCAGGTTAGGAGGGGGTAGATGTCATGCCGCTACGCGCACAGCATGTAAAACAAATCTAGAGTGTGGCTTTCTTATTGATTTAGAAAGCCACACTCTAGATTTTAGAGACCAGTGTTAGTGTCCATGGTTCAAAAATATTAGATTTTAGCCTATTTTTGATATTTTAGATATTATATCTTGTAAAAATCCATGAAACTGTAGACAACTTCTAGATTATGATAGCATGTAAAAGAAAGCATGTAGCTTTCATCTATTTTGAGAGGACTTTATGTAAAAAGAGAGATTGGCAAAATCGCATGACGCGCAATCACTGTTTTCAGGCAGTGAACAGCACTCTGAAGTGGGAGATGAAGAGGGAGTAATTTAGTAGAATTTTGACCAAGTGTGTTGGTATTTTACCCCCCTTTCGGAGCCAATAAAAGCATTAGATTGGTGATCTAAGTAGCATAGCGGAAGGTATTATTTTATACACGTTTTTGTCTTTTAAAGTTTTATCTTCTCATAATGCAGTAATAAACTAATAGGCTTCATCTCTATTAGTATTCTTCTTATACATTTTCTATTTCTTTTTGTGAGTATTCTTCTACATCTTCTATTTCTTCGAATCCCTTCTCTTCCCTCTACTCCTCTCCATGAATTTCCCTTCACCTTGTTGTCTCTTACCCCCGTGGTGGACTTTCGATACCAACCCCTCCGACATTGTGTTAGGGAAGGTGTATGCTATCATCAGAGCTGAATTTCAAAAGATATTTGAGTTGATTTGGGGCTGATATATTCAGCCGTATTCAGATAAATAGCTACAACATTGTTTTTTAAATTTGTTTCTTACTCTACAGAAGACATCTTGTCAAAATATGCAAGTATTATATGCCTCTATGGCAGGGAAATGTTTGTAGATCATTCATAGATGTTTTGACTTAAATTAAGAGGAGATTTTTCTCTTATTTCTTAGCTGTGGTAAATTATCCTTATTAGGAACTCAATTTGAAGCTCTCTTGAAGCATGTCTCTTTGCCCTACAAGCCTTGTAATTGGCTCATAAGCTTTTGTCCCTAATAGTCTACATTCAATGTAATCATGCAAAGTTGATTCATGCTATGGAATCTTGTATGAATGATGGGATGCAAAGTTGTTTATGATTGGGCTCTCAATGTGAAGAGGACCTATCAAGTTTTTGTACTTATCATCTCAAACATGGAAGTTAGAGAATACCCAATGAAAACAAGCCACGGTGTTTTTGTACAGTTCACTAAGGCAAGATATCTAGAAGAATTGCATGAAACAGGGACTCATAGTTAAAAGACTTGGTATAGGAAAGAGAAAAACCATGGTTGTGCCTTAATGTCTGCCTAAAACTCTTGCATGTTCACTCCCCTCCATCCAGTTGTGCTCTATTGACATCATAGTGAAATGGACATGTCTAGCCTCAAATGACTACCAAGGTTTGTCCCGCTCCAGTATTGGCATCTAGAAATACTTCTCATATGGAACACCGTATTCTCCTCCATAATCAGGAGTCTCATAATGAGATCAAAAAAGAGGAAAATCTCTGTAAACAAACATTACACATGATCATCATATTTTTAACAGGAAGAACTGCATTGTTTGATAGCAAACCACCATATACAGATGAGAAATAAATACTTCACAAAAACCCCATAATTACTTTCGGAATCAAATGAGATTTATAGTCCAATAAGGAACCCAACTTATTGGAGAAAGTACATTTCATGGTTACTTATGGCAGTCATGTAGGGAACTTCTGATGCTATAGGATTGATGGAGTTCAAAAAGTAGTCCCATTCAACAAGAAAGCCAATTGCATACGCAATATTCCCAATATGTAGGATCAAATCTACATTTCCAAATGTAACTTTACTAGTCATAGCATCAATCACACTTGAGGCTCCTAGCTGTGTCATAGTGAGGACAATTGACATGTCAATAGTGTGCACAATATACATTCATTTGATAGTCCTACAAGGTGGTACAGAGCTTAGTCTTAGTCTAGAAGCCATGCAGATAATGTCACAATTTCTTTAGCACTTGCACAATTGGCTGATCTCTACTTGCAATAGGTGGAGTGATTCAATTCTTCCAGGTTCATTTTTCAACTCTCATATGACACTAGATGGCAATATTGCTACAACCGTATTAGGACCAAAAACGCTTCAAAAACGGCACTTGTAAGAAAGTGATTAAGTTGCTAATTAGTTGAGGTTTAGGAAGAATAGAACCTCTAAATTTGGTTGTCCAGATGTGATTAATGAGAGAATATTTGGTTCATTGAAGAGATCGGCCATTAATTTCCCTCATCTTTTAATCTGAGCCAGGAGTCACCTTTTCGGCCGTTTTTCTCTTGGAACTCGAGAGATTTTGTATTTTCAAGATTTTTGTACGAAATTCGCATTTGTTTGCTCCTGTGTTTTTCTTTCTACACACTATTCTCTTTTGTCATTCTTTTTTTTGCACTTGCTTCCTATCAGTGTGAAATTCTTGCTTGGTTCATTTGCTAGAATGTCTAGCAATACCTCTTCAAATAACACAGGCGCAAGCACACGTAAATACAAGCTAACTGTTCAGCTAGATCCGATTTACACATCTTGGAGAAGTATACATCATCGAGTATTGATAGATGAGATCGAAGCCAACAGGTTGCGAACACAAGGAATGAAGCATATAGATTTGTGGGTGGACGGAAATATTTATCCCAGGGATCCTTCTACAGGTAAATCACCTCCTTTTTTCAATGTCCATGACTATATAAGATATGTTAGAGAAGGTTACAATGGGATGCTTGGCGACTGTATGAGGTTATACACTGCATCTTACACATATATAGCTCAAATGCACGAAATGAAAAAAGCACTAGAAACTACACAAACAAATATTTTAGAGTTGACAAGTCAGATTGATGTTTTGAAAAATATTAACAAGTCATTGCAGGATAAGCTAACACGCTTGAGAGAAACTCCAGTAGGATTTAGAGAGAGGAAGAGACCATTAAAAAATATAACCAACTTGTGTGAGAGAGTAAAGAAAATGAGACTAAATCTTACAAAGAAATATGTCTCTAACATATTAGGCATCAATATCCGAGAGAATGAGGAAAGAATTGAACTTTTGAAGGAAACCATGAATAAGAAAGATATTTTGAGGATTCTTAAGTCACCCGAAAATGCGGATTTGAGAGGTCCAACTCTCAAAGAGTTAGTGAAGGACTTAAAAGGCACGGTGAAAGCAAATGAAATTGTAGAGACATGTGGTACTATGGGTATAAGTCGAAAAGGTTATCGTGCTATCTCTGGATTATGGTTTAAAAATCTTAAATGCAATAGGATAACTATATTTGGATTGCCTCGATCCCTTGCAGTTTCGACTGCAAGAATTCCCATGAATCACAAGATTCCATATGTTTTTGGAGATTACATTCACATTGAAATGTCTATGTCCTATGAAAAATAAAAAAAAGGCAAATTTTTATTACAATGCGTTTAACAATATATGGGTTGATCTAAAAAAGGTGAAAATTGCAATGGTTCACAAGTATAAAATCACAGTAGAAGAAAGTTATGGTGTTCTAAAGTTTGCCTTGAAGTTGGATGAAGCACAAATTCAAAAGGGACAGAAGATGGAAAGAATTAGCATTTGCCTCATGAACATGGCATTGGACCATAGCAATGGTGAGGCCCAAGCTCCATTGCACAAGATCCAATCCGAGATGGAGATTTGGTGGATTGGTGCAACCCAGGTACCAATTGAAAATCATCAAACGTTGAAATGGTTGTTCAACCATATAGGTATTGCAAATATCATTAAGTCTCAAAGTGAAGGCGAAATGTTGGTAGTTGATGGGGTTGGTAATTTTTATGTGGAATAGCATATGAGTGTTGATTTAAAAACTATCAAATGTATACTTGGAATATGTAATAGTGCAAATGAAAAATATCATTGCATTTATTGCATGGAAAGTATTAGATCCAAAGATTGGAGTAGTTTGCGACCAGTAAGAAGAGCCCCAAATAGAGACTCTATAGATTTGAGTAAATTTAAAAACATAGAAGAAATCTGGGATCCCATTCTTTCAATCTCTCTTAACAATGTTCATATTTGTACTTTGCATGCAGAGATTAGAATAATCGATAAGCTTCTCAGGTTTCATCTTGACTACGCATATTCCATTAAGCCATTATCTTTATCAGATGAGTATATTGATAAATGGGAGGCATTACTATCGAAAATGGAATTTCATGGGGGCCAAGTTCACTTGAGAAATGATCCAATACTTTCAAGAAAAACAAGAGATATCTTGGCCAATGTCTCTATGGAAGGCTCAAAAGCTAGACAATTCTTAGGAAACCATTCAAGAAAGCAGATGAATGCAGCTTGGGAGTGTTGGAGATGTTGAACAATGCGCGAGGGAGACGAGGAACGGAGGAAGAGAGAGGAAAAGAGAGACACGAGACACCGGAAGTGAAACCCCAGAAGTGTATAAACTGAGCACACATGATAGGAATATATAGAGGGGATATGGGGCGCTATATATAGACAGACTATATATAGCTAACAACCCCGCTCAAAGAAAGGTCCCTCACTATGGATGAAAAAACCCTTGGGGGCTCAAGGGAAAAACCCATAGCTCTATATAGGCCTACCGTTATATTAATATTCAAAATATAAAATTACAAAGTTGAACTTACAAGAGCCTATTCATAGGCATCAAAGGAGCAAGGAGCTACATCACTCCTAAATTACAACAGCCTATTCAAAGAAATCAGCAGATCTTTATCACTTCTAAATATGCAACATGTAAAATAAGGATAACTGACATCACTGCAAAAGATAAAATCTCCAAGAAATTCCTTCAACTGAACTTGGGATGTAAGTAGTATATCTGTCACATCAAAACTTAAAGAAAAACGTTACAATGACACTAGAACAACACAAGGTCTATAGAGACAGTTCGCGACGCCGCTCTATAAACAACATAACACATGTGGGGCCCCATGAATAGAATATAAATAAAACAAATTTTCATCAGCTAGAATATAGACGCTCATCAGCTGGAAAGAATATAAATGAAATAATGTGTCATCAGCTGGAATATAGACTCTCATCAGCTGGAAAGAATATAAACGGAACAATGTATCATCAGCTAGAATATAGATGCTCATCAATGGAATAACGAACGAGGACAATCATCATGAAGCATCGCAATATCAACATCCAAAAGTAATGTTAATGTTGAAATGTAGAGAGAAAGGCAAGGCAGCCATATACATATCCAGCTAATCAAAAGGGTGGTTGAGGCGATCACTCCCACAGCTTCATGCGGATCCATTTGGCTCTCTTTGGGGTCTCCGTCCTGTAGAGGTGCCACAAGATGCAATCCTCGAAGCACATCATACAAGATGGTGAAAACAACTGCAAGTTAGCAAGACCAATACGACTGAATGCAAGGCATTGACAAAGAAATCAGTAGATAAACAGCTAGCCCTAATCCGTCCTATGCCAAGGCCGTCAAGTTGAAGGCATTGACAAAGAAATCAGTAGATAAACAGCTAGCCCTAATCCGTCCTATGCCAAGGCCATCAAGTTGAAGGCATTGACAAAGAAATCAGTAGATAAACAACTAGCCCTAATCCGTCCTATGCCAAGGCCGTTAAGTTGAAGGCATTGACAAAGAAATCAATAGATAAACAGCTAGCCCTAATCCGTCCACTTTCATCTGTAACATCTCTCTGTGGACGCCTAGCAAAAGGCCAAAAACAAGATGCTCAGTCCACTTTCATCTGTAACATCTCTCTGCAAAAGGCCAAAAGCAAGTTACTTAGTCCACTTTCATCTATAACATCTCTCTGCGGAAGCCTAGCAAAAGGCCAAAAGCAAGACAGAGGATGCTGTCAAAATAAGCATGGATCTGCATCCCTGTGTAGTGGATTAGGTAGGGTAATAACAGAGCTTGTGCTCGTACGATACGTTGGCCCTGAATCTAACATCCTTAGACTCAGCCACAGCCCATAGCCCTATGACCCTTCTTGTATTGTACGATATGTTGGCCCTGAATGCCCACGAGGCTGTCGGAGTCATCTTTTTATGACCAGGTGAGATCTCTGACAGTCTTGAGAGACCCACAGCACCTGCAGATACCAACAAGTACATACACTCCAACTCCAATCGTTGATCCCACACCAATGGGGATGAGCTGCAAAACAGAGAGGCACTTGGCAAGCTGATGAGTTTTCTTCCCTTTGGCATCTACATGCTTGCGCCATTGCAATCTCTGGAGTACTGATTCTGACCGTGATTTAGCAGCAATCTCCATCTTATTAGCAAGAACCATGGCATCAGGTTGATAGCTCAACCAACAGCAGCTTGCACAGTGCTAACGGAGGTAGAAGCCTCGAAATGAATTTCAGGATGCACATGAATGTGATTTGTGCAGTACTGGGGCACAATTGGTCCAATGAATCAACTTTTAATTGATTTGCCCAATACCAGCGAGGTAGCCTCAACAATGCTCCTCCTCTGAAGCCAAACGTTGCATCCTCCCTGCCAAGGACCAAATCCCCTTTGCTGAGGGCCGAATTATCAAGGCCTGGCAATTGATGGATGTCATCGCGCTTATTCCCGGATCTTGATTCCACGGCTCAGATGTCTTCCTCCTTCAACTCATCCGGATCCTCGCCATCAGGATCCTCGCCCGAGGTGTCAGAATCAAAGAAGGGTGTTTCGACAGGGGAGGAAGGCGGGGCCAAGCCCAAGAGCATGCTAGCCCTATTGGTTCCAGGCAAGATCTTCTAATCTCGTAGTATGCTGCCAAGCCTGGCTGTAGATACGTCCGAGGTCGTGGAGCCGTAGGAAAGCCACAGCGGAGCATGGGAGGTCCTTTGAGGCTGAGGGTGCCGTTGAAATGGATGAGGTCGCGGAGCAGTAGGAAAGCCACGACGAAGCGTGCGAGGTCCTTCCAGAACTCGATGCAGATGTGGTAACCCATCGATTGCCCGAGAGGCATCACGTAACTGTGTTCTGCCCTACCCACATGATTTGGGGCATCACATGGTTGTCCTACCCATAGGATTCGAACTAGAATCGGTTTTTTTGAGTCACTTTTAGAAGACTCGCCTGACTTCCTGTTTGTCACAGTGAACCACAGACACAGATTGAATAGAAACTTGGCCAGATTTGCTGTTGTGCATAGTGAGCTACAGACACAGATTGAACAGTGGCTTGGCTAGATTTATTGTTGAGCACAGTGAGCCCCACACAGAGACTCACAGTTTGAACAACAAACTTTTCATCCTTTCTTACATGGGGGGCTCATACACGCCCATCGCTTGAGCGGATTCACGCCTTCTCGCAGCTGACACAACGATTTGGGCATATATAATGACAAGTTCATGGCAAACAGATAAAACCAAAAAAGTACCCCCTGCTTTCAAAATCTTGTCCTCCAATAGCAGCAACAGCAAGCCAGGGCTTCAACTCTGATACCATGTTGAACAATGCGCGAGGGAGATGAGGAATGGAGGAAGAGAGAGGAGAAGAGAGACATGAGACACCAAAAGTGAAACCCCAGAAGTGTGTAAACTGAGCACACATGATAGGAATATATAGAGGGGACCTGGGGTGCTATATATAGACAGAATATATATAGCTAATAGGAGAGAGCTATGTGAGATCACAAAAGATGTTGCAAGCACGCCAAGGCTTGCGTTTCTTAGAATGGAGGTCTAGATACACCTTGATGTTTTTTTGAAACTCCTCAGGCAACATAAGACAACATATACATATGCGGAAGAGTTCAAAAGGTCAATCACAAATCTTGTTCAGGCGATAAAAGAGGCATGGGGAGAAAAAGATATCACTTTTTATCTAGTAAAGTAATAATTATTTAATATGGGTTTATTTTGACAGGTTTTTCAATTGGTATAAAATTAGTGTTACTTTGTATTGCAGCATATTCTTCATATTCATGGGCCCTACTTTGTGGAGGAGCATGGCCCCTTAGAAACTTATAGTAACCAAGGCATGGAAAAATCCCACTATCAAGCATGCACAAGTTATTTTCGAAGCACAAGGCATGGGGGAGGAGTTACAAAAAGCAATGCTTTGGAGGAGCTATTCAATTGGTTTTTTCGATGACAACTTTAAAGAATGCAAATAAAAGATGGCAATGACACATGAGCAGTTGCACTTTTATATGTAAGAAAGAATATATACAAAGCTAGCTTTCCAAAACTCTCACATTCTCTTCCTCCTCAGGAATCTTTCCTCTATAACGTAGAAATTTTTTTCTCTTGTAGCCAGCTATAGATTTTACATTAGTTCGGTTTGCAGCCAAGGCGTAGGATGTGAACGCCAAAAAGTATCCTACTCTAGAAGCAGAGTAACCTGGACCGTAGCCAAAAATCCTAATTGTTGCAGTCTTTTCCAAAAACATTACTTTGTGGGCATTATATTGTAATCCTGAGAAACCTAGAAGCCTTGTAAGAGCTTTAATACAAAGTATGGGCCATGCTGCATCCTCTGAGAAACTACTATGAAGTACTAAAAACGAATCAGGGTCAATCCTAGCCAAGTAGTGGCCGAGTGCAATGTCTTTCAATGTACTACCACCAGCTCTCGATCCTTTGCCACATCCCAAGAAGTTATCTGAATCAGAAATCTCCAACTGCAAATAAAACCCATACTGAATTAGCGTGAAATGCAAACCTACCAATGTGTAAAAGCAAATTCAAAATTATCTTACACTTAGTTTTCATCGTACTCCAATTTAACTGGATTCCATAAATTTATTGATGATGATGTCTCATTGGTGTTAATCAATTCTTTAACGTATTCAGGCTCCTCTCTTCCAAAATTGGAAATCCCAAGTTAACTTTGAATGCGATCGAAGTCCTCATCAGTAATACTCAACTCTTTCTCAGCTTCTTTGGACTTTTCAAAACAAAGAGAGAGGGCCTCACCAGCATCAATAAACTTATTGTCTAGAGTTTCTTTATCAAGTTTGAGTATCTCTTCCTTTGATTCATTCTCTATGTCAATTATCCCATTTGCAGCATCAGAAGCCTCTGCAATAATTGCTAGATAATAATCTTCCCTAAGATTGAAAAGTTTTTGAATATCTGATAATAAAATGTACTCCTTCTCCTTGAAAGGTATAGATAGTAGAGAAGGAACAGTATGGTGAGAACTCTCATCAGTTGCAGGGTTTGTATCTCCTTGGCTCTCCTCAATGATAGTCTCAGCTTTGAATTGAGCAACATCCAACTTCTCAGCAATAGAAGCCTCAAAATCTACATCTACAACCTCCTCTGTTTCCTTTTCATCTACCAGATCATCTAACATGCAAAAGCTAGCAGACTTTTCTCCTTCTAATTGTTGCTCATCACCTTTCAGAGGATATTTGACAAGGGTGAAAACAATAAAAGCAGCAGATTTTGTCATCATCCTGCAGTTCTTGGAATGAGTGGAGCACAATATGTCTCTTGCATAAAACTTGTCCACAGAGTGGGTACCACACTTCTTAGGAAACACTGACTTTTCATTTCTTGTTGACCTAAATGAAATTAATTTACATTCACTCCTTCTATTTGTAACAACTTTGAATCCACTGTTCTGCAAATATTTGATATAACTCTCCATCCACAAGAATGCGCATCGCTTTGCAATGGAACTTCTTCTAGAAGAAACACATAAGGCTTTTGAGGATCTGCAAGATCCTCATATGTAGTATCCAAAAATGTAGAAACAAGTCTACTAGCACTACAAAAGGAAGCTTTGTTTTTTGTAAATATAATCAAAGCAAGTAATTTGTTTTCAATATACATTCATGCTTGGCCATGAACACCACTGAGAGAATTCATAAAGATAATTTCTCTAGTAAGAAAGTTAATATAGATGAGACTTCAATGCCCTCTGCAAATTCAAAATAGAGGTGAGCAGAAGGGTGAAAGCAAATGAATATAAATTTTCCTCTACAGAAAAGAAAAATACATTTCTACATAAGGGAAAAAGATGTGGTAATTTTTCACACTATCGAAAGTATGAAAGAATGGTTCAATATTAGACCCAGATCTTGCAGATAGTTCCACAGAGAGAAGTGGATCAACAATATATATGGTTCTACGGATATCAAGAGTGAGAGAGGAGACGAATGCCCTGTAGTCAATAGCAAAAGATATTTGAATCGATCAAAATCAATACAAATTACATATAAAATATACTTGAACCTATAAGCCTTACCTTATGTAAAATATATATATATATATAAGCCTTACCTTATGTAACAAAAAACAACGGAGTCAGATAGTTGGACATCCCTTTTCTCCAACGTGGGCTTGTCCTCGAGAGATATACTAAGGTATTTCTCCTCAGGTTCTGCAGAAACATTCACAAGTATTTGCCCATATACTTTACCCATCCTCTCGTTGTTGACGGGAGCAAGTGATGCGGCTTTCCTCTTGTAAACTTTGTCTTCAGTTTCCAACACCTCTTGAGTTTTTTCACTCAAGATAGACTCTTGCTAGGTGGCACCCCTTGTAGAGTAAAGGTGAGTTACATCCTCAACCTTTAGCTTTTTCCCTTTCCTGGACAATTTATGGTTCTCAAGGGCTTTTTGATCATTGGAAGGCAAGGGCCTCAACACTTTATCGAACCTATACCTAATTCTGCTGATGATGCTAAAATCTTTATTCATAAGGGTAATTCTATGAGCATGCGCAGCAGCAATGTAAGCATCGTTCATGAAATCAATAACAAAATCTTCTACGGCCTTTTGTAGAGCAAGAATGGCTGAGAGTTGCCACTTCTTATTTAGACCAGAGACAGTTGCCACTTCAGACAATCTATCAGAGATCTCTTTAACAACTCTTATGAAAGCAGCCTTTGGAATCACGTGCTCTGTAGCTCTCTGGGCTTTTCTAATCTCACTGAAACACCTTTGCATATAGAATAACCGAGACTTCCTCTTTCTCTTTTGTGGCTTGGGAGGCTCACTGGCTTCAACAGATGTAGGCTCATGTGCAATTGGAGGGGATGAATCCTTTGCTGGGCAAGTCTCACCCTTTCCTTCTTCAACTTCAGGAGAAGAAACATTCACTACACTGAAATGCTTTAACTCCATGGAAGATGTTAGGCCAACACCTGGTGTAGGGGGGATTTCTGTGGCAAAAGGCTCTGGGGCCTCTAATGGCCCAGCTTCAGCAATATTTGAAGAGGGCTCCTCCTCAGATTCATCAAATTGTAACTTTCTTCTACCCCCACTGTCCTTCTTATCCACATACACTCTTCTTACAGTTTGCTTTGTCCTTTCCATACAGAGAAGAAAATAGAAGAGCCAGAAAGACAAAAAGTGATATAGGAACTTTCTTGAAAATTTGACAACAACGCAGCAGGCCCAATACGGTGCGAGAAGGAACAAACAGAACAAACGAATCATCACGTCTGCGCCATATCAGAGACAAGAACAAAAATGCCGATATGGCGCGAGATGGAGATTGCGATGACTACGAATAAATGCCCTTGCTCCGTATCGGAGACGAGGACAAGAATGCCAATATGGCACGAGATGGACATTGGGAAGACAACGGAAGGGCGCCCTCACTCCGTATCAGAGACGAGGACAATAAGGTCGATATGGCGCGAGTTGGAGATTGCGAAGACTACGGAAGGACGCCCTCGCTCCGTATTGGCGCACCCACCGAAGACCACCAAGGTGAGGAAATCAGTAAAGAGTTGCCACTCGCTCTCAATGGAGGACAGGAACCGATACGATGTGATAGAATAGAAACGCAGTAGACGCAACACTGGGATCGCACTGTATTGGCAAGGAAGGCGCAAGCGTGAGAAATGTAAAGTATACATGTAAGCAAAATAACCCCTTATACACCCTCCTCGACCATGACACATGTCAGACACGTGTCTCGCACTGATTGTGCCACATGTCCGCCTATCATCCATATGCCATGTGTTGACTAATGATTGGTCCAGGTGTTTGCCATGTGTTTGTCGCCCACGTGTTGGCCAACGGCTAGTGCCACGTGTCGAAGCCCAATGGCTACTGCCACGTGTCGAAGCCCAACGGCTACTGCTAGGTGGCATTATTGCGCGCCTACATAAGGGGGTGTCCCTCATCCGTACGGCTTTTTTCGTTTTCTTTGTGGACCTCTGTTGCTTCTACTAATACGGCGCGAGAGCGATTTTTCGTCTTTTGTGCTTTCGCCTATTCGTGTCGTTTTGGGCTCTCTTGTTCTTTAGAGTCTTTCTTCGCATGCCTCCTTACTAGATAGTGTGCGAGGGTGCATGATCACTGATTTTGACACTTCCTTCTTGCCTCGTTATGGTTGCGGCCCTTTGCGTAAAGTTGCTGGTTTGCATTACCGATACGGCATGAGTACGAAGATTCGTGTCTAGCGTTTGAGTTTTATCGCGCCGTATCAAGCACAAGTTGGAAACATGTCTGAACCCACAGATTTTCTAGGCTCCAAGGTTTTGCCAGGAACTGGGAAAAGAAGAAGGCTTTAGTTTCTACTTAGCCAAGATACCTTCGTTCTTTGTAGTTGCTCACCTACCTACAATAATTGAATTGAAGGAACCATGTAAAGCTTGTATGATGGGCAAGCAACAGAGAAAGGCATTTCCACAAGAAAGCAAGAATAGAGCACAGGCTCCTCTAGAGTTGGTGCATGCTGACTTGTGTGGTAAGATGCCTACACAGGCCTTGGGGGGATCTTATTTTATGTTGATTGTCGACGACTACAGTAGGAAGATGTGGGTGTACTTCCTTCGTGATAAGGCTCAAGCTTTTGGTAAGTTTAAAGAATGGCTAAAACTTGTTGAGAATGAAATAGGGAAAAGTGTGAAGAAATTTAGAACATATGGTGGTGGTGAGTTTAACTCAAAGGAGTTTGAAGGCTTTTGCAAGAGCAAAGGGATCAAGCATCAATTGATGACGCCTCACACACCTCAGCAGAATGGTGTTGTGGAACGCACGAATCGCACCATTGTGGAGATGGCAAGATGTATGCTAAAGGGCAAGGTATTGCCTAACCATTTTTGGGCTGAAGCTGTTAATACTACAGTCTACATTCTAAATCGGGGCTACACAAAGGCTCTCAAGGGAAAAACACCTCATGAGTCTTACACTGGTAAGAAACCATCTGTCTCACATTTCAGAATTTTTGGATGTGAATGTTATACACATGTTCCAGATGAGAAGAGAAACAAGTTAAAACCAAAAAGCAAAAAATGTATCTTCTTGGGTTATAGTGATGAGCACAAGGCTTACAAATTATATGACCAAGAGGCAAAGAAGATCATCGCAAGCCGTGATGTGGTGTTCAAGGAGGAGCCGCATACAGTGGAGGAGGAGAAGGCAAGTTCTTCCACTTTATCATCAAGCGAAGAAGTAGTCCACTATGAACCTGTCTCGAGAGCTATCCCTATCCTTAAGGAGGAGGAAGCATCATCTTCAGATGATGAGGAAAAAGTTCACCAACCTGACATCGCCTCACCGAAAAAGTCATTGCCGCACTGGGTGAAGTAGCTCTATGACCACAATAATCCTATGTCTGTATCTATTGAGGAGAAGGCAAACGAACCAAGGAGGTCTCAGAGAATAGAGGAGAAAAGAAGGGCTTCTGCTCACATAGTCAATATGGCCTTGATGGTTGAGATTATGAGAGAAATGAATGAGCCAACTCACTTAGAAGAAGCACTTGCAGATCCATCATGGAAGGCTGCTATGCAGGTGGAGTATGACAGCATAATGAAGAATGACACTTGGGAGCTAGTGGATCGACCAGCAAAGCAGAAGGTTATTGGCACCAAGTGGATCTGGAAGGTAAAGTATAAGGTTGATGGTACCTTAGAAAAGTACAAAGCTAGACTAGTTGCCCAAGGATTTTCACAAGTTGAAGGGTTTGATTTTCAAGAGTCATTTGCCCTAACTGCCAGAATGACCACTATTCGCATGGTACTTGCAGTGGCTGCCCACAAGAAGTGGCCAGTGTACCAAATGGATGTTAAGTCAACGTTCTTAAATGGTTACCTCAAGGAGGAGGTGTACGTGGCTCAGCCACCAGGGTTTTAGGCCCCCCATTCTGAGAACAAAGTGTGTAAGCTGAAGAAGGCATTATATGGGCTGAAACAAGCCCCTAGAGCATGGTACCAGTAGATAGATAAGTTCTTTTTAAACCTAAACTTCAAAAGATGTGCCTCAGATGCTAACTTGTATGTTTACAGGGATGGTAAAAACTATGTAGTGATTGTCCTATATGTGGAAGACCTTCTTATTACAGGTGACTATGAAGATATGATCAACCAAACTCAAAAGGCTTTGAGTTTTGAGTTTGAAATGATAGACTTGGGCTTGCTACACTATTGTTTGGGGATTGAAGTCTGGCAAGAGCCACGAAAGATCTTCATCTCTCAAAAGAAGTATGCATGGGAGATCTTGAAGGCATTTGGCATGACCGAGTGCAAGGAGATAGCTACACCTATGGAGGTGAATGCAAAGTTATCCGTTGAGGATACATCAGCACTAGCAGACATTGGGAGGTGTAGGAGGTTGGTCGGCAGTCTGATCTACTTGTGTAACACCAGATCAGATATCGCTTTTGCTGTTGGTGTTTTGAGCAGGTTC